>NC_133938.1:10501127-10801335 GCF_031877795.1 Strix aluco
GATTTGGTTCAGATTTTGAGTGAAAGCTTAGCCTGACTGTTTAAGAGTTTGATTACTCCTCACGGCCATACTTACACACACCCATCATTACATTAATAAAGAACTATCTTTAATGCAGTCAAAGTGGCTTTAGATGTGAGCCACTTCAACAGCCCATTATCAGCATCGTGTTTGTTTTTCCATATTGACCGTGTGTGTAATATAATCCTTGTTTATGATAATTGATTTTCCTTGGACTGCCTTCCTGGGAATAATATGCACACTTTTTAACTCTCTTTTTAAAGATCAAATGGCATTTAGGCCTGGTGATTTGAATCTGAGTTGGTCAGAGCATTTAATACAATAAGAGTGAGCTTAAAGGAAAGCAGTTAAACCCTGGATATTTTTCTTATTGCATAGCCTGAAAACCCTTGAATTGAGAGGGAAGTTTGCATCTATTTTCTTGTCGTCTATTTTAAAAGCTGTCAGAGTTGGTTAGTCTCTCTTAAAATTAGTCCTTTGGATCATCTTCTTACTAAAAACAAAATCTGAGCTTTTTTTTTTTTTTTAAAGCGATAGCGGATTAGGGCAAGAAGCTTTGTTTAGCTAAAGCGAGGGATTAGAGGAGATTTGCCCCCATAAAGTTGTGGTTTGATGGTGCTTTTATCCCTGGATGTTGCTAAAGCTGTGTTGCTTCAGGATTAGGAACATACAAAGAGTCTCCTTGTGCTGTTTCACAGCCAAGAGAAAGACGGGGGGAGAGGGAGAGACAGGGGAACACATGCAACAGAATTGGGAATTCGTTGGTCACACAAATCTAAACTTTAAACCCCCTGACACAAACTTTGCCGGACACGTTGTGAATGCAAGATGGCCAGACCTCTAGTGGGAACAGTGGATGGTGGAGCGGAGGGAGTGAGACCGCCTGAGCTGCCACCTCCCAGCCTCCTGCTGGTGACTTTCCCTCAAAATGAGTGAAATTTGGCTGGGGTTGGCAAGAGAAAGGTGAGGGGAAGGCAAGACCTCAGCAGGGCTTGCGCAGCATTTCTCCCAGGTGAAACTTGGACCATCATCAGCTAGCCCTGATGAAAAAAAGCCACAGTGCTGCTCCAGACATGCTGGCATCCAGCATCTGGAGACGAGGGCATCTAATTTATTCAAACACCGGCCAGCCATTTAAGGGGCTTACAGACCTTGGCCTTCTTGCCTTTGGAAAATGCTTAAATCTTGGCATGTGCTGATGAGATGTCCCCACCAGCCAGAGCCAGGTCCTGGGCCAGCCCTGCCATGAGTCTGAGAGGAAACAGAAAAAGTAGAAAAGCCCCACATAAGGATATCCTTGCAAAACAGCTTTAAATAAAATAGAAAGAAATCAAGACCAGGCACCAAGTGGTGATGGCACATCATTTCACTTGCCTGCAGGCCTTCCAAGCATTAAGAGACAGCCTGGTTTTTTTGGCAAGTGATGGAGAACCTCCAAAAATCTGAGGGTTTATAAGTATAGGAGATTTACCCCTACCCAAATCAAAACACAAAGAGTCTTTGCACTTGTCAACCCCTCCTGCATGACACGATCATTTCAAAAGCAGGGATGAGTGGCAGGAAAAAACCAAACCCCAACTCAAATCCAGAAAAATTCCCGACAGACAACTTATTTCCATCCTGTGGCAATTTATGTACGTCCCCCTGCTTTTTATTTATTTTGGGAGTCATAGGATCATGCCTTGATTCCCACAGTCCTTGGAGCAAAGATGTGAGAATACACGTGTAGCACCACATTGGTCTGAGGGGTCTAGGGGTTCCTCATCCTGTGAACCCCAGTCTGTGTCACCCTGCTTAACTGTGCTGGAAAGAAAAAAGAAGCATCCTTGCTTATATCAGGCTCTTCTCTTCAAAACATAAAATTAGATTTCATTAAAAGAGATAATACACATTAAAAAGAAACACTAAAAATCCCTCTTGACACTAGCAGAGTGTTATATCAGATTTTTCTGGAAAATCAAGTGATTCTGAAGGTCTGTGACTTTATCAAAAGACATTCCAGATGATAAATAATATAGTCTGGAGAGTGTAGGTAATACACATGCACTTGTTCTTGTATTTGAACATGGATATACAAATATGTGCATATGTATGTTTTCAAGCAAACACCTTTGCTCGCTTGACTTGATACCCAATGGCTGGTTGAGAAATTTTGTTAAAACCAAAGGGATGATGAGTCCATGCAGGAAAAATACCCATGATAGCACATTAGGCAAATTGTTTTAAACAATTATGACTAATGGACACAGTCAACATCTGAGAAAAAAACCCCAGACAAAAGAACAATATGAGAGAGGTGTTATATGAATGAAGCAAGATTTCCCCAAGCCAGGGGAGATGCACTATGGGCTCTCGCTAGCCAGGCTCCGTCTGACTGGTCACCGATATTGAGTTAAGGTCTGTCGCCCGCCAATCTGCTCCAGCCACCCTCAGCCCTGCTGTGAGCCTGGCCCTTTACACAGCCGTGCTTTCATCTTCCTAACTCCTCGGATGGCCCCCTCACCATTCCATCTCTCAGGCCTGAAATCAGAAATAACAACAGCAGCTTGAGCCAAGTGAGATTCCTAACACCCATACCAAGGGAAATAAAGCTGATTTGACACTTTTTCAGTCCAAAACAGAGTTAAAGAAACTGGAGATTTCATGTTTCCTGACGAGTAACAATTGTGGAGAACAGAAGTACACTTGGAAAAGTCAAAGTATTTCATTTTTCAGGGGAAAAAAATAACATTTCAGTGCTCTGAAAATCTATTCCATTTTGGTTTTCCCTTTGTTTTGTCATAAGAAAATTAAACATGAATTTCCATGTATCTCCGATGCATTTAGGACTTCACATCCTGGTTTACATCTTCTCCTGCAGCTCCTGCTTTCTAGCCAGGCTGCATTGCTAGTGCTGGACCGCAGGTCAGGCAGGTTGCCTCTATGCACCAAAAAAGTCAAGGCACAATGCACAATACCTTCTGGGAGGTGTAGTCTCCCATAAACACCACACTGATGTAGACTCACACGGCAGAACTACAGCTCTCTGACAACAATGCTCCGTTGGGAAATACAATTTAATTTTATTTTTCTTGACTTATAAATATGTCTTATAACCATTAAAAAAATCCCAAGTATTCAAATTCAGAGTCGACCAACCCAAAAACTGGACCTACCTCTCTTTCTGATTTTGCTCAGTGGTGATATTTTAGTCCACATTTACCCCTAGGAGGGTAGTATATTCAGGGGGCAGACACAAAAGTCATCCATCAGTTCTCATAGCAAGCGCTCCTGCTCTCTTTTGCTTCCTTCAAATGTGCAAGCTGGCAAGATGCCCAAGGCTTTTCCTTCCTTCTGTTGGGGTGAAACAGAGGTACAAAGTCTCAGCAGTAGCTCACAAACTGGAAGGCACAGACTACACCCTACAGATATAGGAGGTTTCTTAAAGCTGGTATCCCCCTCCTGCTGCTGGAAGGGAGCATGGGACCCTGGGTGGTCTGGCGAAAGAGTCCACCTTACAGGGTGTTGTTGGACCAGCAGTTTGCAGAGTGGCTAGAGGTGGTGGGACGGGTGGGCGAAAGATGCTTGGAGAGTTGCTTCTCTTGAGGACGGTTTTTCCTCTTCGTGCTTGCTGGCACCTGGCTGCTCCTCCCCATCGCTGCATGGGGGAATGTTCTTCTCCTCAGCTCACAGGAGCTGAGGAGAATAAAACTCCAGGCTGATGTGGAGTATAGATGTCATCTGCTTCTTGCGCATCTGAAGGCTGAGTTTTTATCCAAGTAACTCTCACCTCCATGGCTAGAGCAATGTCACTTGTTTGCTCCCTCCAACTTCATCCTCCCAAGCATCATAACACATGGACATTTCAGCTCCCTGGGATAATTTCACTATTGATTAAGTGCTCTATCAGCTGCAGCTACCGCAAGAGGAACCCTAAACCTGCAGGATAACAAACCCTTTGTGGCTGGGGAGAAGAGGCAAAAGTCTTTCTCTCCTCTGCACCAGCCTGGTAGCATTTTCCCTTCCTCATGGGGCACTTGCCAGCAGCAGAGCACTGTGACTTAGGGACAAACCTCCTTAAACAACAAGCATTTTCTCTCCAACATCTTTGCATCATATGACCTTCAAAACAAATCAGAAGGTAAAATAAACACATAAAAGCAGCCGGGGTATTTGGCCTGACTGAACTCCATCAGGGCTGTGGAGCTGGAGGAATGCATTATCAGTTCCCAGCAATTTTTGATTTTTCCCCTGTGTGGGACTGCAGAAGTGGCCTTACTGAAAGGCCAGAATCTGCTTCTATTTCAACCACTGACAGGTACATTTATATTAAGTTGATTCCCCCTTGAAATTACCCAAGTTTAAAGAATTATCTGTCTGCAAGGGAAAAAAAAAAAAAAAAAGAAAGAAAGAAAACCGTGCACCAGCAGTGGCTGTTCAGGATGATGTTCTGGGTTTGGAAATTACCTATTTAAGTCAATAAATGGGTTAGGAGGGGGAGAAGGAAAGGAAGGTAGAGTTTGTGGTTCTTAATCATAGCTTCGCAGGGTTTAGCTGCTCTCCCACTGTTGAAAAATGTTTCAAAAGGCAAAATAAATGATCTTCTAGTTACTAAAGTATTGATTTTGCCTACATCCAGTAATAAAGAGCAAGTCACCTGTAGGTAAAACTCTTGTAAAATATATTTGATACTATAATAGTCTGGAGATAGAGTTACATGCAGCTGAGAGAGGCAGAGGGATGACAAATCATTTCTAATAAGGTGTTTACCTAACATATTTCATGTCATGTGTTACCCAAAACTAAGTAGGGCTCATTTTCCTTTCCCCTCCTCTATCCTCCCCTCGGAGAGGCCCACCACAGCAGTGGGGTGGCACAGCAGATGGCATCGTGGTGGGTCAGCTTAGCTGGTGCCTGCAGTCAACACATTCCTACAACAGGGACCAGGGCAGAGAAACTGGGTTGAAACACTTCATCCAGATGCTCAAAACGCAAAAGAAAGGCTGGAGCCACTATTGCACAAGTGCTGGTGGAGGTAGACACTGGGCCACACTCCTGATCTGAGAGGGAGAGTTTGTTTTCCTCAGCCCTCTCGTGTCCTTGAAATTTCTCCTGCGGAAAAACACAGCTATCCCAGCTTTGTGCCTGGGAGATGGATTTTATCCCCCAGGAAACGTATCTGTCATTTTGCTCAGAGGTAGGTACAAAATAAATGCAGTCATGCATTTGAGCATCCGTTACTGCAGGACCGAACTTAGTGCTAAATGATGTAAATCTAGATAAATATCATTGCTTTTGAATAAATTACTTTGGATTTACACCAGTGAAACAGATCTGAACTGCATCCAGCCTCTCTGCCCAAAAACGCAGAGCTTGCACTGACATCCATGGGACTTCTTTCTGAAAAGATGGTTAGGGAGATCCAGCTCTGGGTCTGATGTGCTAGGTGAGGGCCAAATCTTTAGGCCAAATAGCAAAGTCCTCTTTTGGTTTCAGTGATGGGAGGTTGGGATAACCCAACTCTCAATATACATTGAGCCTGGATCCACACTTAGATGCAACCAAGCTGCAAGAGCAGTGTCTCTCCCAAGGGTAAGGAAAATCAGTGTTTTGGAGGAGAAACCACAGCAGACAGGGATGTTGGATTCAGAGCATCTTGCAGTGCAGACTTAGACCTCAGCTAAGGAAATGGAGGGCTATTACAGTGGCTTAAAGGCTCGGGAAAATCAGGGTCAGAAACTCCTTCATTGCCTCAAACTTCTTGTGTGACCTGTGCCCACACAAGTAGACGCATTGTGTCATACCCAGAGAAAGCAAGTCGTCTTATGGACTTACCTCTTGCTCTTAAAAACAAACCAAAAATCCCCACAGATAATGATAGCTGCCTGAATCACGGGGCGCTGCATAGCAGAAACTATATTTCCTTTACTACTCACGTAGGATGGGGCTCTAACTAGAAAAAGCAGAGTCTCTCCATGTCAAGCCCATAGGCAGGACCTGAATTTAAGCAACTTTCTGGAGTTTCTATTCTGCTTGGAGAACATTTCCTGCACTCCAGGAGCTGGAGAACCAGCTTGAGGAGCTGTAACATCCCTATCACATCCTCCCTCCACATCCAAATTTCTTTCCACAAGTCCCATCAGGGTTTAAATAACTAATCAGAGTGCAGCAGCCCTGTGGAGAGCTCCCCACCTCTCAAAGGAGCAAGCAAAGGCTTTTCTGGTGAGGAAATGTCTGTCAGAGGAGAGGTAGTGTCCCACCATGTGTTCGAAGATCATGAAGATATTAAAATCACAGGCGGACCTGGGCCATAAAGGATGTCCATGAAGATGAGTGGGTGGATTTGTTCACGCTGGGTTTTGGTATGACCATTGTAAAGCCTCGAGAGATTATTTTCCCCTAAATTAACCCATGGGGGAGACAGCTGCAAAAAAAATAACCCACGTTGCCCACTCTTCACAAAGGGTCTGGGCAGGTCAGGCTTCCCCAGTTCCTCCTCTGGCAGCAGCAGATGGGCTGAACCTTCAGCCTGTGCTCAAGCCCTCCTGAATCGTGGGCCTGACTGAACAGTGGGGTGTTTCATTGATTTTTTTTCTGTAAAATACGGAAAAATGTAAAAAAAAAATTCTTCAGCAAAATACAAAAGTGAAGGGTCTGGAATGACATTAAATTGTCATTACTCAAGCCTCATGGGGAGGAAGAACTTTTTTCTCAGAAAATCTGAAAACCAAGGAGCTACCAGGTCTTTTTGGCCAGGTGGTGGCTGATGGTCCAACCTCCCGTTCACACTATCTCCTCTCTGTGACCTGGGAATTGTCATCTGCCCACAGCACTCCATCCTCAGAGCAGAAAGGAAATGTCTTGTACCCAAACTACAACTACAACACTCCGCAGCCACAGAGTCGAATCAGAACCACCTACATTTCTTCCCTGGTCGGCTTTTTTTTTTTTCCCAGTTATTTTGTGGGTGGCTTCAAATTCCTGATCAAAATCCAAATCTTCTATAAAGGGGGACATTTTTTAAACCCACTCCACTCATTTAGATAATCATTTTTGAGCAAACGACAAAATTTCCCCTGGCTTTAGACTGATGGATAAAAATTGGATGAGGACAAGGAGTAGTTTGAGCATTGGATGGCCCCAGACCAGAGGAAAGCCACAGATAAAGGGCTCTGAATCCAAACCAGGTGTTAACACACAGGGAACTTTTGGTACATCAAGTCAGAAAAGAAAATTAGTAACATTTTAAATCAAATAGGAACAGTTCTGATATATTATTGCAAAATTTCTGTTTTGATGATTCTTTCTAGGCAGCCTGTGAAAAGAAACAAGAAAAACACCTTTGTGACAGAGCAGTCCACGGGATGTCCCCATGGGAAGCTGGACCACAAAGGCCATTGCTCCCAGGAGGGCAGGGACATGGCCGAGGGAAGCCTCTCTTCCCAGCTCTGCCCCTGGCACTGGAGACAGTGCTGGGCACATCACTCCTCTATATATTTGCCTTTTCTCATCACCTTTCCCACTTATCTCTTTTACCCTGGATGCCCTCCTTTTTCTCACTTCATCTACAGCTCCTGGGCTAGAAAAGGCCCCCTGTTTGGCAGGAGTCTCTGAACACAGCTGGGATTCACTGAATAAATAAATAAGTAGATCTACCCGTCATAACTATACTTTAAATTCCCTGCACGGGAGAGACTTCCCCTTTACATTCTCTCAGCTAACACTTTTACCAGGAACCAGAGGCTGAAAAAATTGATCTCTTTGGCTGTTTTCACCTAATACTCTTGGTAGATTTGATTCCTTACAGGTATTTTTTTAAAAATAGGCTAAACTAAAGAATGACTTATTACAGTTACCAACTGCAGTTAATAGAAAAAAAAAATTCTCTTGGCTTCTTTCGAGAGAAGGTTGAGGCTAATGAGGGAATATGAAGCATTTTTACTCAAACACGTAAAACTAGTTATTATCACAATTAAGGAAGAGCAGAAATGGGAGAAGGAGCTGAGCTCGCTCTGCATTTCATGATATTCAGCTCACCTTCTCCTCGAGGGGTAAAATTATAAACCCACATGCCTCTGCAATCAAGGAATAAACTTTAGGTCTACGATGGAAGAGATCTCTAACTCTTGTCAGAGGAATGAAAGGCTAGATGAAGAATTGGAGGAGGTGTAAGAAAGCAAGCTGGAGAGAGAAGGTGTTGGGTTCCCTTTAAAGCAGGTACCTAAATCTGAGGATTTTTTTTAAACCCTCTTTAAGATGAAGGCTCTGCTAATAACATGTCCAGAAGATGGCTCCTGGCAAATTGCTTTGTTATTCTTGTCAAAAAAAAAAAGTCCCTTGGAAGCAGTCAATTTTAAACCATATATCAAAATGATTAATTGCCCTTAAATGAGCAGATGTTGAAGTACCCTTGAATGGGGCTAACGCCTTTTTGGATTGCAGACATAATGTATTCATGGTCTTGGAAAAATATCATTAGGGCTATTAATTAGCTATAAGCACCAAAAGCTTTGGTGACTCCAAGGTGTTCACTTTCTTTTTTTTTCTTCTTCTTTTTAAGACTTAAGGGGGAACAACTGCTTTTGCTGGAATAAGGTTAACAAGTATTTTTCTGATGTTGTGCAGAAAATCCTGCCAAGTAACAAGGAAAAACCATAAGAAATACTGGCTGACCTCTAAATATGGGTAAGAACTAGCCACAACAGCCAGGACAGAGCACAAGTATAGTGGGGCAAAGAAAGAGAAAGGAGGGGAATAAAAGAACCTGACATTGCAGGAGGCTGCTTAGGATATAATTCTGCTCTCAGCCAAGGGAAAATGTGCTAAAGCGCAAACGTTGCATGAAGGTTAGAGTCGATTTTGGGGGGAAAAGTTGCTTTGTGTCCTCCTAATTTGGGGAGAAAGGAACTTTTATTGCATAGTTGACCCCGGATGAAAAAAATATAAATTCCTCCCACTAATCTTGCTTTCCTCCAAACCTCCAAGAGCAAAAGGAGAAATGTAGCAAGCTGTGGCTTGAGACTTTTTAGTAACAGAAAATCCTTAAAAGTGAGCCTGTTTTGGTCTCTTTTCAAATACTGCATCAAATATATTTTCAATGAATTCATGGAAAAAAAGGAGGCAGGGAAGAGAAAAAAAAAACTTTTCAAATCTGTTTAAGTTTATAAACAAGATTAAAGAAACAATGTCAAGGGTCTTATGGAAATGGTGATAGTGCCCCTTTAAATAAGAGCAAGTGGAGATTTTCTATATCACTGTGCAGTTTAAATCTTTCTTGATGGACCGGACACTAGTCCTCCTTAAATCCTTCAGAAAGCTGCTTTAAGGAAAAAGGCTGCGAGGAATTTCTTCTCGCTTTAATTGCTTAAGAAACGGTTCCCACAATGAGCTGTGGCCTAGATTTGCCTCTCATTTAAGTTCTGATTTTTAAAAGTTCACAAGTTAATCCCCTTTCGGTCTCACACGAATGCGGTTGGCGTCGGGGACAAAGTACTGGACAATGTCTGGAACATTTCAAACCCCCAAAAGATGCCCCATACCAAAAAAAAAAAAAAAAAAAAAAAAAAAAGCCCCAAAACCAAAAAAACCCCACACCACCAAAAAAAAACAAAATAAAAAAAAAACCCACCTCAAAACAAAACCAAGCAAAGTAGCCTTGATTTAGTTAAGTAGCTATTTTAAGACCTTGTTGCTATTATAATTTGAGGCAAGTCGAAATCGTCTTGCACTGTATCTGCCGTAGATCCAGGGGTAAGGAGGTTTGTCAGTGTTTGCGGTTTTCTTCCTTGTCCATCTTCCAAGGATGGAGCTTTATTTCTCTTTCTTCAACCTAAATTTAAAAGTCCGCATCTCTAGCAGAGACTTTACTGTCCTGGCAAGAGGTGTGATAAAATTCACAAAAAACAAAGAGGGAGAGGAGGAGGGAGTTAATGCATTAGCTGTTTAAAACATAACCAGCTTGGCTTTGATTTTAGTTGTTCTGAAGGAAGCAGCCGCGGTTTCTGTGCAAACGCAAACACACGATTCTGTGTGTATGGGGATGAGGGGAGTGTAAAATACTCGAGATATGGAAATTACACGTGTTTCTAAATAAAATGAGGAAAGCACAATTTTCTTCCAACATTATGCCCTGATCGTCCCACTGATTTTTTTTTTTTTCCCCCCAAAAAAAGCAGTTTTCAAATTAAAAGTAGAAGTGTCCTTCCCATCATACAGGTGAGGGTGTTTAGAGCCTGCATGGAAACCTGAAATTCCCGGTTCACTTAAGACAGACATAAAAAATGGTCTTTGAAGGGGATTTTTTGGTACATGTATAGACCCAGCCAGTTAGCCAAAATATTACCGTTTATATCGCGGAAACTTGAAATGTGCTTTCTACTCGGCGAACTAACAAATTCCCCCCACCCCGTCTTGTAGTGCAGGATCAAGTCGGGGTGGCAGATTTATGGATTTTCATATTTCATTTTGTTCTGCGATGCAAAACTTACACAGAAAAAAAATGCCCGATTTCTGCCCCTTTCTCCCTCGTTTGTTTTTTGGTTTTGTTTTTTTTTTAACGATTATTATTATTGTATTGGCGGGGGTGGAAACAGCCATTTCTCGCCCAGCCAAGTCGAGGTTTGGTGTCGGACCCGATGCCGGCCGCAAGTTTGGGGAGCCCGGCGTGGACCGGGTGGCTCGGGAGGGAGCAGGGCCGGGGGCGGGGGGTCCTGGGGGGGACCCCCCTCTGCAAAGCGGCCCTTGCCGGAGCTGTCTTCCCTCCTGCTCAGCCCGCATCCCTCCCTCGGTTCCCCGCGTTCTGGAGAAGAAAAAAATCCGTGTAATCTCGACACAACTGGTACCGATTTCCTGATGCTTTGCCCACATCGATACCTTGGGGCGGGGGGTAAATGTGATAAATCAGTTACGTGGAGAAAATGGGGTTACTTTTCCGAGCTGCGCTAAATGCACTATTTACTCGTTTCTGAGAAGACGCGTTGAATTAAACGCAATTATTTATTTATAGAGGCTGGTTAAACAGCAGAAATCCCGTCGCTGGAGAGCTCGAAAAGATTTTCTGAAGACAGAGGGGAAACTCTTATTATTTCTTCTGGGGAAGGGGGGAATTAAAACTAAGGATTTTTCATCGAAGCAATCACAAAATCTCCCGTACTTAATAGCTCAGCGAGCAGGAAAGGCGAGACAATGGTGAAATCGCGGTCGGAGGGGTTGGGATTTTGTGCCTGGGCTGCAAGCGACAATTCAGAAAGCGGAGAGGAGACGCACTGCCCCCACCCCGACGGGCACAGCCCCCCCGGCACACGGGGAGACCCTTCCCCGCTGCATTAAACGGAGGAGCCCTGCAAAGTTTGCTGGTTACTCGAGCAGATTTTTGCACCCCGAGGTTGCGGTTTGTGCCCCAGCTCCTGCGAGCTACAGGTCCGCGGGGCTGCTCCCATCCAGGTTTGGGGGGGCGCGGGGGGTTTTCCAGGGGGGTCGCTGAATTTTGGGAAGCATCATCTGCCTGCTCCCCGCCGTCCCTCGTTTCAACTCGTTGTGATTAGCGGGATAGGGAAGGTTCCAGTTGCAAACTCGGGGAAGAGGGGGGTCTTTTGCAGAGTCACCCCAAAAAAGCAAGGAGGGAGATTCCCCGTGGGCTTTGCGGAGCGGTGTCCCGGCCAGTCCGGGCACCGTACCCCGAAAAACGCCTCCGAAATACGATAACGGCAATCAAAGCGCCGAGTTTAGCCCAATCGGTTTCCCGGGCAAAAGCGGGTGGTTATTAATTAGAGGGTGCGGGGGAAAGGCAGTGCGAGGGGTCCCCTCCTTCCTGGGGAGCAAGCGGGACTTTGGCGGAGCGAGGGCTGGATTAGATTGGAATAGATTTCAATAGATTCACCTCCTCCCTCTGTTTCCCGAAACAATACTTAGTACCCCATAACCTCTGGAAAAAGTGTGTATATATATATATATATATATATACACAATAAAAATAAATACAAGAAAGTGGAACTTGAAGCCTTCTGGTGTCCTGAGCCAGACCGACCCCCTCTTTTTTTTGGTCAGAATTTGTACAAAATATCAAGCTCAAATTAAAAGGTCCTCCCCCCCCCCCCCCCCCCCCCCATTCTTTCTTGTTCCCTTAATTCCTGTCTAAACGGTTTTGCTCTGGGAGAAGAAATCTTTTCTATAGGAGGGAGAGAGGAAAAAAAAACCTTCAAGAAGAGAAGGGTATTATTGTTTTAATCCTCTTACCCGCAGTCATTTTAAAACAGGGTGTTTTGGAGCCTGAAATGGCGTCTCGTCTCCCAATCCCATCCTAAATCCTCCTGGGCTGGGAGAGAATCTAAAGGCAAGGAGCTGGCATCTATTAGCAATCTCTCTAAAGGCTTTAAACTGCTCTTTCTGCTGCGAAGGCATGGCAAAGCTGAAAAGCAAACACAACCACCGCTCCAGTTAGTGAGCTCTGCCAGATAACCAGCCCGACCGCTGGACGGGAAGGTACCTGCGAAAATCCCGCAGAGAAATTTAAAAAGAAAAGGGAATGAAAGGAAAAGCTGGTTTTCCTCTTTTTACATCCCGAAAAAAAAAGTATTTCGGGGGAGAGTATAAAAAATAATTTTTTAAAAGCAGGGGGATGCGTTAACTGGTCGTTCCTTCTCCGAAGCCCGCGGCCTCCCCTCCTCGCCCGCTGCCGCCCCCGTCCCCCCCCGCACCGGCAGAGCCGCCCGTGTGCTCCCGGCTACCGGAGCGGGGCTTCCGACGGGGCGGGCTGCGGACCCGCCGCCCCCAGCTCCTCTGGGCTCCTTCCATTATTCCCAATTTTATCTGTGTCATCGTATCCCCCCCTGCCCCGTTTTAAAGAGCACCCGAGGGGTGCAGCAGGCTAAGCCGGGACAGCGAGGGGGCCAGGAGGAGGGTGGGGGGCCGCGGCAGCTCTGTAATTAAGGCTGGGAGATTATCCCCCACTAGCACCTCCACACAGGGGCCATCGGGGGAGAGGGAAACTTCAGGGTCTGCTCCGGCGTGGTGCTAAGCAGGGGGCGGGGGGGGCTGCAGCTTCCCTCCCCTCTGCCTGACGGACCTCATCACCCCCCCGGCTCTGGGTCTAGCCCTCCTCCCTCCACCGGCATCCCATCCGCTCCCAGGGATTTAATTAGGCGTTTACACCTCGGCTTGGAGTAAATGACTGGTAAGAAGTGTTGGGGCGGGGGGGGAAGGGGGGGTGTATCAGCGGCCCCGTTTTGATTGACAGGGTGGAGGACCATTGAAAATCTTGCTGGGTAGCTCCCGGGTCGCTATGAAGCTCCTTTTAAAAATCCTTCTTCAATGCTGCCTCCCGGTAGATGGCAGCTCCGCCGGGCGCGGAGGCAGCGCGCAGGCAGCGCGGGCGGATGGAGTAGGGCGGGCCGGGGCGCAGCGCCGCGCCCGCGGGCCGCGCTCCCACGCGTGTCACCGCTCCCACGGCGGGCGGAGAGGTTGCGCCGCCGCCGCCCCAGGTAAGAAACCCCCCCACACCCCCAGGCAGCGCGGCTCCGGGTGGGCTGGGGGCGCGGGGGGGGGGAAATAAGGGGAGTTTAGAGCTTGTTTCTGAGGAGGGGTAATCCGCACCCGGCGGAGGAACCGCCGGTAGGGATGTGCGCACCGCGAAGGACGGGAAGCCTAGCCCGGGCTCCAGCGCAAGTCCCATCCCCTCCTGTTCCTCTTTTTTACTTTATTTGGAGTATACTATGCTTTCTCAAAAAAACAAACAAAAAAAAAGAAACCCCCAACTACCAGCCCGGGGCCTCGCTCACACGAAACGCAGCGTGGGGGCCCGCTCCGCTGTGGGTTTAGACAGCTGGCGGGGAAGAGCGGGGTGCAACCCGGCGGAGGGGAAGGTGGGGGATGCGCATCCACCCTTCTGTCTGCCGGGCTCCGAGGGGGAGAGCGCAACTTTCCCCTCCATTTACATAATGATGTTTTAATAAGCCGCGCAGCCCAGTGAGAACTCGCCGGGGGCAGAAACCACCCCGAGCGGGGCCGGGAGAGAGGGGGAGGCGGGCGATGGCCCCGCTTGGGGGGCGGCTCTAGGGTTGGGTTTTTTGGTTTTTTTTTTTCGGATGCGGCTGGAAGTTGAGTGCGGAAGGGACGGCATGGGAGGGCAAGACTCCGGCAGCGCTAGGAAAACTTTCTAGGGAAAATCACACCCCCACACCACTCCTTTGCCAGGTTAGGCGGCAAAACGGATGGGAACGCGCCTGCAAGGAGCTGGGGGGCCGGTCTGTGCCGCCCCCCCGCTCTCACTTTAAGAGGTATATAAATCCCGGACCTGCGCTGTCAGGCTCTCTTGATAAATTAAGGGTTTCGCAGTCGAAACCTATTTACACCTCCATTATAGGGCTAACCAAATGGGGATCAGCATGCATATTTTTACCGCAAGAGATCTCATACATCTCCGCCAGAGTCGCCCCTCGGGCCATGGGATAACAGATAGGGAAGTGGGGGGGGGGGGCGGGGGGGGACTCTGCTGCAGCCAGCACTTGAGAGGAAAAAAGTCCGTGTCCCCACTCGGCGCCGGCTGCTTGGGGCACCCGGGACCCGTCCCCCTTGCAGGGGGCAAGGAGAGGGCGAGGGTGACCTCCCCGGGAAGGGGGGTCCTGTATTGGGGACACACACTCACGCGGAATCTTCTAGCCCAAGGCAAGGCCCTCGGGGAAGGTTCTCCTCCGAGAGAGATGGGAGCTGTCTTGGCTGCCCCCTTTTTTTTTGGGGGGGGGGGGGGAAGAAGGGGCAAGGAATACCCCGCTCGGACCCCTCCGGTCCCCGCGGCCGGCGGCTTTTCCCGGCTGCTCTTTTAATTTATTTCCGGGAGGGGGGACCTCGGGCTGCTGGGAGCGGGGGGCAGGGGTCAGCGCATCCCGGTGTCCCGAGGGTCTTCTCGGCGAGCCCGACAGCAGAAAGGAGGGAAGTGGGCAACAGCCCCCGTTTCCCGGTGGGGTGCGTTCACCGAGGGATGCTCGATCCCTTTCGAAACGAAACGCGGGCAGAGCGAAGGGGCACTAAAGCCTGGAACCAGGGGAGGGCTCGGCCCAAAACTCCCGTCCCCGGGGAGGGGGAAGCGTCTGCGGGAATTCCCCCTCAACCCGCCGCTCCCGCCGGCCGGGCCCCGGCTGTGTCCCGCGCTCCCGCTCCACTTCCAGCGCCGGGGAAAAATATAAAAATCTCCCCCCTCCGCCCCATCCCGTCCCCTCCGGGCGGCCCCCTCCAGTTCCACTTGGTTAGCTCAAGTTTTCCATGTAAATGACAGTAATAAATATCTAATCATGTCCCGCAGCTATCGGCGGCTCGCCGAGCAGCCGGCATTAATGAGACATCCAGGGGAAGTGGGGGAAAGGAGAGGAAAAAAAAAAAAATAAAAAGGAAAGTTTTCACCCTCTCCCCGAAGTGGTTTCTAGACGCGAGGCCCGGCAGCTGTGACGAGGACATGGGGGGGGGGAGGGATGAGGAGCCCCCGCTTCCTCCGGAGCGATCGCACCTGTGGGTCGCGCTCGGGTTCAAACCCTTCCCCTGTAATTAACCCCCTCCCCAAAACCCCAGCCATCCCCCGCCCCCCGGGGATGGGGGGGTCCGGGCAGGCAAGCGGCGGGCCCGGCCGCACCCCCGGCCCGGGGCTGCCCTCCCGACAGCCCCGCGGAGCGGCGTGTGCCCAGCCCCGCCGTGACTCCCAAACAATTAATGGGGCTGCAAAGAGCTTTTAATGCTGATGGGGGACCGGGCGGGGGGAGGCTAAGGCTGAAATTAAACCATGAGAGTTGGATTTGTTCGCCTAACGCTAAACAAATGGACTGATTACCTTCTTTCCAAACGCATCAGTCATACTACATTAAGTAGCAGAGAGCTAATTATCCCAATTAGGAGGCTGATTTATAATTAATGGCTTGGACCAAGTGATAATTGGATGTTAATGGATAACAGTTTTGTCTGAAGTAGCCTCCCGCTTCCCCAAAGGCAGGGCTGGAGGGGTTTTTTTCTTCTCTCACCTCTGCACAGAGCACAAAGCAAATGCGGAGTGAAACCTGCTCCGTGGGGACCGTTCCCCGGCCGGGGCGGGGGCCGGCGGGTCCCGGGGACGGAGGGGGACCCAGCCTGGCCGGGGTTCAGCGAGGTGGGTTGCGGGAGTAACCTCCAGCACCCCAGCTTTTCAAGCAATCCCTGCTGCTTTTTTCCTCCTCTATCTGAGTTTCCAAGCCGTGGACAGCTGACCCGAAGCAGCCGCGTTGTCCCACGTCTCCAGTGGGTGCTGGGTTCCTCACCCACCCACAGGGCGTGAGTCGTGTCCTCGATGGGGGTGCAAAGGCTGAGCCCCAAGGGGTGCCCCAGTGCAGACGAGGCTGTCCCCCTGCCCTGCCTGTCGTAGGGAGAGCAGGATGGGGCTCACCCTGAGGAGGAGAGGTTTTACACCCTCCCTGACCCACATTCCCCACGCAGTGGGGGTCACAGAGTGAAGCTGCAGTTTCTCACTGCTCTGCGTTTCTCTTAACCACACCTCAGAACTGGCACACTGACTATGTAGCTTTTTCCTTCCGTGCTCACTTTTCACACGTGAGTAAGTCGATGCAAGTCAATCCCAGTTCCTCGTTTGCCCCAGCCGGAGAGACTCGGACCTACAACCCTTTGGCTTTCAGTTTGTGTTTCTAAGCTCAGTTTTTCCATTCTAACTTAAGAACCGTAAGGGCAGCAAGTTCCTGAAAGTGTAAGAGTGAATTCAACCCTGAGTTACCCCATGACTGATGAGAGGTTGTATTAAATTACACCAACATACTCAATGCAAAAATACATCCCAAATCGTACCGTCAGTGCTCAGCCAGTTTAGATTGGCTTTCCAGCTTTCCCTGTTAATTTAAAAAGATCTTGATGTTTACACGGGACAGTACTCGCACAAATCAGCAGGTTCCTGCGGTGATATTGCTGTCTCAGAAGACACAGTTCTGTTTCACAGAGCCGCGGCAAATGATGTTTCTCCTTAGTGCCGGGGTCGCTACCTGCATCAAAGAAAAAGAACCAGAGGCAGGGGAGCTTCCCACAGGTCAGAGAGAAGGGCAGGCTGGCCAGGCAAGTTTTGCACAATATAGTCGCAGAGGGAGTGACTGCAGTGGGTTTTGTTCCCTGTGTCATGCCTTTAGCCTTTTAAAAAAATGCTTTGCCGAGAAAGAGGAGAATCGGATGAAAAGAAGCCAAAGAGAACGGTTTATCTCCCCTCTGCCACAACCAGCTCTGCCAAAACAAAGGTGCTGTAGAGAAGGTCCAGGACCAAGCCCTTCAGATGTGGCTACCTACTGGTTTTGCGGGTGAAGCTATGGGTAAACCCTTCAGCTATAAGTAGCCCATGTTTTCTAAGACACCAGTTATTCTTTCTGTGTGTTTTCAGGGCCATCCCAAAATTCAGCTCAAGTTGGAAATGCTTCTGCTGAGGCACTGATGAATGTCAGCCAGGTCTGAACCCTTTCAAAAGGTTCAGTGCTTATTTCCACCACTCATGTCCGAACAGAAGTGTTTATAGCTACTGTGCTTCATTTGGCAAAAACATAGAAGTAGGGAAAATGCCAAAGAACACGTATTCAATAAAGCCCCAATTTTCCAATCCTATGCAGCTACTGACAAGCTAACCTACTTTGGGGCAACATCCATCAAAATATGCTTGTTGCAAAGATGGTGGAGAATTCTGAAATGCAGCTAAATATCCAGGAATTAATTCATGGTGCACTGGGGTTAGCCAAACCCTGGGTCTTTTTCTGCTAGTCTGTTCCAGTCCAAAAGCTACTGAAATTGAATTATTTTAATTTTTTTCCTTTCTGACTTCATCAGGTTTTGGATCAGGCCCTTTATGATTTCTAAAGCACGTCTGGAGCAGATACAGCTGCTGGGAAGGAGAGAGGCTCTGAGGGAGGGCTGGGAGCAGGAGAGACCAGCAGTTCTCCAAAGGGTGGCAAATGGGTATTTACAGCCAGGAGTTGTGGGTGGGCCGCAATAAAAATGTGATTTCTTCCTGGTAGCTGCTGGCACAACTGTTTTAGGACCAACTGCAGTCTCTGCATGGCTAGAGCCAACCTACATGAGAAATGCTGCTTTAAACTGTCCAGATGTTAAAACTTAAAGTATGGGGTGTGGGGGGGTGATGCTTGGGAACTCTGTTAGTATCCTCCAAAACCAGATAAACGGTTGGGCTGGAGGAGGCGAGCTGATGGGTCTTGGGGGTAGAAAATGCTCCTACCAAGGGAGCTGCAGAATCCTGATGTCTTCAGCTGTTTGACACCAACTGTACTGAGTGCTGGGGGGGGGAGCGAGCCGGCAGCAGCTCTGCATGCTCTCAGTGTGTGTTAGCCCAAGCTGGGTAAACATGCTTCTGCTGAAGGACTGCACATCTCCCCACAAAACCCAGCGGACATTTAGCTGCTCAGCCTGCTTTGCAGTGGGCAGCTCTTTAAAGCACAGATTACCTGCTGGTGCCCAAAATATATTGCTTATCTTGGCAACCGTGCTTGGTGTATGGATCCAGATGCTTACGGGAAAGGAAGCATTACATGCACCCACGGTGCTCCCCAGCCCCTGGCGTCTCTGCCTCCAGTTGTTGGCCCTGTTTTAAGGTGGCACAAGTCTTCTCTATCCCCTTGTAAAAGCCATTGAACTCGAACAGCTTTTTAAATGGTAGGTAGAAAATTCATGTTATCACTTGTACAGAAGGAAAACTCAAACTTCTGTCTTACTCTTTTAAGGTATTAAAAATGCCTCACAATTACATGGTTTGCTGGACCTGCCTTTCAGGATTTATTTCTTTTTTTTTTTGACTAAGGTAGGACTTGTCTGTCATTTTATCTTATAGTTGATATTAGTCTGAGCAGACGCAACTGACACCATGTGTTTTGTGACTGTAGTTTTGAGTGCTATAAGCATCATCTGTAGGGGTAGACCCAGGGTCCAGCTGTAGCTGCGGAAACAACCTGGATTTAGACTTTCAGCTTCTGTTTCCTTCAAAATTCATTTATTTAGATCTCTCCAAAATCAGCTTTAAGCAAAATTGCGCTTAGTGTCACAATCTTGCAGCTTTTCAGCTAACCAGCTGAAAGAGCTACCTAGCAAAGTCATTTTGTGCCAAGTGGGTCAAACTTCAACAATGCGGCACAAACCACTGCATTTCACAAAGACTCATTGCTCTCTCCTCCTCATGCATGTATCTAACTGCTCTCAGCTTAACACCCAGAATTTATGCCTCCAACTTACATTTACTTGATGAATAGTGATGGTGGATAGAGAAATTACCCTCCCTCCATGCCTCTTCCTAGTTGCTGCCCTTGGAGCCCAGCATCTTGGCTGAGGCATCCCACTGGGAACACCTGGAGCAAGCATGCATTTCCTTCTGCCAGCCCAGCTACCAGGCTGGGGGCACCTGAGAGCAGCAGGATTGGAACTGGGAATGTCTTTAACTGCCTCAGCAAATCTTTACAAAGCTTATCTGTCAGGGCTGTCTTCTGCCAGTGCTTCTTGCAGTGATTGATCTCTCTTGATAGGGCTCAGGGTTAGACTGTAAGATCAACAAAGTGGTTGTGGTGCTCAGGACAGACAGAGGTCCTGGTCACTAAATGTTGCAGGCTTAAAAACATATTTTGATACAGAACAGTAGATCCTTGTCTTGTTAACGAGACCATATCATGGGTAAAATCCTCCAGGATAATTGCTTCACCTCCCAGGGACAGTGGAGATTCCTGAACCCCCAGCAGCACCCCCAAGAAGCTGCCTTTGAGCCAGTCAGTTTGATCATGCAAGTGATCTGCAGTCAAATACGCTGCAGGCAAAACTGTTTTGGGGGCAGAGAGCAAGCAGTGAGCCCCCTCTCGTGCTGCCAGCAGCCCTGAAGAAGGGCAGAGTTTGTGAAGTCTGAACCTCTTCTATAGTCCAGTTTGGAAAATTTCCTTTATCAGCGCTAAGGCAAACAAAATGATGCTTCTCAAGCAAAGCCATTTTTGCAAAAGTGAGAGGAAGGGCTGAGCCAGACAAACCACATGGAAATACAGCTAAGCCAGAAACAGGCTTGTTTTGGAAGGGGTGAGGGGGGAAATGACTTTTTTTTTTTTTTTTTTTTGCATATAAACATTCAAGTTAAATAGTTTAAGCTGTTTGTGAATTCAGTAGTTTGATTGCACAGCAGACTCCGAGTCCTGAAGTCAGGCCCGGTCCGGAGGCAGAGATGCCATCAGGTCTGGAGACGTGGGAACAGACGGGCAGCACAGGTACGCAAGAGCCTGGCTGCAGTGGGATGCTGCTGCGTTTCACCTCCACAATCACGGAGTGTGTGGCAGCAACGCTAGCAGAACTGGACTGTAGGTACTCAAACTCCTCGGGGTCAGTCTTGGCTGCAGGGTTTGGTTTCTGTTGCACTATTAATCATAAGAAACCTAAAATGCATGATTTTTTTTTTTTCTTTGCTGTTGACCAAGCTGAAAGCAGAATGAGATCCTGGAAATAGAGCCAAAGTGATGTTCATATTAACAACTTATTTACCCTGAAAAATGTTTCTGCTTCAATATAGATTACAAGGGCTTTTATGAGGGTTGAGCGCTGCTCGGAAGGGGAGAAGGGAGGTGTCATTATACAGATTTGATCTGTAAGCACTGATTGTTATGTGTAAATTATGGCAAGCAAGAGATTTAGCACCACACTGATGTTTACTGATCCCAGTCCTTGCTCTACACTGCCAATCACTAGGTTCCAAGCCTTAAAAGTGGCTCAAAAGCAAAGATGCTGAGGGTGTCTTTATTTTATTTCAGACTTTGTCAGCCTGCCCTTTGAAGCATGCCTCTGCAAACAGAGGCACTGGAAAGTCTTTTGCCAGGAACTGTCTGATCAATCACTTGGTTCTGTTATCTGGGGCTTTAGGTGGGGAAGAAATGATGATTTCGCAAAAGCCTTAAATAAAAATCACAGCAACTGATCTGAGTTACCTCTGTCAGCCAGGGCCTGTTATCTCAGCCACTCACAACCTTGTGTCTGAGTTTGTAGAGCCCCACAATAAAACTTCCCCACCTCAACAGGATGCTCTGAGGTTTTTTTTATAAAACTCACAAACCCTCTCATATCTTATTAGGCTTCTGTTACGAATAAATGAGCATTATGAATACAGTTGCTGTGCTCTTTAGAACACCGCCCCGACAGAGGCAATTATTTGACAAGCTCTAACCAAAAACTGTGACGCTGTCACTAACTGGAAGTATTTCCAAATTTCAGCTGCTAGCAAACCTCCTGGTTTTAAGAAAAAGATCTTTTTCTTTTATACCAAGGTCAGTTATAGCAGCTGCACATGAGCTGCAAGAATTGGTGTAATCAGTTGGGTTTTGCTTTCAGTGGGTTGCGACTTGTTCAACTAGATCAGGTCTGATTAAGATCTCATTCTGCAGTAAGAAATTAACTGCATTTAAATCCAGGGATTTACACAGGTGTAAAAATATTACAGGAAGATTGGAAATGGGGAATCTTGATTTTTTTGAGAGCTGTTCTCAATTCCTTTATTTCAACTATAAGAGAAGTCCTTTGGAAGCCTGTTTTTATGGTGCATGTTCCTCTCGGACTTTGACGTTTGAATGAGAAAATATGATGTGTTGCAGTATTTCAAATTATTTATATTTCATCCACTACAAAGGTGAGATTGTTACTTTAGACATTCAGTGATCTCACGTGAGGAACAAAACTGATTTATAACATGCTGGTTATTATCTTATGTGATTTTGGACTTTTATGTATCTCAAAGATTTAGGCATATAAAAAAAAAGATTGAAGAAAACCTCTTGCAAGGATCACTTATTCAGAACCCCCCAGGTATGTAATTCATTTAGTACCAAATACATATAAAACTGATGTCTGTATACAGAGTGAGCCTATTTTCCTAGACTGTCAGATAAGCAGAGTCAGAGATTCATTATTTATCTTGCTGATTTAAAGTGTTTCTGAATAAGGACTCAAAGCATAAAATCATAAAGCAGAACAGCTCGGGGGGGGGGGGTTATATTTTGTTGTGATTTTATTTTCAATAATGTTTATTGCCAGCAGTAATAAGGGGGACGTTGTTAGCACAAACCATTTGCTGTTATTCCCCGTTAGTAATGAACAACGCGTTCTGGTGCTTTGCATAATCATGAGAAGAAATTTGTACTGCCTGGGCAAGCACTTGGGCTGGAGGACCACAACTTTTATTTTTACCTGACAGGGCTGCTCCTATTTTTTTTCGGTCACCTACAGGACCCCAAACAGTAGACAAGAGCACCGGGCTTTTCTTTCACAATTTTTTTTCCTGATGCTTTTCTCATGTTCAAGCTGTGTCTTGCATCAGGGCGCAGATTAGAGGCCGTGCCAGCTCTTCCAAACTTCAAATGCATCTCTGGCAAATGGTGTTGAAATTCACTTCTACCAATGAGTTACCAAAGTCCAGATGTAACATTTTTAGTACAGCTTATTTCCCACATAAAGAAGGCCTCATACACCCCCCACCATCACCAACCCTCCCAATTTCTGGACAGTTTTAATGAAATAATGTAACACCCCATGGTGTCCACCAGTCAAAAGCAGGATCTGGTATCCTCTTCTTGACTTCTCTAGGAAAAAAATGAGTCTTTTTAACTTATAGGTTTTATTACCCCATTTTTCATGCAGGTCAATGAACTTAGTACTTTTTTGACTTTGGGATGATTCAGTATTTGAAGGGACCAACTGACGGGAAAAGAGAAAATGCCCCAAGGTCCCTGCAAAGTATAAAATCCTACATATAGCCTCAAACTCATCTCACCCAGTGAGGTTTGCTTGAGAAGGGCAAATGTCTTGTCCTAGGCAGTTTTTTACTTCAACCTGGGAAAACTGGCCAGAATAAGCTACTGAAGAACATTCATTTGTTTTGACTCAGTTTAGACCTGGGGAGGAAAGAGAGTGTGTTACTCCGGAATAATGCACTTGAGCAAAACCACTGTCTTGGTTTAAAATTCCTTTTTTCCAGAGCAATGTTGGCACAGGGAGCTGCTGTGATGTCCTTATTCAGAACAGCTCAGCATGGGGACAAGCTCTCCAGTGCTGACACGAGCTCTGTGGCCAGCACAAGTGACATTTGAGTTTGCAGGCTGCAGGGATCAATACATTTCTCCCCTAATGAATTTTGTCAGTTCTGTGTTTTTGTTAAAGGCTTTGTGTGTGGCTGGCAGGTGAAGCCAGGTACAGACTGATGTTGTCTTCATGGAGGGAGTAAGGGAGTGCAATGAGGAGAGGAGCAAGCAGAAAATGTCCCTGATCTCAAATTCTTGGGTGCAGTTAATCCAGCTCCAGGGTGGGGTTTGTGGTTTTGTTTGTTTTTTTTTTTTCCCCTCCTGATAGGAGGGAAAATATGGATGTTTTGTTACAAGGGACATCTCAGAAAACTTCAATATCTCATTTTTAAAAGATGTTTTATTGTTCCCAGATCTGTTTCAATTCCACACATACACAAACACAAGCTGCTAGGAACGGGAGTTTTCACCTGGCAAGGAAATGTGTGATTCTCCCCTCTTCACATTTTGTCTCAGGACAGAATTATGTGCTTGGATACAAAATTAGTTACCAGTTAAATTGGGAAACTTAAAGCCTTTTATAAAAGTTGAGAAGCCAAAGCTGATAATGTTGAAGCCCAGGGCCAAATTTCCCCTATATGCTACACTGTTAAGTGGTGTACAATAAATTACACCACTCTTGTGTGATATGACTTTATGGGAACCTGAGGTTTTCGAGGCCAGTGTTGGGAAGGGGTGGATGTAAGCCATGTTGCAGCTGGAGCAATGCAGCTGTGCTCCAGGATGACAGGGTTCCCATTTGCAGTGGGTAACTGTGCAAATTGTTTTGAGTCAAATTGAACAGCAGCAGCTGAATAAAGAGTGGTCTGCTCACTGCATTAGTCTGGGATGGGCAGAGACCTACGTCACCTGGCCTCTAAGTAATGCAGAGGATGGTCCCCTCTGTGAGGCTGGATCCTGGCAGGACCAGCCCCTGCAGCCTGAGGGGTTTGCCAGCTTGGGAAGAAAAATGGGCACAGCACCCGTGCAACTTCCATGGTGAAGACTGAAGCGAGAGATAAAAGTCATAGGAGAGTTTTTGGGACTGAGGTAGTAATGTCAGGATTTCAAAGGCAAAAGGAGCAGGAACCCCAGCAGGGTTCGGCACAGGGCATGGCATGGAGACCTCACAGCCCAGTGCTGTGAAATGTGGGTAGCTGGGAGGGAGCAAGTCTTTTGATGCTAGAGATGGGAGAGTCACCGATGTGGCCCTGAGGGGCCATGCAGAAGGAAACCACAGCCCAGGCACTGCACAGAGGCTTCCATCCCCCTGTGCTGAGCAAACGCTGCAGGATCGCCCACAGGCTCTGACGGGGGCAAATGCAGGTTAGCTTCACCCTATAGAGAGATTTCTTCTCACCTATTGTTTTCCTGCATCATTCCTCAGCTCCAATCTCCTTTCTGCACTGCTCCCAACTGTTTAATGATCTCTGATGCACAAAATCAGGGTGAGGTCTCCCCTTTCTTTCAGGATGGACCCTATGTTACTCTCCCAGCTGTATCGACAACTGCTCAAGCCTGTACCCTTCCACAAAGCAGGAGCTCAAACTTTGCTCTCATCTTCCTCCCGGCTGCGGCTGTTCCTGAGGCCCTCCAGCCACCCAGAGACATAAAAGATGCATTTGCAGATTTTGAAAATTAAAACCATCTATACAGCCAGTGGGAAGGGATCAGCTTATTTGGTTGCTTAATGAAATATAAAGATTATTTTAACCAGTGTAAGCACTATTCGACAGCTTGTGAAACACAGCAGTGGCTTGATGAATGGCTTTCTCCATTAAAAAAAAATTGCTGCATGATGTCTTTTAAATATTTAATTTATTGGGGTTGAAGTGTGCTCAGAGCTGACAGTTAAACAGGAGCTGTTTGTGGTCTCAGTTAACTTTGCTTATTAGGCTGAACAGTCTCGCTCAGTAAATTCCCTCATTTTTTATACTGAATCCGGGATGATGCATTTGCTGCAAAGTGAGTAGGAAGTTCTCTCTGCCATCTGCACCACAGCACACCAGACAGGTATCACTAAAACTGCAACGGGTGGTGACTCCTGTCCTGAGTCCATCATTATTAAGTCCCCTGCCTTTTACTTTATTTTTTATTTGATGCACTTTCTTCTAGGCCACCCAGAAGAGTTTGTTCAGGCACACATATACACACAAAAGCATCTTTTAACAATCAAATAAACTGAAATCTTCCTGGAGCAAGTGTTCCAGTGGAAACACTGGGGTCCAGACACAACATCATTGGCAGTGTCCTCAGAAGACTCTATAGTATGGGAAAATTCCTCCCCCCCCCCCCCCTTTTCATTTTTTCCTTAATGTGCCAGCTTGGTACACAACCAACGTCCTGCAAGAGGGATTAGAAAAACAGGCGTTTCTGTGAGTTGGGAGTCAAAGACATTTGGCCTCCCACGTATCTCTTGGCAAGGCTGAGCCCCGGTGTGGATTCTCCAGCATCTATTATGGACAGAGGTCTGGCAGCAGCCCAGGGCAGTTAATAGGTTCTGTGTCCTCAAATGGTTTACACGAAACACGCAGGAGCTTAATAGGCTTTGAGACCTCCACCGTGCTGGCCAAAGCTGGTGGAACCTGCCAGCTGGTTCACAAGTTAGGGGGTGGGAAGGGAGAAGGCAAAATGAAGTTGCAAACCTCTGTTTCACTGCCTGCATTGGCCAGAAAAGCCAGTCCTGCTTTTGGACTGCGAAAGTGAAGCAACGAATGACTCTCTGGCGGGCTGCAGCGGTCTCACTGATGATGGGGACCAGCTGAGCACTGCTGCCTGCGGAGCCAGCCTGGTGCACATGCTGGGTGCTGCTCTGCCACAGGCTGGGGCGGGATGATGCTCTTCGGAAACGAACCAAGGATGGGGTGAGGCTGCGCCACAGATGCCGTCAGAACCGTCCAGGGTAGTGTCTGGGTCAGGGACCTGCAGGTCTTTCCCAGGTGGTGGGAGATGTCGTCTGTAGTCACATCAGTGGCACATGTCACTGGAATGTGCTCCTGTCTCTTAGCACGTGCCAGCAGCAGCAAAGCTGTGCAGTCCAGCAAAGCAACATCCCTGCTGCAATTTCGCTGTGAACCCATAGTGGGGAAAATACAAATGCTGAAAATCTGTTGGCATGTGAAGTCCCTCACCTTGATCAGAGAACCAGCAAACAATTTGGGCATTGCTTAGGTCTTCCTTAAGCTCAATTAGAGCAGAGCTATGGCATTCTTGTGTTTAGGTCAGCATCTGAACCAAAAATATCCATTTTAACAGTGGTTCAGTCTAGAATAGTGTTGGCTTTCTCTCCTGTTAGAATGAATAAAACCAACCTAGTAGATGGAGGTTATTATTTTGTTTTGGGTTTATCTTTGCTTTATAAAACCTAGGGTAAATTTTGAAATGAAACATTTGAAGATGAATTCAAAAGTAATTGCCTGGGTACCATAAAACAAAGCAGATCTGATTTTCCCCTGCTTTCCAGAACTAGCTGCAAAATATGTCTCAGGCACCATTATATGCATTTTTCAATAAATCATCTATTCATATAAAAATTGTCTGTCTGTACTTTGAAGTAGGAGGTAGGCTGGGTTTTTTTTCTTATGCTCTTATGTAGGATGTGATAGGAAAGGATGTGACCAGTACCATTCTCTGTGGGCCGTAAGGATGTGGCTAGCATTATGCAGAGCAAGGTGGCATGTGGGTCCTTTCTAACTTGAGATATTCTATGATTCTATGTAGGTGCTGGATAGCCATTGATCTTTTTTGAGTCTAAAACTAAAGAATTGTGGAGTGAATCCAGAGTGGGTGAACAGGGAGACACAAAGCAGATGAAGGTGGCATCAGGGTGTGTATCAGATCTTCACGGTGTAACCACACCTGGATGTCTCCCTCCATCAGCACTCTTGTCACTGAAATGATGTGGTGGCAGAGCAGAATGGACTTGGAGAATCAGGAATGAGGCTGAATACTAGATTTCTAAGTTACTGGTTTATAATTACTGCAGCCTCTTTGGGAAGGCAATCCCAAAGGCAGCACTCACACTCATGACAAAACCCTTCCATCAAAAAAAAAACCATCCCAGAGCAACAAGAACCTTCCCTGAGCATTCAGAGTGCTTGAAAAAACTCCAGCTTCATGGCTTCCCTCCTCCGCTCCTGGGTACCACGATGGAGGGATGCTTGCAAGGGTGAAGCCACAAGATGCCTCAGGTCATTGCCAGACAATGTAGTACAAAATTCAGCTGTTTTCCTAGGAACTACAGCTTGGTCTCTGGATGCTAAACAAGGTCACTCCATGTTTATTCTTCCTACATCAAGGTGGTTTGGGAGAAAATGGGAATTCAGAGAAGGAGGGGTAGTGAGACCAACTCATTTCCATTCTCTCACTTCAACGAGAGTCTGTCCTCTATGGTATAAATCCTCTACAGGCAAAAATTAAGGTCTTTCCTCAGTACAGAAAAAACAGCAAATAATTGTTCATCCAAATTTTTGCTGTTCAGTGCATCAGGTTTCTCCTAAAATTATGGGAGTTGAACCACCTCCCTCCAGTGATCAAACCGTTTTCTGAGAGGTTGCCTAGAAAACCTGCTTTCCTTAAGTTAGTCCATCTGGACCTTTTTCTCTGAATGTTCATTCATTGCACTGACTTGCCAGATGATGACTTGCTGATGTAAACAGTGCTTTAAAAATTTTCTTTTGTGGCAAATGTTTCATGACTTCCTTTCTGATGTCTTACAAACTACAGAAACAGCATCCTGGAGGCCCTCGGTCATTTATAATAGGGATGAATGAAGCATCGCTCAGCTTTTGTGATCAATATTAGCTCAGTTTTACAGATGATCTGTAAGGAAAAACAGCTTGAAGTTTCATGCAGAGCCCATAGTAGAAAAAAAAGCCATTAGTTTTTTAAAATAATTTCCTTGCTATTGAGCTATGAAATGTCAGTATTTATTGCAAACCTTAATTCCCTCTTTAGCCATAATATTTTTGGTCCTATTACACTACAGATTTATTTTCTTTTACTCCACATGCTTTTTTTTTTTTTTTCTGTATCATTTGTGCTTTGTTAAGAATAACCTTAAGAAAAATTAGCGGAAACAAATTATTCATGAGTGGGTTCAGATAAGAAAGATTATTTGACATTATAGCAATGCGATTACAGAACAACCCACTGTAGGCAATGATAGGGACAAAATCCCAGCTAGTCCTGGGATAGAGCTATGTCGGTTCATTAAAAGTCACAATAATATGATAAATTTTATTATGGTATGTAAAAAAAATCCTTTTCCATCTTTTGTTCAGCATATCATGAGTGAGATATAATCAGATGCTGGTCTCTAAGCTTGGAAGCCAGACTGGTGTTGCTGGTGCTTTAAGCGTACAGGAGGTATTTTGATTCCCGTCCCAGAACTTGTTGGAGTAGCAAGGTTGGAAGTGAGCCTTGCATGCAGCAGTTTAAGTTTGAGCTCATCATTTCCAAAGCTCTGCTGAGACACCAGAACGCTGGAATAGCACATTTCTAAGCTTCTCTCTCCTCTGGCTGCTGTTTTTCAGGTTTATGTCACCATGCAGCATTATGGAGTGAACGGGTACTCCCTCCATGCCATGAATTCACTGAGCGCCATGTACAACCTCCACCAGCAGGCAGCTCAGCAAGCCCAGCATGCCCCTGACTACAGACCCTCGGTGCATGCCCTCACCCTGGCAGAGAGACTGGCTGGTAAGAACAACTCATGGCTTTTGCTGTTCCCTGGGAAAAAAAAAAAAAACAAACTTGTTTCTTGCACTGAGTGAAACTCTTCTTCGGGAGCTGGAGTGTGACATAGCCAACTGGCATGATGTGCTCCTGAATACTGGCCATGTGGCCAAGCTCTGCAGGAGACATGTGCCCTCCAGTGTTTGCTGCCAGTGAACCACTGCACCTTGCTGCAGACTGGCCTCCGATGGCTGGGGAGCCCAGGGGTGAGAAGGGAAGCAGCCCTACTATATGGGATTGAAAAAGGAGAATTAAAAAGACACTGAAATATGTTTTAACAAGTGAACAAAAAATAGCAGAAAATTTTACTTTCCTTTTAGTAACTAACAGCATAATGAATATGAGCACACAGTGAATTGGATTCCCCCACCGAGCGGCCCAGGACTTGCATCCTCTAACAGCCATTTCCTGCCACTCCATGTCACAGCTTGTTCTTCCATGTTGTCCCTTCTTGCAACTATTTTCCATTTCTTGTCCTACCAAATACTCTTTCTCTTTGGAAAACAATCTTCATTTTGATCTCCTTTGTGTCTCACCTTGACCTATTTCTTCCTGGGGATCCTAGACCTTGGCTTGGGTGATGTTTTCTTGCAGGTCTTGCTGGTTCCCTCTGCTGCTTTTGTATTTTGCCCTCCATAAAAGAGCTGTTTTAGACTCAAAGAAAGTCCCATGTGACTTTACCCAGAGAGTGTTATTTACACAGCACTGTTGATGGTGGGACAGTGGGACAGGAGCCGCTGGTCCAAAGCATCTGATCTGTTTCAATGTGTTCAGCCATGAGTGTAATAGCACTACATCAGTACTGTCATCAGATGGAAATGCAAAGTCGAGATAGTATTTTATGATTTGGTAGGGGGAAATCTTCAAAAATAATTGATGGAGACCTGAGAATATTTGGTATGGTAGAACAAATATATCTGGTCTACATTTCAGCCTACCACAAAACACCCAGATCTGGGTGAAATCATCAAAGTCTACTGAAATGCAAATGGTCAACAGCTGCAACATCACCATTTTGGTCAGGGCTTGGATGCAGTGTGGTAGAGCAGACCTGACAACCAGTATACTGAAGCTAAAGCAAAAAGTTACTGTAGATGTGGTTCTAGAGACCTTCCAGAATGGAAAAATTTTCCCTGACTGTCTGAAAGTTACACATCTGCTTTAAGATAGCTTTATAGTTGTCTGATATTAAAGGAAAAAAAAATATAGTGTGACTTCTTCCAGCCTAGAGTAGGTGGAAAAAATTCTCTACCCAGACAACTTTAGTGGGATAAATTTAAGAGACATGGGCTTAAGCCAAAATAAGGATGCAGAAGTTTCAGGATGGTCCTCCTAGGTGGTGTCCACAAAGGCATGGTGGTAAAGGTCTCAGATCGTTTGGATCAGTGAACCACAGCTGACTCTCAAACCTTCATGCCAGCAATGTTCCCTTATCCAGCTGCTGATAGTGACCTGTTCCTCAGACCACTCATTGTGGCCTGTGGGATCTCTGGGGAGCCATAGGGCAGAGCTGTGAGTCACTGTCCTCATTGAAAAAGAACCAGAGTAGGATCAAGGAGACCTGGACTCTAATCCTGGCTCTATTGCTGGGCTGCAGAGTGATGTCAGGTGGGCACTTTCTTTGTCTTGGTCATCCATCCCCTTCTTCCCTCACTCTTTCAGCATGTAGGTGATCAGACAGGTGCAGATGGTCCTGAACTCTGCAATGTGCCTTGTGGGCCTTGGGTCTCAAGGTGCCCCATTCCTAGATGCGAGAATCTCTTGAAAGATTTTTGTGATTACCTGTATCTTTTACAGTAGAGCATGGAGGACTTAATGTCTTTGACCCTAACTAGGGTAAAAGTAGAGGGAGATAAAAAAAAAAAAAGGAATGAAAAACTTATTCTTCTATTCTTGACTGGGAGATTCAATTGGTTTTCTGACCTCTTATCTTTAAAATTAATAACCCACCTGGAAGACTTTCCAAATTAAATCCCACGGTCCCCTTGTCTGCTTATCATTGGTGGGGTAGGCATTATACCTATGAGTTGGTTCCTTTGCAGTTGCTTCACATTCTGTTACTTCTGAATATCTTTCAGTGCAGGTTATAGATCTCATTTGCCTTCCAGGGACAGCCAGAATAAAGCAGCACAAAAGCAAATGACCTTAAGTCAGAAAACAGAGGTTTCTGATTGTAACTGCAAAGCCTCACCTGCAATTTATATTCTCCTTCTTGCACAAAGCCTGAAAACATAGTTAAAACATTAAAATAATTGCTGGTTGGCTCTCGTTGGAGTGGCCAAACTTAATGCATGAGCTGCTGCCTCGGGGAGCTGGTAGGTCTAACCTCTACTCTACAAATTCAGAAGTATTCCAGCCTGCAGGTAGGGTGTTTAACCAGTGTCCTTTCTCCAGATTTCTTGTACTTGAAACACAAATGTTAGCTTTGTAAAATGTTTTGGGATACCTTCAATTTCTTGTACTGGTACATCCCTTCTCCTTGCCTGGCTGCACTGTGAGCTGTGTCTGAATGCATCAAGGACGATCTCTTTGCCTCCAAAGCGGCATCCTTTACCATTGTTTTAACTCCCCGAGGAGCTCTGATACCTCAAACACAAAAGCCTCTTGTATGCAACCAACACTATATTGCATTTGGCCAAAGACCTTTAGCCTGATCACGTCTTTTCCAGGTTGCCAAAACCATGCGGCTTTGGCAATCGCCCAGAAAGGCGCTGAAAATGCTGACCTAGAATGAAACAGCTGGAAGTTTGGAAGAGGAATGTTTGAGCAGTGCAAAGCTGATTTGCTACGCTCGTTAGCCAACGTATTTGGAACCTGGCTATGTGGTTCTGGGGCTGGCCTGACAGCAGGTTTTGTTTTGTTGTTTAGATTCATGCCACAATGCTCGTGACAAAAGCACAAATAAACAGCAGCAAGAGCCTTCATCTGGCTCCGGGTGCTGATAGTACCGACTTTTCTCTGTGAGATTGTTTTCTAGTGTGTTCATTCCTCCCTTCTACTGGAAGTCACATTCTTAACTGAATTAAAAATGATACCAGACACTGCTCTTTCTGCATTTCCTCTTTGAGAGCAAACCTCTCGCCAGAATATTTCATTCCAACGCTGTAGCACAGCATGTCCCAACTTGCATAATAAAGGGTATGTTTTTTCATTGTAAAGTAACTTATTTTCATTGATTTAAGATCTTTCTGCTCCCACTAACTGTTGTGCAATAATAACGCCTCTGGTAAAATAATAAGCCCTTTACTCTTGGCCTCAGATTTTCCCCAGTCTGAATTTCTTCTCTGCCTTCAATTTTGCAAGCACAGTTTGCAAAATCAGACCTTGTGCATAGCTCCTCTACTGAGAAGAGCTCAGCACATGAGCTCTGGGCTTGTAATCAGTGGGGCTGGACTTGGTCCTGGCTGGTGTTTCCACCCCACATGCTGGAGAGTGTCCACGCTCAGTACAGCACGTGCTTTCAAGCTAAACACACATAAGCACACGAGGTTAAGTGCTTTCCTGAACTGGAGCCCAGAACAGCTCTCCAGTATCATGCCTTGAAGACTACAGTGAGCTACATATGAGATGCTAAAGAAGAGCCAGCTCAGCCTGGTTTCTGAGAAGATGCATGTCTTCTCATGCAGCTGCAGCCAACAAAATGGGCTAGAGGCAGCTGTGTTTGAGGTGCATAGACTCTTCCATCCAATCAGTGCAGCGCATCATGGAAGCTTTAAAGCCTACCAAAGCTCTGCCCTTGGCTTCAAGGACAACATGACACATAATGTTGGGCCCCTCTCCTGATTACAACAGTGAATCTTCCCACCTTGTTTTTAATCATGTTTCTTAATGAAAGAGGCTTATGCCACAGGGGGGTTTGGGCATCTGCGTGTCCTGCCCCACTGATATTGGAGCAGACTGCCTTATTTCAAACAAATTTAGCACTGGAGTCTCAACAGTTCCCACAGCTGTCAGAGAAAGGGGTTCCCTCTCCAGAACAGGCTTTCTAGTCAGAGGTTTTATCTCCTTGGACACTTCAGTTAACCACCAAAATGCTTTTGTGGTGTTTTCTTAGATCTAGAGCTGTGAAAAAAATGTTTTGTATGTTCATCTGGTGTTAGCAAGTGCTTTATTCAACTGTCAGCATACAAATTCCAATAATTAAATTGGCCACTTTTCTTGTCTTCCAACGGCTGTACATTTCAAGACATTATTTTGGAGGCACGTTATGGATCCCAGCACCGCAAACAAAGGCGAAGTCGCACGGCCTTCACTGCCCAACAGCTGGAGGCGCTGGAGAAGACCTTCCAGAAGACTCACTACCCAGATGTGGTGATGAGAGAGCGGCTGGCTATGTGCACAAACCTACCTGAAGCCAGAGTCCAGGTACTGATATTCTGTGGGTTTGTGGGTGGGGATGTTTAAAAGAATATAGTGGGGTTCCCAGAAGGTTGACAGCTCCCTTGACCTTTCAAGATTCTTCCAGTGTAACCAAAGATTTTGGGTCAGTAAAGTTGTCAAAGGCAGGGGTGGGGGAATAAAATCATCTGAAGTCACACATCTGCTAAAGAAATTCTTAATCCACACACACATTTTTTAAATTTAAGATTGTCTGAAGTCTACACTGGTTTTCATTTGTTCTTTCACATTTCTTTGGGGGAAATTTTAGAAACATCAACAGAAGTCTACTTATTTATTTATTTGCAAGGCTTTTCTGGCTTTCTTAGAAGAGCAGAAACCCAAGTAATTCCAGCTGCTCTTTTCCACCAGTGTCAATATTTGTAACATCTCAGTCCAAGGTTTGGTTTTGGGTTTTTTTTTTAGTTTCAACTAGCGCAGCATGCTTCATAACCTGCTGATAGGGAGGTTCTTGCATTACTGGGATTTAAAAGACTAAATAGCAAGTTCTTCAGTGTGAAGTGGATAAGTAGTAGAAAAAAATAGTTGTTTTATATAAATGTCAAGATATTTTGATCTTCAAAATTTTTGTTTCCTCATGTGACTAATCAAACACTAACTAGATTTGCAAATAATTTTTTTCCAATCCACGTCTACGGATTTAGGTTTAAAAAATATGGATTCTCTCATCCTTCCCTAAATTCAGTTCCCATATAACAGCTTATGCCTGTAATGACTTATTTTGATTGTTGCAACCATATTTTTGATACACTTATAACCAAGTTGTTTCAGAAACAGAGCACAGTAAGCCAATAAGCCAATAATAAACCAATGTAATGTCATCAGACTCAGCTATAAGACATTCTGGTTGGACACAACTGCCTAACCAATTAGAAAAAAAACACAAAAGCAAACCAAAAAACACCACCAGTGGAGTGGCTTAAAGAATCAACATAAAGGCTAGATATTTTTTAAAATATAATTGTTGTGCTATTTACAGAAGCACTGAAAACAGGTTGAGCTCTAAGATCCAATAAAGTGGAATGACATTTGGGCACAGTGGGCTTGCAGTACCTCATTACTTGGGGTTCCCCTGAAAATCCCAGGCTGAATGATGCTGAATTTGGCACTGAGCAGGATTCTCACCAGTTTTCCCCCTTGCTGTTTGTGGCATTGAAGGTTTGGTTCAAGAACCGAAGAGCCAAATTCCGAAAGAAGCAGCGTAGCCTGCAGAAGGAGCAGCTGCAGAAGCAGAAGGACTGCGAAGGGAGCCACAGTGAGGGAAAGACAGAGCCGTCCATGCTGGAGACCCAGGCCACCACCCTGGACACCGAGAAGTCACAGAGCCTCCCAAGTGAGGTAGGCGCAGACCTCAACCTAACCCTGTCGGAGCAGTCGGCCAGCGAGTCAGCACCCGAGGATCAGACTGACAGAGAAGAGGAGTTTAAGAGCACCTTGGATGAGGCTAAAGTGGACAAGAGCCCTGGTGTGGACAGCAAGGCTTTGAACTGCAAGAGAGCAAGCCCAAAAGCAGGTGAGGAGCAGCATCTTGATGGGGGTTGGTGTCAGGACCTGGCATTTCCAAGGGAGATGCTGGTGGTTGGGTATAGTTCCTTATTCACTATGGCATGGGTGCTTACAGCTAGGCTGCACAGACCTGTCTTCTTGTCCCCAGCACTAAATGGGACTCACAGAGGGCCTGATGTCTATTGTAGCAGGAGCACAGAAAGAGGAAAGACCTGCTGAGGTTAGAGCTTGGGGAGAACAGTGCCCAGCAGCATCAGGAAAGCCATAGAAAAGAGGTCAGCCCCATTTCTATGCTGTAAGATGCTAAGTATGGAACAAGCATGTGTTTAGCTCTCCTGAGCTAACACAACCCCTCTTGTTTGCCCTCCTGATGCAAGAGAGAAGCCCATGCTGCAGTCTGAACCCTACTGGGGTGCAGATCAACACCTGCATCCAGCCTGTAGAAATAACTCCATCCCCTCTGTCTCCTGCTACAGAGTCCCCTATCAGCGCAACTGTGACACCTTCATCCAGCAGTGGCCTGGCTCAGACTCACTCCTACTCCTCCTCGCCCCTGAGCCTCTTCCGCCTGCAGGAGCAATTCCGCCAGCACATGGCAGCCACCAACAACTTGGTCCATTATTCCTCCTTCGAAATGGGGACACCATCTGCCATGCCCTACTTGGGCATGAACGTCAACATGGCGCCACTGAGCTCTCTGCACTGTCAGTCGTATTACCAGTCGCTCTCCCATGCTCAGCAGGTCTGGTCCTCACCCATCCTGCAGGCCTCCAGCTCCCTTCCAAGCCTAAACAGTAAAACAACGAGTATTGAGAACCTAAGGCTCCGGGCAAAGCAGCATGCGGCGTCCCTTGGGCTTGACACCCTACCCAACTGACTGCCAGATGAGCTACCACTGCCCATAAGAAGATGCAGCAGAGGTTGGCACTAGGCATGTCACTCCTTGAACCTCACCCACCCTCATCTATTCCTGGAGTAAGGTGCTCCCTTTCTGGGAAAACTTTGCATTTATTAACATCTTATTAGCACCACAATTGCATCAGACATTGCTACTGGCCTGGTCTTCGCTAAATATTTGAGGAGGAAGGGGGAGAGGATATATATTTAGACATATGAACTGTCCTCTGGACTGTCATCAGTTAAGCCTGTAACATTCAGGAGAAGCCCCCTTTCCTCATCCCCGCGATAATGTGCCACCTGTGTTATATACACCTTTTTTTGTTGCTGTTGCATTCTTTGGGAAAAGAAAGAGTCCTGCTTTGTCTTGTATATAGTTTATAATGTTGACAGCACCCATCACCTGTGTGTTACTGTCAGTGTTACAGAACTGTGACCTCTTTTGATTTTATTCCCCCTTACTTCTCAATTTTAGTAGCTAGTATCAAAGTTACAAATCAGCCATCCTCCCGACCTCAGCTCGTAGCTAGTTGCTCTTCTTGGGTCAGCATCCTAAAGGTGTTTATGATGAAGAGAAACGATTGTGCACTTCACTGCTTCACTTCTCCCTTCTCTGCTAAAGCTAATTTTCTAACAGCTGGGAAATGATATGAAGATGAATTTCCTGTTTAAGCACTTCCTATAGGGCAAGCATTTTTTGTTTACTTTTTTATAGCACTTGTTCAAAGACAGAGGATAAAGTATTAGCCAAATGCTGCTGGCTGAGGAGGAAAATGAAAGACACATTCACAGGATTATTTGTAATCTAGATTGTTTCCTCTTTGATCTTCAGTGAAGTGTAAACTCCTCTATTTACAAATTATGAAGTTTTCTTTTTGGAGAACATTTTGGTCTAACTTTGACAATAGAGAATAAAAAAAAACTTTGTATGAACTCCTGGTGTGTTCATACACCATGAATTATATGGTTCTTTGACAAAAACTTGATTAATGCAAGCTGTGTCTAGAAAAAAGCTCTGATCACCAGATTCTACCCTCAAGCCCTGCAGCTTCAGAAACTGGTTAGCAAGTGAAAATGTAACAAGTGAAAAATGCTGAAATGCTGGAGGCAAAGCAGGTGATAAGCAAGGGCTTTATATTCTCTTTGTATTTGCTGGAGCTGAGGGCTAATAGATGAAATTGCCAAAAATGTAGGGTTTACAAGTAACCAAAATTCACCAGCTTCAAAATTATTTCAGTGAAGTTTCAGCCTCATTTCATTGGAATGACCCATCATTCAACCAAGGGTGGTTTTCCTTGTTGAGAAGCAATGTTTCTGCCAGCTCAAATAATGTTTTGGGTTTTTTTTTCTAAACCAAATAAATCCTTTGAACTCACTGTTGTTATCCCAAGCATTAGGGAGGGATGATATCCAGAACTAATCTCTAATATTGCCTAGGACCAAAAAATCCAGACTGACTCTGTGGCAGGTGCTAGGTTTGAATCCCAAAGGTGTCAGCCAGGTCTGACACTAACACACTGGGCAGTGCTGTGCTAATTCACTGCAGATGATCAGCTGGTCCATACCTGATTTAACCATGAAGTGTAGACCCATAGCCTACAGCCCCTCTCACTCCCACCTTGCTTCATACCAGGGCAGAAGCCAGGGATCAAATTACCCCTTTAAACATGGAGAAAAAGAGTGTTTTCAACCCCACTAATGCTTCTTGAAAAAGTGTCTAACTCCTGCAAATAGAGATGTAAGAATAGCCGAGTTTGATGGGAAATGCTGTTTTATCCCTCATAAAGCTGTAGCAAGAGCAGACCTCCAGGCAGGACAAGCTCATCAACTGCGCCAGCTTCCAGGGAAAATGGAGCATCTTCCTTAAATATTTCTGTTGTGTCAAACACTTCAGTTTTGGGAGTTTCTCTCCTGCTTTAGTTTTCTTTACTTTGTCAAATCAGCCCCCATGACCAAGAATTCTCCACTTTGCCAAAACCAAACATATTCGTAGGAAGTAGGTTTTTGGCTGTCGCTTTCAAAGGAGTCTGATTAAATTAAAACCACTAACGTACATTTACTGTCTCCAAAAAGATCTTTTGAAAGTTCTAGCTTCCATTTTCTGTAGCCTGTCGCCCAAACCAGGGACACCAGAACAAAGCTTTAATTGTTGTCCTCCTCCTTCCTCAAAAAGCTGTATTTACCTTTATTTTTTCTGTCTCCTGCTAACCTCAGTGCATTTGTAGGCTATGGATTACTTTTCCAGAGTAGAGCAACTGCAAATTGAATTAACACCCCTTCTGATATTGTTCTCTGGTGCCAGTCTAGACTGAGCTGATGAAGCAAACAAGGGTGGTAATTGGCAGTGAGACCAGATCTGGACTTCAGCTCTTCTTTAAGTAATGTCCATGAAAGTGCAATTTATGTCAGTGGGTGTTTCAGGCAGAGAATAGTCACTCTTGTACCATCCCAGGTAAGACAGGCACATCTTCTCTGCCCATATACCATGGGGATGGAAAGGGCGATGTCAGCTTGAATCAGAACAGATACAGCCTTACCGTAGGTCACAATGGATACCACTGCATCTGTCACAGGAAGGTCAAAACAGGTGGATTATGCCCTGCTTCCGCAAGGTGGGAACAGGAAGCGCAGGAGATAAGCTCGCTTGATCCAGCACTAGATTTGCCGTCATCCTCTGGAGGGAGACGAGACCTTCCTCACTGAGCCACGGAGGGAAATTCTTCCTGTGCCTCGGTACAAAAATTCATTTTAACATTCACTGACTTCACACATCTCAGCCAATCCTTGTGTCTGACTCCCTTCATCCCCTGTCGTATCCCTGACATCCTCACAACAGGTTTGGAGCAGCTACTGGGAAGTTCCCAGATGGAGCATTTGACACACCATTAAAACCATGGACATCAGGATGAGGCCAGCATATCTCAGAAAGCAAACTGGGAGAGGAGACATCTGTATCTCCATCACTTCCTAGGGATGTCTGTTCGGTATCATCCTCATCTGCCTCTGTGTGGTACAGCTGATCGAGGTGCAGCTGGTCCTGGACCAGGGCATGTGAATATTTCTTACGTGGAGATAATTTGTCCCATTATGAATCAGGATGAAAATGTCTAAAATTTAAAAATAAACAAAAGAAAAAATATATTGCCTTAAATATATACGAGCCCCTGAAGTATTTTATGCCAAGATTGGGTTTTATCTTCTTATGGTCAAAATTAAATATCCACGATGGGAGTAAGCCAGAATTGATTTGGAAATGCAAAAAAGCAGGCTCCTGGTTTGCAAAAGTTTAATAATGAATTATCTGTCAAAACTGACTCTTTCCTTCATATTGTTTTAATGAGTGTGGGCTTTTGGGCTTTTTCTGACCAAAAAAAAAAAAAAAAAAGAAAACCCACAGGGAGAAATTCCCCATCCAATTCAAGCCTGTGTATGTAGTGGGAAGACCAAAGGGAGCAATTCTGTATCATTCCTCCTTGAACTTTACAAAGCTGAACATTTTTTCAGGTAGGAAGAATTCCTGCAAATCTCCCCTGATTTGTGATCTGAGGTCTGCTTGTTGCCTTTCCTTCCACCAGCCCCAGCTATTTAGGAAAATGAGGTTGTTGATGGAGTCTCAGAAACAAAATGGAATGAAGTTCCCTTCCCCTCATTGTCCAGGCAGATATCTGATGCATTTTAACAAACACTGCAGTTGGATATAACAATTTCTTCCATCACAGGCATAAAATGCCTGGAGTGTAAACCGGAGATCCTAACTCATCTGGTAGATGAACTATTATGGGGGGAAAAAAAGCTATCTACCTTCTCTGGATGATGTGCTAACCTGGTGCCAGGGCAGGGCATTCCTGGTACAGTTACAGCTGCAGGGAGATAAACATAAAAAGAGAAGCAACATTTTGTGTTTTGTAATGCATACAATCAAGTTGATTTTTTAATGTATGAAAGGAATGCCAAATAAATGTACTGCACGGCACGGAGGCTGGGAAAAGCATACGCCCATACAGTCCTTTGAAAACAGTGATGGAGAGACTGGAAAAAAATCTTCCTAATACTTATTATGAAACAGGTTATGTATCTGGAGATTTCCTCTGCAAGTCTTTTTCCCTCCCTATGGCTTTGCTTACGTTACCTCTCCTTGGTGAACCAGGTATGGGTCCAAACCCTCCTTACTGAATTTTAAAAGGTTTTAGCTATGGTCCTTGAAGGATCAGGGCCCAGGAGAAAACAGGTCACAATATTCAGGGTAAGATTTTGCAGTTAAATATCTTCTACTCTGCAAGAAAAGTCTGATAGGTATTAATAAAATAAAGGAGGTATTTAAACAGTGCAGGAAAATACTAAATACTACCAGTGAGAAAAGATACAGTAATGATGCTGGGAGGCAGAACCTCTTTTTTCCATTTTTTTTTCTTTTTTCTTTTTTGTCAGACAAGTGGAAATATCCTTGATGGTGAATACAGGAATAAAGAGAGAGAAGTTTTGCCTGTATTTCCCCCACCAAAAATCATGATTTGCTGTGTAGGAAATACAAAAACGCTCCCAAACACAAAGATAACCATCAACAAGCACATCCTGCTACATCTCATTTCTCATTTAGGTATTTCACCATGTGAAGAATTTTAATCAGCTCTAGGTTCTTGTTGCCATCGCAATCAGTCAAAATGATGCTCATCTTTGTTGAAGAAGTGGCTGGACACAGAGGAGGGACCTGGAACTATTTCAGTCCTTGTGTGCCACGTGTGGTACTTCCATTGACACGACAATTTTGAGCAATTTCAGGACACTTCTGAAGAGTTCATATGTAAAGGATTAAATAAACCTCTGTAGAAAGGAAATGCAAATTCAAATCCAACATATTCTATTAGTTTAATTACAGTAGCTATGAAACATAACTCAATTAAGCTTGAAAAAAGTCAATTACAGAACTTTCCTGCTGGTTTTTACAAGCTGTGTTGATTTTTCTTTTCCTCCCTCCTTACTCCTCCATGTGCCCCTTGCTGATTTTTTATGATCTGTTCCAGAGCAACACAATACATCTCCTATGTTTTCTATTGAGTGAAAATAAGCTATTTCTCTGAGCAGCTCTGCTCTCAATCCAAATCCATAGCAGAGGGATAAGAAAAGGTTGGTGCAATAAACAAAAAAAACAACCCAAACAAACACATTTCCAACAAAGCAAGATCAAACAAACAAAAAAAAAATCCCCTTCTCTGATGCGTGTGTGTGACTTTCCCACCATGTTACAAAACAGCCCAGTAATGATTAACGGCCTCTGTTTTCCATGGACTTTGCAGATGCGCTGTATCGTTCCCAGCTGCGCAGATAGCAGCGTCTGCCTTGTCCCCTGCTTTCTCAGGCTGCTCGGGGAAGAGATGCAAAAGCTAAGATGCTAATGTCACCTCTTCTGTGTATGGGTGCCTCTCATTAATGAAGGCTCTTGTTAATGCAAACACTGAACATGGCCTCAGGACTTTGTACAAAGTTCAGGACATGTCCCAGGTCATGCAAACTTACTGGTTTCAGAGGAACCTGCTGTGACTTGTAAAGTAAGACCCAGACACTACATAAAGTAAGACCCTCACCACCGCTGTGATGCCATGGTGGAATAATTGCACCAATTTCAGTGGAGCTATGCCACAGCTAAGGACGAAATTTAGCCCCCAAGTTAATTTGTAAAGAATGTAACATCTGTCATATACTAACAAAATCATACTTTTTTTTTTTTTTTTAAATAATCTGGGCTCCAAGATAAAAGCCCTCTGGAAAAGCTCTCTAAGACACACATTAAACCCATAGCAAGTTAAATAGTTCATTTGGTGGGTGCCCTGCGAATGGCCAAAGCTTTTTCTAACTGCTCTAGCAATTGAGTAGTGCCATCTCATACAGCAGAACTTTAGATGTGTCTGTGCAATGGAAAATAACTTTTTGGTTTATTTTCTCATGCCAGGAGGCAATCACATTTTTTTTTTCCCAGCTTCTGACCCAAGGCGTACAGTTAGCTCCAAAGTGTAACCGTGTTTGTGTGTCAAACCTATCTTGCAAAGGAACAAAGGCTTTTAAAGGAGAACAAAAAGAAAATCAAAGTAATATACTGTACAGATTGCTGTAAAATTGAGCTGTAGTGTAAGACCTTGTGCTTTAGAATTCACTATCAAGGAACTCAAATGTGTATCATATTTATTTATTCTGGTAGGTAAAAGAAGAAAAAAAAAAAGAGTTTATATTCATTTCCAACAAGCTGCAGCATGACGCTATGTACCAATTGTGCCAGTCCTGCTTTCTGTAAAATTATTGCCTGTTTTCATACTCCGCTAATAAAAAAGAAAAAAAAAAACCCAAGGAAAATTTATTTTGCGGATCCTTCATTAACAACTACCTGAGCTGATTGGCAGGGGTATAAATGCAAGCAGGCTGACCTGTGTTGTACCTGAGTCGTGTCACTGGTGGGCTGTGAGGTGTCTTCTAGTGCAGAAAACCTGGACACGGAGTGTGGGTCAGGTAATGGTGCCCACACAGAAACCCATGCTCCCCTGCCTGGCCCCCGGCACCACCGCGTCCCTGACGATGATGGCAAGTGCCATTGCCCATCAGCCAGGGGAGGCTGGGACCGCGTGGAAAGGTCTGCAGGAAAAGGTGCCAAATGTCAGGTTCTTGCTGTTGGGGTCACTGTCTCCAGCTGGGGTGTCAGGTGAAAAGGTCCCTTTGGCTGCAAGACACTGAAAGAATTGCTGCAGCACCTTTTGCAAGGCAAGCACAAGGAGGCCACTCACTCATCATCTTCCAGCACAAGCCAGAAGACAAATTAATGCCTGATAAGGCGATGATGGGAAAGACCTGACCAGAGAGCTTGTCTTTAAAGACAGCTGTGCAGCATAGATTTGATCATTCTCAAATGATCTCATGCAATTTTGTGGATGTTTCTGTTCTTTTGATGGAAGACCTGTCCCATTTTCTAGATCTAGTCATGGTGGACTGTGGTCAAGAAGATGGCAGAGAAGCTTTTACAAAGCTTGTTCTTCTACCATGCTGCTCCCTCAGGGTTAGTTTGAACATCACCTAGATGGCAAACTCTTTGGGCAAGAACCTGCTAGTGATGTCAAGGGCTTTCCACCTTGGCCTAATTTGATGCCTGATGAAACTGATGGAAATTTTTTTTTTCTTTCTGAATTTATTGGGATTTTCCTGAAGTCATCTGATAATGAAGTTCTTGAAAGAGAATCTAATTATTCAGTTTTAGAATGTCATCCCCCACCAATATGACTTCTTAGTTCCTTTTCCTAACTGTAGAAACATTGTAGAGGAAAAAACATAGTAGGAAAAAGTCATTGGGAAGGAAAAGCAAGTGCATTTGTAATAATGATTAATAACATTTTTGACATGCTCGAGAAAAGGGACTTTCTCTTAAACCAGGCAGAGAGCCAGGAACAGTGGGAATATGAGCAGAGCCTGGGAACAGTCCTGCCGGCAGTATTTTTAGTTCTAATTTTTTGACCTGGTTCCATCGGTGCCTTCAAGGACCATTTGATCACATGCAGCCAAAATATCAGCCAGCCACAACTGTCCTAGACTGCAACCATTGCTATTTTTTACCAAAATAAGGGGAATATTAATCACTAGATCTCCTATTTCACTGCAGTTACAGGTTTGCTTTGAATACTCTGTGGGTGAGGAGTGTCTGTGACCTTCAAGGCCACCAAATAGCTCAGTCAATTCCTGCCTCCACCAAGAGGGAAATGAATGGATGAGCTATGATCACATCCTTCCACCTAGTTATCTGCAATTAACAATAAGGCCTGATTTTTCCCGTCGCACAAGGTCGATGAGGTAAAGTCAACCACCTGCTAAAACTGGAACCCAAACTTGCAGGAAGTTTAAGGTGATGTTTTGGCCTTAAAGACCATGTCCTAAAGTTATCGGGAGGTTTGTTCCAGTAAAATACAATGTGAGGGGAAAAATAAGATTTGAAAGAGCTCCAGAGCTCAGTATTAACTGCACATGTGGCATTTTGATCCATTTCCATAAAGCATAACATAATATTTGCTAAAGAAGGAGGAGGAGGAAGGGGAAAAAAAGACCACAGTTAATATTCTCCTTCGGATCCCCCATTTGCTGATTACTCTGCAAGCTGTGTAATTGGGTGTCTCTGGCAATATGATGAAATGTGCCACAAACATCAAAAAATGGTGCTATATTAAATCTGCTTTTCATAATCTCTTCTCATTTCCCAGACCTGAGACATTTTATTCAATTTTTCCTGACTAAGTTGATATGTAAAGCCATATAAACATATAAATGCAAATAAATACATATATATTTTTCAAATGCTCATCGAAATAACGAAGATTTGCATCAAGGCTCTCTCACATCACTGTTAGCCAAATAAACTAATTTTTTTAAATGTTGCATTATTTTTAAGAATAGTTTATGGAGCTACAGGCTACTTCTTTGTATTTCATTAACAAGCCCAACTCTAGCTATCATGTTTCAGCCTTATCTTACCTGATTAGAAAATCATTTCCCTATTTGCATTAAGGGCAAAAATCTATGCAAAGTCACCATAATGTTATTCAAACCCTGGAATAGCAGTGAAGATCCTATTACACACTGGGGTTGGCTCTGTTTTCAGGAGCTGCAAGTCCAGAAGGGACCATGCTGGTCTTTTATTTTAACCTGCTGCAAGGCACATGTCAGAGAAACCTATCTTGCCTTTGACAAAGCAAATATTAATAATGGCTAAGTGACTTAAATACCTGCAACTTTTGTCCCTTTATCACTTGAGGCTTTTGCTTACATTTTACTTTGTGTCTTCAGGATTTGTATGCCCTTTTTGGATGAAGGCTGGCTTTTTGCTCAGCCCTGGGAAATTCTTCAGCTCCATTCCTCTGGACTCTTCTACTGCCAGGTACAATCAGTCCAGCATCCCCAGGCAAGCGTGACTCCCCAGTGGTATGAAGCCCAGCCTCCCTGCTGTCAGACTGCAGCTGATCCTTTGCCTTTTGCAGTTGATGGAGGAAAATATTTTCATTGCTGTAGTGACAGGATAGTGTCCAAGTGGAGATGCGGTAGGACTGCATCTTACCTACGCTTGGCTTACCAGATAGAGCCTGGAAGGTGTTTAGTTTTCTGACTTGTACAGAAATCAACAGATGTCAGTGAAATAGTTTTCTCCAAGTCCTGATTCACCAAGGACTCACCTGGGAGGTTCAGGCAGGACCTGCAATTAGTCCTAGACTCACATCCATGTTGCAGAACTAGGAGCAGGGTGTCTGTGTTGCACCCTTGCAGCCCTAATACTGCTTCTCTTTCACAAACCTGCACCCCAAGTTGTTTTCCTGCCAAGGGCAGGGCAGCGCTTGGCCAAGTCCACTTCTCAACTTTGCTTTTCCTGGAAGCCACCAGACTGGAGGCCATGCTCGCAGACCTTTGAGATTTCAGCAGCGTCTACTCTGCATGGTTTTGCAAATCACCTTCCTAACAAGTGCTGAGCAGGGAATGCAGGGGGGACCTAAAGCAAAGTTAATTCACTCACACACAGAGGCAAAAAGCATATCCAGTCCATCAGCAAGGTACGGATTTCCTTCAGCTTGGCTTTCTTTCAAACACGTTGGCTCTGCATTAGTAAAGCAAAATATCAGAGTGTTGGACTGCACTCTATCCACAAGAAAACAGATGGGCAAACTGATAAACAGGTGTGTAAGGTTATTTCAATAAACATAATGAAAGGTCCAATAAAAGATGTTGTTGGTAGTATTTTTCATCTCCTTGAAGATCAAACTTCCTCCTTATGTTTTTTATGGGCATCGTAGTGGAAAAACACATCACACAATGACTGGTCCATTCTGGGACATGACTGAGAAATCTGGGTAGGTTTATAACAGCCAACATAAAATGATATGAACTGACACAAAGTGCTCTGTGTTGGGGACACTGTCTGCACAGCACTGTTTTTCACTCCACTGCACGCTGTGACTGTCCAGCTATCAGCACAGCTCACGCACAGTTTGCAAAGCCCCTCAAACCATGGGGTTGTTCCTCCTGCACTGGGGAGAACCAGGGTGCTGAATGAACAAACCCAAGGTCACTCCATGACCTGCAAAGCAAACTAAGGAGGTCCCTTTTACAGAGTGCATCATTAGCAGGGGGAGCTCCTCTCCACAGGACATTGGGAGGCTAAAAGTTGTACCAGGTAAAACATGGTATTGGACATGGGGATGGGATCTGACTGGAGCTCTTCCACGTGAAAAGATGCCCATGGGGTGGCCCATGGGGTCACACCACCATCAGGAAGCTCAGGTGAGGCACCTGCTATTCCCAGACTGACTTTGGAGCTGTCATTTTTGCACAGTCCACCCCTTACTGCAAAGGCAGCTGCAAGCACAGTTTAATCCCAAGTGCAATATTTATGCTAATTTCCCCATTATTTCTTTCTTATGGAGTCAATTAACATGTCATGAGTGCCACAAAGTCTCTGTGAATTAAGCCAAATGGTCCATCTCAATGGTTTTGTGGCCATGGCAAGGGTGGCTGCCGGGGACAGGAGATCATCTCTCCAAGGATGCCATCAAAAGGAGCAGAGAAAAACAAAGCAGTTCTGAAGCCAGCTTAAAATCTCAGAGCTGCCCTGGGAAACATGTGGAAAAAAATTGAAATCCACTGTGTTACCCTGGAAAAACTGATGGATTTTCATGTGTACAGTCTTGTTCTTTAGTTAAAAAATGAACTTTCCTATAAGAAGATAAATCACTCGCCTGGTGGAAACGGCTAAGCTCCCTTCAGTTTGTGGTTGTTGAAGGCAAAAAAAACTACTTAAAAGTTATGTGTCAGCTCCAGTTTTGCTTCATGTCATCAAAAAAAAAAATTCTTCTGACACCTCCCATAGTCCAGCCTCCTCCCTTTCCCAAGTAAAATTGGGAACCGTCTAGTAAAAACTCCTCGTGATTGCCCTGTGGAGACCACCAAAGATGAAACTCTTCCCCTGAGAGATTATCTGCTGTAGACAGACCAGCATGTGGAATTAAGGACATATTTATTGCTGTGTCAATGGATGAGAGAAGCGTCACAGCTTCCTGAAGACCAGCCCTGCTCCACCCTAGCTCTCTCCCCTCAGCTAAGCCATCCAACGTGTTTGCCTCACCTCCCTGTAACAGGCACCTTAAAGGAAAAAAAAAAAGGCCTTCTGATCCACTCTGAAACATGAGATATCTCTCAAACCCTCAATAGCATCTTAATTTCCTCTCCTTGCTCTCCGTGCTGGAGACGATTACTCAGGCAGGAATGTTTCTGAAGTAAGACAAAAAAAAATTACATTAGTGGGGAACAATGGAGGGGAGACCTGATGGAGCAGAAGAAGTGAATTAGTTTTGCCTTCGAGACACCCACAGAGAAAAGAAAGGTGTCTGGGTTGCCTCAAAGTAATTCCTCCGTGCACAGAACTCCTCTAACCAGCTTAAACAAAGAGACATGAGAGATGTGCTTTTGATTTCAGCCCCATTTCCCCAATTCTGTTTGTTTGCTTTGCTTCCACCTGCATTTTTAAGTCCCTTCACCTCCCAGGATGTTTGCAGGGCTATGTTACCTGCAGGAATGTGTCACGTCTCCATCAGGTCTCAGCACAAGAGTTGCAGCTGGGAGGGGGCTTCACATCTGCCCATGTTCCTGCAGATTTCAGTGGGAAGAGGGGAAAGAAAAGAAAAGCATCAACCGAGATGGAGCTGTTACATTTTCAGAATTGAAATTTAAGGACAAATTAATGTGGGATACCCCAAAACAGCACAGGGTAAGCAAGGGGAAATGGGAAAGCAGGGGAACGAGAAAAGCTTTTCACGTAGGGAATCTGGAAGGGCTGAAATCCCAAATAGCTAGGATTTTATCTAAATGCTTTTAAGGTCCAGATTATCACATTTTTTCCTCATTTCGCTTTATTTTTTAACTGTAAAAACAAATGTTTCTTTTTAACATTAAGCAGAACCTCGCTAAGTGGGCAAATTTTATTATTTTTTTCCCCCAATACCTGAAAAAAATTGCTGTGCTCCTGCCAAAAAAAAAAAAAAAGCCCTGCTTTTCATTCACCCTTACTTAAAAGAAATGTTAACGTTAAGCCCTCGAAGCCTGAATCGGGACCTCAGCTCAGCCCTTTCAGTTGGCCTTTAAAACACCGCTTTTTGGCACATCTCTGGGGGAACGAGGGGCTCCTATCTGCTGAACTTTCAGACTGTCAGGCCAAACAAAAGCAAGCGCAGCTCTCTTTTTCTTGAGGATAAAGTAGAACACACACCAGCCAGGACGCCTTGTACATTGAAAAATTCCTGTGCTGTCACGCTTAACTAATAAATTGTCGAGCTATGTAAACAGGACTGGGGATGCTATTTATTTATTTATTTGTTTAAAAGAGGGGGAAAAAAGCGTCTTGTCTGAAGGTTGCTTGCCAAATGCATGTCAAACAGTGGGAGGAAGGAAAAATCAACAACAAAGGAGTTTAAAGACAAAATATTAAGAACCCCAAATTGGGTGAAAATTGCTTTCTGACAGATATCACCTATTGCAAACGAGACAGAAATACAAGTAATCTTGTAAAATGAAAGCCAAGGACAGACTTGTACCTGCCTTAGATGAATAAGTATCCCATTATCTTGAAGAATGAGGGCCCCGGGCTGTGATTATGCCACTATTGTATTCTAAACAGCATGGTTTGTCAAACGGAATAAATCCTAGCAAAACCAAATAAAAAAAGGGATCCAATTTGAAGCCCAGCACACAATTTATTATTTTGTTTAATGTCGCCCTCTCGATGTTACTGATTATTGGGCAAATAGCGCCGTGTTTAAGCATGTGTTTAGAGTCGCCTGTCCCTCTCACAGGCTCCCAGCTGTCACCTTGACTGTCACCCAGTATCGGCGAGCTGTTTGCTGCCACCGGTAGCCACCTCCAAGCTCACCAGCCTTAGCTTAGATGGCCACAGTGCAGGCCAGACTCTTGGGGAAAGAAATTCAGTATTTGGGTTTCTACTTGGATGAGTCTAGTGGTGACTTTGATGTAATGAAGAGCACTATGCACCGTACTGGCAGTGCCAAACCAACCAGGAGCTAATGGCAGACAGTTGCATCATAAATTTATGAGGTAGAAGCAAATTTCTCACTGATCTTCTTCTCCTTTATGGATTTGGTGTAAGAGCCCATCTCCCACTGATTCTTGAAAAGGTCTCTCCTCTTTCAAAGGTACCATCCCTTGTTTTATGATGTCTCAAGCTCAGTTAAAAAAAAAAAGAAAGGCATTTAAAAGGGCCAAACAGATTATATAGATTATTAGATGTTATAGAATAAATACTTGATATCACTTTATCTGCTTGAGTCACAGGGTGGGACTGGACATGAAGCTGCCCTTACACAAGGTAGAGGCATTGCTGCAACGTTGGGATTATGAGTGTTAAGGAGGCAGATCTAGTCCCCTTTGCATTCAGTTGGCTTCCAAAAGTTGTGTTGCTCTCCTGGAAAATTCCTCAGAAAGGTGTCCCTGACGTCTCCCAGTTACGCCCAGCAGTGGGTGTTCAGGAAAATCTGGTACAACCACAGACGAATGCAAATGGGAGTGAAGGAACATGCATGCTGCTCTTGGGCAGGTGCTTGGGGAGCAGTTTGCTGGGGAAGGAGCATTACAGTGGTTCCCATACCTTGGCTCACCTTGATGGAGTTATTGTAATTTCTTGACATAGCTTTGAAGGTGCTCCGAGTTCCCCAAATGTGAAAGGAAGCCAATAACACTGTCTTTAACTGGCATAATCTATTCATCACGTTTTCATTTGTATAAACCCTTGAGTTACATAAAAACCACTGAGCCAGGAGCAGAATGGGAGAAGGAATATGTGAGTGATACATGTGGACGTTGACCACAGAGCATCTTTTGCCCAAACAGCTCTTGTGATGCTCCCTTCTGCTCCCATAACCCTGTCTCTTTGTGCTCGCCTTGGACGAGGAGTGATCGTTCATGTTCCAGTACTTTAAATGACTGAGGATTATTGAAAGCATGAGTTTTGAGTGTGAAAATACAACAGTTTGTCAGCTCCTTGGGGCAGGAGCTCTTATGGCATGCAAGTAGATTGCCCTCACGCAACAATGGCTGATCATAGCAGGGAGCGACGTGACAAAGTCTAGGAGTAATAGCAAGGAATGATGGATTTAGAGAGTCAAAAAAAAAAGTGGGCACATTTTATTTAGGCAAAGTTCCAATTGAAATCAATAAGAACCACAGAATGTAGGCTCGTAGTTTGACCTGAAAGCATTATTTGTTAAGGACTATGAAAAACGGAGGAATTTTAAAAATCTAATTTATTTTACATCATTTTGTGTGGGCTATTTAATTTTCCTGAGCTTCATTGCTTTTGGACATAGTAATATCATTCACTCCCTGTTTCACTCAAGTTTCACAGTATTGCCAACCATGAGCATCAAGAAAGCTACTCTTGAGTCCCTAAAATAATAAATGAGATTTTGTCATGTAGATAAAGGACTCCTTGACTTCAGCATTCAGCTGTGACATTTCTGTAACCCACAAGGGAGAAACTAATTTAAAAGGAGACATACTTTCATATTCACAGGTCTCCAGGAGCTGGGGTTTAACCTGTTTGGCTTTCACCCCCTCACTCCCCAAATATTGCAAACTCTGGGGAAACAGTTCCTCTTGATGGATTTCTACTGCTTCTGCTGAGTTCTTTGTCAACGTGTCTCTTGACAAAGTTTTCCTGATATTTTAAATCAGGCAAGGGCCACAGAAAACACAATCCCTCATTATAGAATAGCTACATGTAGTCAGGATCCAGAAAGCTAATTTGTTCCTTTTCCCAGCTATTTTGATCAGCCCAGAAATTATATTACCTGCAAGACTTCCTTCTCCAACATAAACCAGAAATGATGGCAAGGTTTTTGTTTGCTTTGTGCAGAACAAGTGAAAAACATTCCACGCCCACATAGTCTAAATATATTAGTCAAACGAAACCCAGATTTCCCTAAATGAATCTGAATATCTTACCAGAAACTATTCTTTTCTACTGGAACATATACATCTGAGAGGACTCACATGGGTCCATCTGTTGTGTTGCAGGTTGGGAAAGGTGAGGACACTGGCCCCTTCAAAATCTTCTCTATTATAAGGTCCTATCCTGTAAAAAAGACAAAAACATTTTACAGGTGGAAACATCAAAAGCCTGTATGCCCTTAGCTCTCTGAAATGAGCACACAGGGAATTTAATACTACTTGATTCCATTGCCCAGGCAAGCTCTGTGTGTTTGTATTTTTGTGTTATATGAAAGTAGCTTCAAAATTTTCCAAAATTTCTTCTCTTTCAGAAGTCTTTTTGTCTCTGTTGGTTTTCAAAATATACTTTCTTTTTTTCCCCTCCCTATTTCCAAATTCTTCTGCTTTTCTGGAACTTCTGTTTTCTATCATCTGGAACATTCAGAAGCAAGTCCCAAATATTTCCAGTTAAGTTCCCACCAGGATGCCAATCCCACCTGAAAAAAGAAGGAGAAAAAGAAAAAAACAACAACAAAAATGCCCAGTGAAAACCATGAAATCCCACGCAAAACCCCCCAAAAAATCAAGAAACTAAGCTTGGAACTTTCAAAAGGGAATACTCTCCCCTTAATGTAGAAGTTTGCACCTTAAAATCCTCCAGCCACTTCAGCATTAGCCACCATTGCCTTTTTTTTTTTTTAATTATTTTTCCCAAGCAACTGGGCTGCCTGACCACGACACCCACAGCAACCCTCTGACCCCCTCTCCCAGCCTCTGCGTCATGGGGTGAAGCTTGCAAGAGCCCACCTCCCCATTCAGGGCGACGATTATGCTCTCCCCGCTACACTGAAAGCCCTGTGTGGAGGGGAGGGAAAGAGGGGAGAAGAATCCAAAGGCATTCTGGCACCCCGGCCCGATAAGAAACTTTAGCCCTATTCAGCAGCTGACAACCGCTTGTAGAATATGATCTTAATCCTGTTTCTAACATTCTTTCGCCCTTTGGCCGCCCTATTCCAGGCTGTATTCTTCTAACCGTCGCTTTAGCAAATCCCCCAAATAGAATTACTGGGGGGAGATAAACATCAAAGGGAAATTCAAGAAATCTACAGTAGGTTCACACAGTAGGGGAAAGAGGGGCAGGTGGGGACTAGTGGAAAGGGCTGTCTCTCCCCTTGCCCTGCGTCCTTTTCTGGTTGCATTCCTAAGGGCTGCCTCGCTGGCTATCCTCAGAGTGGCCTCACAAACCTGCTCAGCAGCGTGCTATTTTTAGTATTTATTTTTTATCCTGCTTGAGGCTTTTTTTCCTCAGGAGGATGAGAGCCCAGTGGTGCAAAGCGTTGTATGTAGCCATCACGTGTAAAAATGACCCTTTTCTCAGGCAGGTGCATCACCTCAATGGAGAAGATGGAGGTGGGAGAAGGAAAGGACGTTTTCCTGGTAGGAAGCAGAAATGGAGACACACCGAGGGACTTGCCCAGCAGCATGCAAGAACTCTGCTGTAGAAATTAAATGTGTGAATATAATTTGGGAGCTCCCAGTAATTCCCATTGGAAGCAGGATCCTTCAGCACTCAGAGACATGGAAGTCCCATGGCTTGCCCTGAAGAGCTTCCCAACATAAGTTACCAACTCCTGCATGGAAGGAGCCTCAATCTGAGCCCATAAGAAGCATTCATATTTGTCACACAACTGTGAGTCTCCTTGGCTGTGCAATTAAAAGAGCACCACATGCTACACCTCTGGCGCTAAGGAAAAGGTGGGACTCTGAGGACGATGCCAGTCTCTCCATCCTGTCTCACCTCAGTCCTCTAGAAACAAAGGACCTGCTTTCTGCTTACTGTACAGTTGATGAATAAGGATGAGCCCTACCAACCCCAACTTCAGATGCTGTCTAGCATGACCAAGGTGAGGTATAGACCAGATGTCCTCCAAAGACCCCTTCCAACCCAAATTATTTCTCTAAATACTGTAATTCAAGAGGAACTGCCTTACAACAAGGCACAGAAAATGTGGGTCATTAAAGAGAGTGCAGATAATTGAGAGAGCTAAGTTATCCCCAGCACTGCAAAAGCATCCCCTTACTAACTCTCCCAGGATCACCATCTTTCATGCTGGCTCTGGTTCACAGTTGCATTCACACTAGCTCCATCAGCACTTTCTTCCTAGCCCCTTCTAGCAGCTGCAGCTGACATCTGCTCCAAGAAGGGCACAAAGATGATGGAGCCATACTTTTATTCTATAAGATGATGGTATGACAAGAGACAAAAGCCACCACTTTCAGCTTGGGAGACTTGGCCTGAACATCAGGAATTCCTGATGGTGATGGTGGTACAGCCCTGGGGGAAGGACACCAGAGGCAGGGCATCTCCATCCTTGGAGGATTTCAAAACTTGGGTAAAAACAGCCATGGCCAGCCTGACCTGGTGTTGACAACAGCCTTGCTCCAGGCAGGAGGTGGGTCTGAAGATCCCAGAGATGCCCTAGCACCACCCATGCATGCTCCTCAGTTGCCAAATGTTTAAAAAGCAGTTTTACTCTGAAAAAAAAGCTGTTGTAAGAAGAGCACTGTGAGACTGTGTAGCAGCTTCCAGGAGGTAAAAATCTGATCAGCTATAAAAGAATAGAGACACCTAAAAGTAGAGCTCCCACAACCCATGCTAAGGGATTAACTTTCAGTTAAGAAACAGGGCGGCCTTCACCTTGAACAAGTCTCAGAATCACAGAATCATCTAGGTTGGAAAAGACCTTGAAGATCATCCAGTCCAACCATTAACCTAACACTGACCATTCTCAACTACACCATATCCCTAAGTGCTATGTCAACCAGTCACAGATGCCTGTTTCGCTGCTGTTGTCTCTGTTGCCCCATTACATGTAGTTTAGAGAAAAGGCTTCACATTCTTGGTTCTGTTTTTCCTGCTTGTCAAAGGAGGCTGAATATCCTTGTACATTTGTTGATGCTCTAGAGTCACAACTCCTCATATTACCTCAAACCTCAAGATCCCATCTGGATTGCAGTGGATCATCACCAGTTATCAGAGTATGACCTATGGTAGAGTCTTTACAGATCTTTTCTCTTGCAATTATATGTCAAAACTTGTTGTATTCCATGCAGAAAACCTTTGAATCTAGCACACTGATGAAGAGGTCTACCTTACAACAGTTATTTTGCTTTCTTTTAACTCATTTTGTGGTTTTGGAATCTTGCTTATGCAGAGAAAGCTGTGTGGGGGTAAGAGACACATTCCACATTTTCATCACATTCAACAAGAGGGAAAAATCATGAAAGAGTGTGCCATTTGCAGCCTACACAACTGCTGTCAAAGATTTTCGGTGTAACTGCTTGATTTAAGCCATACGATACCCATGAGGTACTTTTACAACCATGGACAACCCTGATAGACCCCACAGGACATGAGGATGTGTCTTCTCTCTACTCATCTCTGAGTAGAGAGACCTGAGATGGAAAACCATCTCTGTTTTGAGCACCACTTCAAGAAAGATGTGTATTAGCTGGAGAGAGTCTAGACAGAAATAGTGAGAAGAACTGGAAAACAGCATCCATAAAGAAAAATTAAGACTGTTGATGTTGTGTAACCTGGAGAGACAAAAACAAAGGGAGTTTCAGATATATGCCTGCTTTACTACATAAAGGGCTATTATAGAGCAGGAACTAGTCCCCTCACTATATCCTCAGAAAACAGGACAAGCCCCAGGCTTAGAAATATATTCTTTGAATTTTGTGATCAGAGTATATCTGGGGTTTTATGACCTGTGAGAAGTTCCTAGGTCTCATATCTCTTTGGGACACACTCTCTCTCCCAAGTCATTTGATATGTTGAGAATAGTTATTTACTACTCACACTTTGTGTGGCCTGAGGACGTGGCTATTGCTAGACTGGTCCCCAAACCTCTGTTCCAGCTTCATAATCTAGTCTGTCACCCTGCACATCACAAGCCAAAGGACTCTGGTGAATTAACTCCCTCTTGAAACAGGGAATCCATCCTCCAGTCTAAAGTCTGCCAACAAGGAGGCACCCCCCACCTCACCTTCAGCAAATAGCTACTGTGGTTAATTACTGTTACAGTCCATGTTAATCTTGCTATGAGATCCTGTCTCATCCTAAGGCTCATACCTCCTTCTCAGGTTGCTTGAGATTTCACCCCTGATTGCTGATGGCATCCATGGTCCTGCTGGTTATGAAAAGCTCAGCTAGATCAGTTGCAAAGGGAGGCTTAAGTGTTTCCAAGACCATAATGAAAATTCCTTTCTGTAGAAACTGTGACCCAGACATGAAACCCAACCCTCAGCAGGAGAATTCTAATTTCATAGGAGACAAAAGCCAAGCACACTAAAAAAAAATTGTCACTCCCTTGGAGAATGGGGATTTATCATTCAGGTGTGAAGTGCTCCATCAGCCTCCACACATTGGTTTACTTAGGGATGTTTTTCTTGGGATTTATTTTAAATCAACAGAATGGGTTTGGAAACACTTTATGTCTGCCTTGTCTGGACAATGGGACAATCAAAACGTTGGGCAATTTTCAGCATCCAAGGCTCCTTTCTTTTTTCATCCTGAAAGTGTTTATTTGGACTTGGGGATTAGTTTGTTGAAGATCTGGCAGATGGGGTGGTGACCACATATCTGTTGCCTAGATGGTGCCTCTAGGCAGAGAAAAATCTGGGGGGAGCACAACCTATCCATAGAGATGGGGTATTCAGCCACCTCAGCCATTAACTCCATTTGTTGTTTATCTGATAGCAGCTGCATTCACCAGAGACTGTTCTGTATGCCCAAGAAGCACCACCGTGCCTGGCTTGATGTCAGGATGTATGAGCCCAGCACCAAAACTTCCAACACATGGAAAAAAGTAAAGATACCTGGATATAAATTGTTATTTCATTTCACCCACCACAACGTTAGCTCTGATTTACATTTAAGTAGAAAAATATTCCTACAAAGTCTGTGCCTAAGGAAAAAAATAGCCCATAGAAATCCTCATCTCCACCCTCACGGGTTATCATAAACTTCACAGAGAGCAGGAAAAAACAGAAAAGGGGCATGGTGGTGCAGTCCCTATATTGATACCACAGCTTTGTGTTTTAGAGTCCCAGTTCACCTTTTTTCCATGAATTTGCCTAGTGACCTCTTTGCTATAACCCTTCTCAAACAGGGCAAGCAAGAATGTGTCCACATTCAAAGTGCTGTAGCAAAGGGTTACAAATTTGGGCATCCACTGTGTCCAACACAAGAGATGCTTTTGTATGGCCAGGCTCAGGACTGATCCTTCATGTTCATGCTCAATACATTCAGGCTGAGCACCACTTTGATGTCCATATAAGTCCCAGGATCCCACCATATTCCCGCTCCCCTTTCCCCAGGAGAAATAGTTGAAGAGGAGAGTTGGAGGAGCAAGATTTGTAGGCTGCAAAGCGCCCACGTGCTGCACAATGTGATCACAGCTGCAAGGATGTCCTCGTGCTGGGGAGGCTCTCGCCCTTTCTCCATTCCAGATCATTGCAAAATCAACTTCTCGAGGACTCTGCTTCTCATTTATTTCTCCTAGGCCTGTCCATGCTTCCCCCCATTAACCTTGCCAAATTTTAGTTCATTCTTAAAACAGTTTCAATTAAATGGCTTTTCAATCAGTTTGATTGCAAGTGCTCTTGCCAGAAGTGCGGCACACCCGTGAAATCAGGAATTTCCTGCAGGACAGTTACTTTCTGAAAAGAAATTTGGATTTTCTCTTGGAAAATTATCAGCTCAAATATAGAACTATTCAGCCTCATAGCCAACATTTTCCTTTTTATTTCTTCCAGAATTTGGAGTAGATTCTCCCCCTCCCCCTAAAATTTTGTTCTGAACAAAATATTTCATGGATAAAAAGCAAACCAAAAGCACTCTGCCCTGGCTCGGAGTTCAAACAGGCAGGAATTTTCACACAGCCCAGACCTGAGGCTTGGAAAGGTTCTGGCTTCTTGGCAAAGCTCATTCAGTAATGTAACTCAGAGTGCCCACATTTGTCCAAGGCACACCCCAACCAGTTTAACACTGGGGAGGCTAACCCAGTCCGAAAAATTTCTAATATAGATCTGCTGAGGCTTTCCTTTCCAGTAAATATCTATTTTTTGTTAGCAGCAACTATCTGAGAGACATACTTTCAGGGCTGGTTCTTTCCCCCTTTCTTAGCCTCTTGAGGACCAAGTCATGATTTTATGTGCATCATGTTTTTTCCCTCGTTCGACACTCACCAGTCCAGAGGATTGCTGTGATTTATTTGAGCAACAAGGGTGCACCCAGAGTTTATTCACTGGACCAGATTGCTGTGAGATAGAAGAGCCGGGCTGCACTCCCCCCCTGCTCCTAACACTGAGAGATTAGATGGGGAAGCCAGATAGCCTGGCTCTGGAAGCAAGCAAATGAGCAACCCTAAATACCTTCCTAGACCCGGTGACCGTAAGTCCTTGGCGGTGACTGGTCCTTGTGGGATAATGCCAGGAGTAGGCATATTAAGCACATGAATGTCAAGTCCTAATTCATCTCTTTAATGTTGTACAGTAGCAGGACTGTACCCCCCTGCTGTGGTGTAATTTCACGCTGAGGAGTCTGATGGGGCTTCCTGCAGACTGATCCTTTATGGATCAGAAAACTCACTTTCCCTTTGTGTTAGAGGGCCCAGAGATTATCTTATTAACCACCTCCATGCCAGCACAGATTAAACACGAGGCTCTGCCTCTTCTGAGGACTCCTTTTAGTGCTTCTTTTCTCCTCCTATCGGTTCACATCACAGAGGTGAAGAACATTAAACATCCAAGCCTCTATCAGTGGGTTTCACACTTACGTGACCATATGGGCTATTTTGCATTTTCTTGGCTCAGATGCAACACTGGCCTTGACTGAACCCTAAATCAGTTTAAGCAGCTTGGTGTATTCACATTAGGGTGCCTGTATCCCCTTTTCAGATTCTTTTCTCCTCTCTTTTCCCCAAAAGAGGCAATGTTTAAACTATTTCAGAGCAATGCCCTGCAGGTACCACCAGTCCCAGAGCTGCTAGTTCAACTGCAGGAGTGGGTCCACCTCAGGCACTACACTCTGTAGGACCTGGCCAGCTGGAGGAAGGGCTTCTTCTCTTCCACCATCTCAGTGCACCAGACTGCCATTCCTGTATTGGCTTCACAAATATCTCCAGACCATGCCATGGGGACAGCAAGATGTGGCACTGACCAGTTAGGATGTTCCTGTGGCCTCTAACGGTGTCAGGTACTGCACACAGGTCAGGAAAGGGCTGTAGAAGGGAAGGCAGAAACCTGAACATATTCTCAGACACTCCTCAGGATGGGGGATTTTCCAATCTGAGGAGACAAAACTCTTCTGCTTTCACCACTAGACCAAGGCTGCCTCCCTGAATGATGCCAGAGGGCCACCCTGTAGCCACATCCCAGCGTGTAACAGGGGATGATAGTTTATAATCTCATTTTCTGGGCTGGCTGACCTTTTGGTGCCCCTCATGCTCCATGTAAATAATTTGGAGTCAAATTTCTTTGGCTCACAGGACTGTTCTTCCCTTGCCTGCTTCTAACAGGCTCCTGGCTGAGCAGGGAGTTTGTTGGTGAAGACAGTCCCGGATACTCCCACCAAAAAAACTGCAACTCAGTCTTGTTTGGACAAAATGCTGTAGCCAGGGCCAGGCTCCCAACCACATGCAGTTTTGGCAGACTGGGAGTGGCTCCGACATGCTCCCATCTCCTGTTCAAGGTACCTGCCTATGCTCCTCCCCATCCATCGGCAGTGTTTCCTGATTCAGGGTCATCTCATCCCTTTGTTGCTTTACCTGATGCACTTAAAAAAAGCAGTTCAACACAGCCCTCAGTGGAGTTAAATTATTTTTAGGATATTGCTTGTATCTGCTCATGTTGCGTCGAGCTACAGGCCTGGTGGCAAGTTTTGCCGCCACCGACAATCTTTTTGCAGCTAATGAAAAATAACCTGCTCTTTATCTGCAGGAAATGGCATTGCCTGGGTCTTATCATGGCAAATTATTTAATGGGTCTCCAAGCATTAAATAGTTCTTACCTGTCCATAGAGCTGTGTAAATCTCTTTCCAGTTGCTATCCCTCTGCGCTGCTGAGCACCCCGACTTGCAAAGCAGAGCCACAAACTACAGCCGTAGCTATCCCATCCCTGGAGCCAGAGTGGCCCCTTGCATTGCTGGGGGCCGAGGCAGTCACGAGCCCTCTCTCAGGTCCCCATCTGTTCTCCCCCAACACAGATCACTTGTTCCCTGGAACGACACAGGACAGCAGGATTCTGGCTTAGGGAGAAAAGTCCTGTAGTCCTGCTTGAGGACACAGCATCATCCCAGTGGGATCCCACGAGGAGAGGCAGGTGCTGAGCCTGCAGCCCACCTCTGCTGGGAAATGGTGAAGCATAGAAAACACTGAGCCCCCAACTTCCCAAGCATCTGGCCCTCTCTTGTTTGTAGAGGAAGGAAAGCCACTGCTCCCGTTTGCATTACAGCCTCCCTGGGAAGGGAGGCTGTGCTGGGACCCAGCACCCACACAAGGCCACAGCACCCACAGGAGAGCCCAGGGCACAAGCCCAGCCTGCAGCTGCCTCTCCCTCTGCCACAGTCAGTGCCATGACGGCATGGGCAGAAAAAAAGGGACCTGTCAGAGGGAAGCTGCTAAGTCAGGGGCTGTTTTTAAGAATTTGATCATTAATAGGGTGGTTGGGTTTTCTTTTCCAATGCAGGAAAAATAGTGAGGGATATCTTGTTTTAACTGCAATGTTATTCTTGTTATTTTATTTTTCCATAAGGAAAGAAACAAACCTCTCTGTTCTACCCTAGCTTAAAGTACAGCTATATGGCAAGGGGACAGCAGCTAGAAACCTCAAATTCTCCAGGAGGAACTGAACTTTTTTTTTTTTTTTCTTGCAAACAACCTACTTAAAAAGCCCCCTGGGGAAAAATGTGTAACTTGAACCCTCTATTTTTGCATTTACAATCTGACCACTCTCCCCTTTGCTCACGTGAGCTGTGTCAGGTTTGATTTGGGCTTGGGGCTTCTAGGCTTTCTATCCAGCCAAGCCTATGAAAGTGATGGGGAAGGCTTATGAAAGTGATGGGAAAAGGTTTGTGAAAGTGATAGGAGAGGCTTATGAGGGTGATGAAGGAAGGTTTTTGAGGCTGTGTAGGTCTTGAGATCCCACTGCATGGGAAGAACAGCCTGCAGCCATGAGGCAGGCTCTCCAGCCACAGAAGCAAAGCTGAAGCCATCAATAGCAGAGATCGCTGCAGGTTACCGGTGAAGCAAACCAGAAGGCAGCTCCCCGAGGACGTGTTAGAGTGACCCGGTGTATGCAGAGCTGCTCACTTGCTGTGGGGCTGGAGCAAAAGCCGTTGGAGAGCTTTTTCCTCCCTGCATGGCAGGTCCATGTGGCTACTGCCCACACAGCAGTGGGCAGAGTGAAGAGGACAAGTGGGGAAGATGGCACCCCTGTGGCACAGTCCAGGGAGCGCCTTCATCCTGCAAAGAGGAAGATTTTCAGCCTGAATAAATGCAAAGCCCCCTATTCTGCCTGGCATAGTGGGTTTCCCTGAGACTCAGCCCGTGCCTTAACGAAGGACCCTTTCCAATCCGCGAGTCGTCAGATCCCAGAGCAGAAGGGAGGACTGTTTGTTTAGACCTATGTGGGTTAGGCAGCTCAGACTTTATTCTTGCACTTTGATAGGTTCCTAAATGAAAATCCAATAATATTTTAAGCAGAACGAGTTCCCATGAAAGTCATTTCTAAATCGCCCAGCTCATCCCACCTGTCGGCTGGATTCTCCATCCCCACTGGCCTAAGCCCGGTGTAACATCATTGCTCCCAGCGGCGTTACTCCTGGGATCCGAGTCCGGCCCTGCCACAGAGAGCACCCGCTGCCGCCTGCCTTTAATGAACATGTAAATAGACGGGAGGCTTCCGAGCGGAGTAACCCTGCAGTCAGGAAGTTCTCCAAAGCAGCTCGGGAGAAATAATACTTTATTCCTGGCGGTGCAAATAAGTGATAGGGACTGGCTAAGAAGGGTTCATGCAAATACTCCTGAATTAAGCTCCGTCTGAAGTTAGAAAGGAAAGATGATAAACACACCCGGCTTTAAAACTGCAAAATATGCTTTGCAGGCATGAAACTGGAGGAATAACAAAACTATCTGACATCATATTAAACAGCAAAGCATTTCTTATTCTCAGGGTTGCAGTTACCTAAAACCAGAGTCCTACTAAAGAGTCCTAACTATTATTTACATTTCTAAATCTTAAAACCATTAACAAAAGCCACTTAATTCAATTACTTTCCCTGGGTGCTGATGTTATTACACTATTGTCACGAAGCCGAGTTTGGCTGTGGTTTTCTCTTTTTTTTCTTTCTTTAAATTCATTCCTCTTTTCTCTGAGCCAAGTGCCTCCCCCCCACCTCCCCGTCTTCCTCTCCCCCGATGTCATTGTGTAGAACTAATGGGGTAAACTGAAATGGTATCTGTCCTCATTGACAGGTTTATGAGAATTTAATAAAGCGTGGCGCGGATAAAATGAGATATTACAAGGCCACACAAAGCTGATTGACTTCTCCACGTCAGCATTTTCATTTGGTTATTTATTTATTTCTTTTCAACTCAGGGGTGATCTCACCAGTCCTTCGGTAGTGCCAGCCCAGGAAAGATGAGAGGGGGAGGGAAAACATGGGTGGCGGGAGAGACCGATCAATCCATTGACTTGTTTACTGTGAGCACGGGTTGCGATGCTTTGCAGCTTTCTGATCACTCCAGGAAGATGACATACAGGAGTCAGTGGGGGCCCCCCCACCGCTGCCTGTACATGTTCTTGCCCCTCGTAGCTCCACAGTGCTGGGATGAGCTTGCCAACAACAGCTTGCCCACAGGTGGGGATTCCCACCGCTTCTCTGTCAGGGTGTCTGAACCAGGGACCAGCTACTGGTTGTGCAAGACACTGCACAGACACTCAGCATGGACGGGGCGGGAGGTGCATCAGTGTTGTATGTCCCTACAGGGTGACATCTGCGGTGATGCTTAAATGGCCCCCCATAGCCCACCCCAGGCCACAGGGATGTTTACACCGATCAACACAGAGCAATCACAACCTGCAATAGGGCCCAGGAGGTCTTCAAGAATAAGGATGCCACCAACCAGCTCCACCAAGGCATGGGCCTGCTCTGTGCCTCAGTTCCCCCTCCTGCCCAGTGTCCATCCTGCTTGTGTAAATACAAATTGCAGGTGACCCGGGGGCCTGCATAGATCAAACCTTCCCTCTGGGAAAATCAATGTGTATATTTAAGTGTGTTTGCTCCCATCCCATTGCAAACAGGGAAAGCTGGAAATCTGGACTGTGCAGTAACTGGCTGGCTGTCTCCCTCTCCTGGCCTGTTCAAAAAGCAGATGCCAAAAAAAAAAAAAAAAGAGAGAAAAAGAAAATTCAAGGTTTGTGGGTTTGTGTGCTTTTTTCCAGGCAAGGAAAACCACAGTACCAGTGACCAAGGAGGTCTGGATTCAGCCCAGTCACACTCAGAGATGCGCAAGGGCTCAGGACCCTGCTACGACTCAGGACCCCACTTAAATCTTGACCCCATAACATTGCTTTGGGGGAAGACTCTCAGAATTAAACTTGGGGTTAGCCTCAAAACTTGGCCTGTGGGCTTCAAACACAAATAATATTGTTTCCCCCTCTCTGCAACATGCAGTCAGAGAGGGTGGAGATGTCCTTGCTCATTCGAAAGTGCAGGCAGCCTGCCAGATTTGAGGCATGGTCCTGGACACTGCAACAAATCCTGGCAGCAGCAGAGCTGCAGGTCTCTTGAGCACTGACAGTTTGAAGGATCAAGCCCTGCTGGGACGTCCTCCTTAGCAAAACCAACCCAGCCCAGATGGACCAATAGCAAAACTTCCATCATTTTATAAAAGCACTTAAAACCGTCTGAAATCAAATCACTGCTCTCAACAAAAACTCGGGCTCACCCAAAGACACGGAAAAGCGCTTTCTGCTTCGTCCAACGCTCCTTGCAAGTTCAGAGTATACAGTGCAGAGTTTTAAGAGGGCAAAAGCCTCGGAGCGTGAGATTTCTGTCAGGACAGCAGCTCAATCCTGCTCTCTGGTGGCTCACACCCGCAAGGCCAAGCGCATCCAGCAGCGATGTCTTCTAGGAACAGCGAGAGATGCACATCTTGCCCGGCTCGGTGTTCCCCCATGGGCTGGAAATGGTCTGTGCTCCTCTGTCTTCATTAATTTAGCTCAAGATACAGCTCAGAAGGCAGCTGTGCACAAGGAGATGGAGATCGTGGAAGATTTTAAGATTCCCTGCTTGAGCAGAGCATGGGTCCGTCACTGTGAGCTCCATAAAGAGGCTGAAACCCACCATCCTTTTTTAAAAGCCCCTCCAAATTCTTTGCATCGTGGGAAGCATTATTCTGCTCTGCACAGCTTGCTCACAACCCCTGCAACAGCCTTTCCTGCGATGTCCCAGTCTATAGACATCCCACCCCCCCACCCCCCCCCAATATTTTGTCTCCTTGTCAAAGGGCCACATGGTGCAGAGCAAGCCAGGGAGCATTTCTTCTAGATTTCCTCACCCCATCCCTGCTGAGACGTACCATACTCCCACCCCCAGTGATGTGGCAGCACGACAGGCTCGCTCGAAGCACAGGGCAACAGCAGATGTCCCTTGAGGACACCACCTCTGCCGTTGTCACCACCACCATTGGTTTCCCAAGGTCTGTGACCCCAGGATTGGTTTTATCGATTCAGCACACCATGAGGCAGCATCCTATAAAGCCTGGGCTCATCCCTTGCTATTGACCATCTTCTCCATACTGGCTTCAGCCTGTAAAGTTTTAAACACAGAGATGATCCCCCATTCTTCACTCTGTAATGCACAGTAAAGAAAAAGAAGGAGTGAAACTGGTCTCCCCCTCACCAGATTTTCTGCCCTGGCTCTGCTCGCCCCTCTCCAAGCACCAGAGCTGCTCAGCGTGTAAATGTATGTAAATCTTTGGCACTATCCACAATAGTCCCCTATCTCCTGCTCTCTTTCTCTGAGGCTGGAGTAATTACAGTGTAGCAGTGCCAGCATGAGGCATTTCTGCTGATGAATGCACTCAATCTAAGCACAGTTTTATGTATCATTAATTCCTTTAGTGTTCAAAAAAATAACTTTTTTGATGGCAGATAATACTGTAATCATTCACAATTGCCAATACAATTATCTTCATTCAGCTGTGTAAAAAACAACTACAGGAGTAATTTTAGGCACTTATATTTTCTTTCTCTCTTTTTCTTTCTTATTTTTTAATGTTCACACGCAATGGAAAGCTGTTTGGACTTAGGTTGCTGTAACACAGGCACTACTAGGAATAAGTCCCCACTCCCTCATCTGTATAGAAAGGAGGTTTCCAGAGCCTGAAACTATTTGCTTAAGGTGTCTTCAAGAATTTTAGGGATCTCCCAAATGGTCCTCCCATCCTAGGGACCCCACTGCTATGATCTCTTCATCTTTTTCTTACTCTCCAGCACACAACAGCTGCCAGGTACACAAGGAGCAGAAGAGTTCATGCAAGTTGCACATGCAAGTCATGGCCCTCTTCCAGGTCAGCTCCTCCTCTGCTCTGTTGGTGGAGAAAATACGTGAGCACTCCCTAATCTGCTTCAGAACAGAGTCCACAAAGCTGGCACAAACTATGTGTTCAATCTGCTCACACTAACTCAGACATTGCAGCTTGAAGCAGATTTGGGAGCAACCAGCCCTCCCACCAGCAGAGCTCTGGAGCACAATCAGTGAGGAGGACAAGCATCTCCTACAGGCAGAGGGGACTACAAAGTGAAAAACAAAGGTGTCACCGAGTGAACAACTTGGTTGAAATGTGCAATTTTCTTGCAGGGGCAAAGAGAATCGCTTCCATGTGACACCACCTCTCGCCTGAGCTGCTGGACAACCTTCTTGCAGGGGTTAAACTTCAGCTCTGGGAGGAGCTGCTTCACTTTCTTGCAGATCATGTTGAAGAATTCCACTCCAGAGTCAGAAGCCTACAAGGAGAGGAGAAATGACACAAGAGGGACTGTTGACTGTTGTAAATGAAGCTTGGATCTTCTTCCAGGGGGCCAGACCCCAGGATGGAGGCGACTGGCAGCTGGTGGCAGGAGCAAGTTGTTAACCTCTGGGAAACAGTCTAAAAGCAGTGGGGTGAAATGGAAGAACAGAAGTGTATAAATTCCCAGGTGAACAGCAAACAATTTCTAATTGTCACTTCTGAAATAAGGGACAGAAAATGAAATCAGCTGAGGGCGGCAAACAGGAGATGTCGCTTTCCTGTAGCTCGTGGATAAACTGTGGCTCTCCCTGCTGCAGGACACTGTGAGTGTCAGAATCGGATTGCATCACACCAGAAATATCTGTAGGAGCACACAGCTATTAGTCACTGAAACTTAACCTTTGGCTTGAGAAGCCACAACTCTCCAGATGCCAGGAGACAGGATTAAGGAAAACATTGCTGTGTGTTTGCCATACGGGTGTCAGATGAATGGGAGCTAGTTGGGAGTTCAGCCTGAGCCGGTCCAGCTGATCATGTGTGATGTGTCACGGTTAGAAGATGTCACCTTTCTGCCCCTCCTTTAGTAACCACAGGGTTACAGCAGTTCTGGGGTGTGGTAGTACCCACCCAGTCACAGCTCTGTGGACACAGGGAGGTGTGTGGGCAGTGGGGAAGGAAACCTTCACCAATCCAGCTGATCCTTTTGCCCTCCCTTAGCTGCAGGCTCCAGCCTTGCTGGGCAGTGGAGGAGGTGCAGGGTCAGTATCCATCCTTCTTTCTAGCAGTCCAAGATTCCAATCCTGTTTGCTGCAGTGTATGAGCAACCCTATGGACATAACAGCAGAAAAGCTGCACTTGCTCATCTGGCAAGGACACACCAGTGTCCCAAAGGGACGTCAGGGCATGAGTCACCCCACAAGCCAGCAGTTGAGCCCCCACCCCAGCCCATGGGGAGCCAGGCCAGACCCATTTTACCTCTCTTAGATGGTCCCAGGCACATCTTCCTGGACAGGGTGTCCCCAGCCACCACCTACCTATATTGGACCCCCCCGGTCCTCTGCCCTGTCCCACCTCTGCTGGCAGCTAGGTCACAGCAGAGACTCACTGCATTTTGGGGTTTCCCATGCTCTGGGTTAACCTCCTGGAGCTGGCTGGCCCCAGCAGAGATCCAAGCCTTGCCACTGTCCTGCCTGATGCCTCAACCCCATTTATTCACCCCCATATGCTTGCCTGGAAGAGGGAAGAAGGGAGGTCTCTGGCAGCAGCTTCTGGAAGCACAGGTGCTCCAGGCATAAAGCTCACATTTTGTATTCTTCACTTTGACAAGCTGAGCTGCAGAAGTTGAAAATTGTTTCTGCATGAGAGATTTTAATCAGGGTTTAAACTAGGAGGAAGAGGGGTTGCAGAAGTAATTTTGTCTTCCACCAGAACTATTTTTTAACTTCTGTTTCTCTAAAATTCACCACCTTTCTTGTTCTCTTGTTAAAAGACTTCAGGTGCACCTGGTTTTACAGCCTGCAGGGGAACAGCCCTGTTTTGGCATTGTGCTGCCATGGGGTGAGGTAGGTTCAGCTGAGGAGAACATGAAGCCTCCAGCATGAGAAAGAAGGAAGGAGGAGATAGGGATCACAGCATCTGCTCCCACCAACTGTGAGCTGATCCCATCCTCCTGGCTCACTGCAAGGGTACCCCCACCAACCCCACTCCCCTTGCAGTTTCCTGTGCCCCAGGTAGTCTGCACACATGGGACTGCAGTGCCCATAGAAACTCGTGTTGCTGTATAATCCTCTGAGCCCCACAGTCTGAAAGGGGGGGGGGGGGGGGGAGAAAAAATAAGAAAAAAAAGTGGGAATAAAGGCTGTTCCTGCATGTAATTTCCTTGACCCAATAACAGGGAGCTGCTCATCCTTAAATACAGAGCAAGAAGCCGTAGGCCACAAGTTCAGTGAGGGCTTCAACACCCAAGGCATCAACGCCCTTCAGCAAAGAGCCCCAGGATGCTGTGTACAGGGCAGCATTTCCCTCCCGGGGTGCCAGCATCGGTCCTCCAGCGATGCCAGAGTAGCCCAAATAGCCTGAAGGTTGAAGTAAACCTGTGGTCTGAGCAATAAGGCCAGGAAAATCAGGTCTGGAGACATTTAACTGCGTCACATTTTATAGCTCAGCATCTGCCCCGGGTGTGGCTTAGGCACAGCTCATCCTGCTGGGAGGCAGGGGGAGAGAGAAGACATCCCAAACCCTTCCCGACAGCTTTTCCACAATCTTATGGGCAGCATCTAAACTGGATAGCTTGAAATATTTGCTGATGAATATTTGCAAGCAGTGAAGGTTTTTTAAGGACAGACCCCATGTGGGGCTGGTGACAAAGCAATTATTTTCGAGTTTCCCTCAGAACTGAGGGCAAGGCCCCCGCGAGCGCTCTCCTGCCTGAGCAGGGATGCCGGATTTCTATGCTGGAAGCCGCAGCACTTAGTGAAGTACGGGCACACCCATGCTCCACCAGTGATGAAGTGGACTCCACTGGGCGCACGCTGGTACATTTATTGTTTCTTTTTCCCACGCAGCTGCTTGGCTTCAGGAAATGCAAAGGAGCCAGGTATCTTTGGGACTCCCCCCCGGCTTCTTTGATGCTCCTAGCCAAGACTGTCCCCAGAGAGGCTGAAAAATTACAAGGAGATCAAAGCCTCGCTTGGGGAACGGCAAAATAAATAAACCTCATCAGAGAGACCACCCAGCACAGGGAGGGGTGAGTTTCCATCCAGCAGCTTTTCCTGCTCCCAAATCTCCTCCTCCCTACCCGCGCTGCTGCTCGCAAATCAGCACACGGGTGAAAAATCCTTTTTCCAGCCAGCTCAACCCTCTCCCGCCCGGGAATCCTGCCCAGGTTTTGCCTCCCTCTTCCCCACCTCCCCACCGGCCGGCGGGTGCCCTTGGACCCGGCGAGGCGCGGCGGGGGGGCCAGGAGGAGCGGGGCGCCGGGCCGACAGCAGCCCCGCCATGCGGGTCCCGCTGCCCGCGCTGCTCTGCGGCTCGGCCGCCGGCCTCCTGCTGCTGCTGCTGCGATGGCGGCGGCGGAGCGGGCTCTGGAGGAAGGTGAAGGAGGCTCGGCAGAGGCAGGAGCGGAGCTTGGTGCAGATGGAGATGGCCGTGCGGTCCTTTCGGGAGCAGGTGGGTGCAATAAGACGCCTTCCCCCCCCCTCCCCTTCCCTCCCTCCCCTCCCGGGGAGGGCAGGCTGCGGACGGACAAGCCGCCTCCGCCCGGCCCTGGCTCCGCACCCTGGCCCTTTCCCCTGGGCGTCCCCCCGGGGACAGCGGTCTGGCAGCCCTGCCTGCGGGCAGGCGGTGTCTGCCTGCAAGGGGCAGCCGCTGGGCTGCTGTTGCAGGGCTGGCCCGCCGGCATGCCGGCTCCTAATATGGACCTGCGGGGATTTAGGTGCATTTTTTTCCTTTCTAAACCTACGTGTACATACACACCCCACCCCCGGCACCGCCGCGATCCCCCCTGTAGCAGCCGCGGGGAGGAAGCGCTTCCTGGGGCAGCCGGTGCAGCGGGGGATAACGGGCAGCGGCGCAGGCGCCGGCAGCCGGCAGTGAGGAGGGGGAAATCCCTGCCCCTGGGCTGAAGGCTTCCCGGCCTCTTCCGCCATGGCAGGACGCTCAGCCCGGCTGCCGGGGAGGAGAAGGCGAGCGGCGGAGGCCAAAGTGCAGCCGCGCTGCCCGCAGGGACGGGGCGCGGCGCCCCGACATCCGCCTGCACCGCGCCGGGGCCCGCTGCCGCCCGCCGGGCTGCCCCCAGGGGACTCGCTCGGGTTCAGAGTCCACAGGTTCAGCTTGGGGGGGTGAGGTTGGATGCTTTTTTTTTTTTTTTTTTTCCCCCTGGTATTTAGTGGTGGTGTGGTTTAACCCCAGGCTGCACAGTTAAGCGGCACGCAGGCACTTGCTCGTACCTCCTCCCTCCCAGTGGGATAAGGAGGAGAATTGGGAAAAAGTAAAACTCATGGGTTGCAAAAGAACAGTTTAATAACTAAAATAAAATGTAATAATGAAAAGGAATATAACAAAAAGAGAGAATAAAACCCAAGAAAACTGATGCACAATGCACTTGCCCACCACCCGCTGGCTGATGTCCAAGCAGCAATCTGCCCCTCCCAGCCAACTCCCCCCAGTTTATACACTGAGCATGACGTTCTGTGGTATGGAATGGCTCATTCAGGTCTGCTGTCCTGGCCATGCTCCCTCTAAGCTTCTGGTGCACCTGCTCTCTGGCAGAGCATGGGAAACTGAAAAATCCTTAACTTAGGATAAGCGCTACTTAGCAACAACTAAAGCACCAGAGTGTTATCAACATTATTCTCACACTAAATCCAAAACACAGCAGTGTACCTGCTACTAGGAAGAATATTAACTCTGTCCCAGACAAAACCAGGACAAGTAGGTGGCGAGGAGATCTCTGCTGGCCCAAAAATGAGCTGTCTGCTGTCAGCTGAGGGGCTCCCTGGTTTGTGCGCTTCCCTGTAGGATATCTTGGTGATGCCAGGAGAAGAGCTGGCACCAGGTCCGCTTTCATTTCTTGCTGGAGCAATGTCTATAACCATGCCGCCAGTTCCCATTGTAATTCAGTGGAGGACGTTGCACCGAGCAGTTCCCTCAGGCCTGGCCAAGACCTGTCTGAACAAGACTGCACGAAAGGCTTTCTCTTAAATAACAGGTGCTTGGTGAGACTGATCTGATCAGGAAGACAAGGTTTTAGAAAGCCTGGGTTACTACTGGCCCTGCAGACTTCATGACGTGCTTACTGGTATCGGGTAGGAGCAGGATTGCGGTCTTGAGACAGGTACTGCATTTGGTCACTAAATGGCAGATATTTTTTGGATGGGTTACAGTGGGCAGCAAGGGGGGAGGAGGAGCCCACCAGCTGAGGTGAAGGTGTGTCACTGCATGTTCAACCTTTTCCATAGCATCCTTCTGTGAACATGATCTCCATCCTCTCTCTGCCTTTGCCGGAGCTCTCCAAGAAACTCCGAGATGGGTCCCTCCCTCCAGAGCATGTCTTCTATGCCTATGTGGGCAAGGTAAGGAGCAAGGGCGGTGGGGCAGCATCTCACCCAGGGTGGGGCTGGCTTTTTTTTGGGAGAAGCCCAGCACAAGGTTCAAACGCTGGTTCAAGCCTGGTTCAAATGCTGCTGAGCTGTCACTGCTCGCTGGTTAGTGCTGGGCCCATCTGCACTTTTCTGTGAGTGAAGGGAGAGCTGGGCATCTGGCTGCCATGTTTCTCAGCTTGGTTTGGAGCAAAAGGGAGCAGCGAGCTCAGCATCTGGAGAGCCTATACCTTCCTAGGGGAGCCCATACATTCCCAGGGGCAGGTATAGCAATGGGGAAGTTGCAGAGTACTGCTGTTGTCTCCCCTCCATCTCCAGATGTGTTGGTAAACCTTGGACTTGGTGTCCACTTTCATTCTCTACGTCTGCCATAACACCTTGATCACCTCCTGGGTTCCCACTTTGGGGACATCTTTTTATGCCACCCCAGAAGCTCAATCAAGAGAATAGCCTTTGGTATTCTGCTGGGCTGAGTACCTGTCTTCATCATGCACCAGCTGGTGCTATGGCCCACTGTGTCCAGACAACGTTTTAGAGTTTGGCTTGAAAATATCTTGAAAAGGAACAGAAAAGGCTGCCGTGATACCAACTGCCCAGATGGGGAGGTGGAAAAGGGGGAAGAGGCAGGGGTCCTTTGCAAAACAGAAGGCTGTTGTGCAGCGCTGTGGGCTGTATCTCACCCACGGGCTTTGCCTGCTTTCCCCAAGGCCCTCCAAATCGCCACAGAAACCAACTGCATCACGGAGTATCTGCAGGAAAGCGAGACCCAGCTCCGGAAGGCGAAGCTGACAGGGAAGCTGGGTTTGCTCTATGGGGTGCCTGTCAGCATCAAAGACTCCATCGATTGCGAGGTACCACCAGCACGATACCGCTTGTATCCTGAAATCCTTGTGGTTTGAAGTTTGCTGGCAGGGGGGAGGTTTGACCTCAGCATCTGTCTTCACTTTGTCATAGCTGATGTGGGATGGCCTGCCTTGGCAGGTGATGGGGTTTGCTGCCCATCTTCCAGATGAGCCAATGGAGGAGGCTGATCAGGTTTACTACCAATACACTATGCAACATGTGCATGATGGATGGGTTGTTGGAGGTGCATGCATGTGCTTATATATATAGAAAAAAATACGGGGGCAGGGTGAATTGCAATCCTCCATTTGGAAACCTCCTTGTCCTGTGTTTCTAGGGTCATGATTCCACGTTAGGGTTTATAAAAAACCTCAATAAACCTGCAACAGAGGACAGCGTGGTGGTGCAGGTGCTCAAGAGACAGGGGGCAATTCCATTTGTCAAAACCAATGTTCCCCAGTCCCTCATCAGGTAGGTGGACACTATTCCGTCAGTGTGGCAGCGGTCCTTCCTCCCTCATCTCATGTGAGGGTTTCTATCAAGTCTAATTCTCATTTTCCACTTCTTTTTCCATAACACCTGGTCCCCATTCTTAGTGTCTTTAAGTTTTACTTAAAAAAGTAAACACATTTACACTAAGGATGAAAATTAATTCTAGTTCCGAATGAAATAAAGAAGCAAAAGAGGAGGAGAAGAGGAGAGAAATTGCTGCCCTTCTCTCCTGTGCTGGGTGTTTTAAATCACTTTTTTTTTTCTTTTTTTTAATTAACCCCTCAGAGATGGTCCTGTTAACTATACAGTGCAAACACATATTAATGGAAGGGGAAGCTGGTTAGCTAGTTAATCTAACAACCTTAAATTATCCTCTGCCCAGACCTCCCGCTGTATCTGTCAAGACCACTCTTGACATCACTGATATGGGGTGAGGTCAGGTCTGGACAGCCACCCTGCCAGTGTCCGTGTGTCCTGCCAAGTGAACTCTGGCAAAGCTCCTCTGTGGATGACTCTTGCCCAAGCCGTATGAAATGCCTTCCTTAAAGTGACACAACAGTAACTGACCATGTTTAGAAAAAAACCACACAAAGAGCTTGCCCCAGAGATTATCTGACTTTACAGCAGTTCCTGGGGGAGTCCAGTGTTTGAGTATTGCTACGGTTGTCATTTGGCCTGTTCCCAAGCAGGGGCTCAGCATTGCCCCCCCAGGGTGGAGGGGCCTGGACCTGCTCCAGGTGGGCAGCCTTGGATGTCCTGTGGCACTCGGGGACCACCTGAACAGGGAGGCTTTCCAGGAGGCTTGATGTATCTGTGCTGCCGGAGGGTCTGTGTGGGGCAAGCTTGACGACACTGGAATTAGCTGGCAGTGAATCCAGGTTCTGGGACCACCATGAAAAGGCTGGTGGTCTTCATGGGAGCTTTGGAAGGCTCCCTCAGACTGAGTGGTGTCAACGTAACAACTAGTGAATTACCTAATTACCTTCTGAAGGTCTTTTTGTAGTGTCTGGGGTCCACATCAGCAGATATCTACATTCCTCTCATTTGCAATCTCTCTCTCTTTAGCTATGACTGCAAGAACTTAATCTTTGGTCAGACATTCAACCCTCTGCTCTACACCAGAAGCCCCGGAGGCTCCTCTGGTGGAGAAGGGGCACTTGTAGGAGGAGGTGGGTCCATCTTGGGCTTTGGGACGGATGTAGGAGGGAGCCTGCGTTTCCCTGCTGCCTTCTGTGGAATCTGTACTCTGAAACCCACCGGGAACAGACTCAGGTACTGCGAGTAATGGAGGGATGTCTCTGGGTGAGACCCACCAACCACCCTACCAACCGTTATGCTGGGATGCTCCTACTCTGTGGACAGGGGAAACTTGGGAGGAACTGGGAAGGGCTCATTTCCCCTTCCTGCCCGGACATTTTCTGGGGCCTGTATGGAGGGAAGTATTGGGTTCCCCAGAACAGATGGCGAAACCTCTCCATCTGCATGCTAAGGGGGTGGCTGCTCCTGACTGACAGGGCATAAATCGTTCTGGCCCAGGTTGGGTCTCTTGGGCTTCCCCTTGGCCCTTCCTTCTGCCAACCTCTGCATATGCAAAGGGAGGGCAGTGTTTTCATTACCATTTGCTACTGCTTAAAGCCTTTCCCTTCAGTGAAAACTACTCAGCTGCTGTATTTTGTGTGTCTCTTTTCTTCGCAGTAAAAAAGGAATAATTTCTGGTGTCCTTGGGCAGAAGGCAGGTAGGAATTGATGGTTGTCCCTCAGGGAGGGAAGTAGGGCAGGGGTGAGAAGGACCCTCAGCTGGCTATGGGGAACCTTCTCCAACAAGTTCAGAGAGAGAAGCAGGTTCCCTTTCAGGGACTCTTTCAGAGAGCCACCCCCATACCATGATTTCTGAGAAACTAGAATATGCATGAGCCGAGAGGAGAAATCTGTGTAATGCATAAGCTTCAATACACCCTGTAACCCCCAGGTTGCTGCGTTGTCTGCCACTGCTTGGTGGGAGGTGGGATTAGCAGTCGAAGGGGGTGTCTTATGCTGTCCTTGTGTCATGATTGACAAATCTTATTGTTTAATTTTTGTAAATCATGAAATGAAGACATCAGGGCACGTATAGATGGATAACAACTCTGGGTCCATAATGATGGGCCTGCTGGTGGGAAAACACCTGTAGGCATCCCCAGCCCAGTTCTCAAGGAGGAACTGTTGCCAACACTAGACTAAGTCAAAATGATGCCAAAAAGGTCCTGCTTTTGCAGGACATGCCCTTGAAAGACCCCCAGCCACGAATGCTCTCTTGTGGTCTCTTCCAGTGGTCGCAGCAGTGGGGCCAATGGCAAAAGATGTGGAGAGCCTGGTGCTGTGCATGCGGGCGCTCCTGTGCGAGGACATGTTCAGCCTGGACAGCACAGTGCCCCCCCTTCCCTTCAATGAGGAGGTAAAGGGTCTCAAAGTGGGCAAAGGTCTCTGAGAAGAGCTGCCATTGCTCAGGCTGAAAACACCAGTGACTCATGGGAGCCCTCCGGGACCTGTGGGTGGGCACATGGGTGAGAGAAGTGCTGCTTTCCAGACACACCCTGCGGCATGGGTGTACTGTTGGCTCATGACGTCGCTGACATCCTTCCAGCTGGCGCTCTCCCTTGCTCTGCAGGTGTATTCCAGCATGCAGCCCCTCCGCATAGGCTACTATGAAACAGATTTCTTCACCATGCCAAGCCCTGCCATGAGACGTGCCGTTCGGGAGACAAAGCAGTTGTTGGAGGATGCTGGTCACACGGTAGGATGTTGTATAAACCTAGTAGTCATGATGCATCTATTCTTCCTACCATGTCTTTGGGACTCATGGGTGAACATCAAGCAAATGTGGCAAGGAAAGAGGGCCTGGAATCCCCTCAGTTTCCCACAGCTTTGAAAGTAAATAGCTGCTTCTGGAAAAGGGAAATTCTTTATATTGCAACTTGGTTTCTCCTCTCAGTAGGATCTCAGTGCTCTTTAGGTGCTGGTGAACACAAAAGGGAGCCCACCCCGATCCATAACGCATGCTGGGGAGTAGACACACTGCTGTATGACTTGTCTGTAGTGTGGGTGCATTTACTCACACCCTGGCTGGGATCCACATTGTGCCAGGTGCTATACAGACCGGTTCCCGAAGGAGTGCCTGCAGGGAGCTTACAGTCCCGGTGGTGTGTGATTACTGTTAGCTCAGCGTGTTTACTGAGCCTGATGGACCACCTCTCTTCAGTGGCTGTGACTAGCTGTTGTCCAAGTACTTGTTTAGTCTATTCTCAAGCCAATTTCCCCTCTTCTGCATCATATCCTTTAGAAGGCAGTTGCACAGATCTACTGCATGTTGCATGGAAAGCCACCTCCTGTTTTTGTATCTGGAAATAAGGCCCTAAGGAGAAAATAAAAGGGCAGTTGCACATGGCAGGTCTTTTATAGTCAAGCAGTCCCATATTGACCTAGACCCGTTTCTAGGGTCTCAGGTTTCTGCGGTGCTGAGCAGAGGTTGTCTCCTTCCTCATCTCTGCCATCTGAGCAAGTCATCTCCTGTGCGTGAGTCATGGTCCTGGCTGCATGCCATCCCCTTACCGTCACACAAGGATCAGGAGTGAAGTAGGGAGCACAGACACATGCTGTCTGTCACCCACTGCTAGTTTTGGAGGGACCTTCGTGCCTTTGGGCTGCTTGGACATCAGGGGGCCAAGCCCATCCTGTTTCTTTTGGCTCATCAGTTGTTGCTCAAAGGGAAGACTGTTTTCAGGGAAGGATGAGTGGGATGAGGAGAACTTGGTGGCCTCAGATGCTGGAGGCTTTCCTGAGGGCTTGTCAGGAAATCCTCAGCCCAGCTTGGCCCACTGCGAGCCCTTGATGTCTTCTCCCACACAGCTTGCTTGTCTTTGTGCCACTGACTCCTCTCCCGTTGTCCTTCCAGCTGGTGCCCTTCGAGCTCATGAACGTGGACTACGTGATCTTTAATTTATGTGTCAGGGGACTGTTTGCAGATGGGGGTGCCTCCTTCCTCAGGAAATTGTAAGTGTAGCCTGGAATGGTTTGGTGTGATCAGTGCCTCTATATGAAAATCCTCCCTAGGGTCAGGCTAGCATCTGGGTACAGGTAGCAGATCTACTGGGTGTAGATAGTGGCTGATATGCACTGGGATTTACTGGGGAGCTTACCATTGAGTGATTCAGCTGAACCTTGGGTCTCTTTAGGATTGTTACCAGCCTTGACAGATGAAAGGAAACTGGTGCTGATATCCTGTAAATAACTGTGAGAATCAGAGGAGCCCAGAGGAATGGAGGAAACCTCTTCTAGTCACTTAGATATGCTGTTCAGAGGGATTGGCCTTGTGAAAGTTGATATACTGTGATTGCTTCCTAACACTGCTCAGCTGAACACCCTTTTCTCTTTCAGCAAAGGGGAGCTGGAGAAAGGCAGCGTGGGACTGTTTCTCCGTTTGGCGAAGTCACCAAACTGGCTGAAAACTGTCCTCTCCTGGATTGCCAAACCCTTCGTAAGGTCCATTTCTTTCTAGCATAGATGGAGTTAAGCAGTAGGTGGTGAATAACTTGTCTCCCATTGCTATAAGGCTTTATCATAGAGAAGTCTCTAGACATTGCTTCCTGTCTGTGCTTAGACACATCTCTGAACTGGAGTGATGCTATTTCTGTTCCTCCTCTCCCCACATTGGGGAAAATCCACCAGTCCTGCCTGAGCACTGAGTCAACAGCTTGTATTTGTCTCAGAGCACAGGACTGGGATTAATGTAAATTTTTTTTACTTTCTCCTTCTCAGGTCCCTCGATTTTCAGGTATCATAAGAAGTATGAGAGCAAAGTGAGTAAATCTGAGCCTGAGCAAATGTGTGAAGACTTGGGTTTCTCTTTTGGAGAGCAGCAATGTTTGCTGCGTTAGGGATACTGCTTCAGCTGCATGTGTCTGAAAAAATACAAGGCACAAAACACAAGGGTGGGAGCAAACTGAGAGCAGTTTATGTCAACACCTTAACCCTGCAGGGTTTGGCAAACTGTTCTAGTACTGAGGATGGGAATGGGGGCGAGGGCTCACAGCCTCTTGCTTAGGAACTGGATGAAGCTTGTGGGAATGAAATACAGGGTTGTCTTCAGCACTGGTTAATGTATCAGCCATTCTGTGAAGTAGGGGCTCTGTAACACAGAAGGAAAGTAAATGCACAGGGAAGGAGGCTTGCCCTTCCTTGCTGCAATGTCAGTGTTGGGCAGTTAGTGGTGAGGAAGGACTCAAATCCTGTAGCAGAGAGGGTGTATTTTGTGCTGTGCCTCCAAGGCAGTATATCTGTCCCCACATCAAAGGATCAGTCCACCTCACACAGCCTGGCCTTTGAGAAACGATGTGCCTGGGCTTCCACTTCCTCAGCACAGTGGCAGTTAACAGGGCTGGCCACTTGTCAGGCCCAAGCAGCCCTGCACCAATCTGCCTTTAGTCTTCGGCCCTCCATCATGGGCAGAAGCAGAAAGAAGACCTCCAGCCCTTCAGAGGAAAGCCAGGGCTTTGCCAAAGTCCTCTCTTCCCTTGACTGCAGCTCCAGGAGCAGAGCTAGCCTGTGTCCATCTGCTTTTTGATGCCCCTCCCTGCCCCTAAAGCTACTCTTTGCATCACCTCTTGATGCCTTTCATTGGTTTTGTTTCCTTTTTCAGTACAGTGGATGAAGTCTGGAGTCTTCATTGTGAAATTGAGGTAAAATATTGCAATTTGGGGTTATATAGTTTTTGGTCTATTTCTGTTTGGGAAGAAACAGATTCAGTACCTACCAAGGTTAGGAAATGATCACATCCCTGGTGATGTGAGGTAGGAACATACATCACTCCTCAACAGATCTCACTTGGATGTGAAAGTTCTCACCACATTTAAAGATTAGGATGACATGTAGACACATTCATGATCCTGAATCAGACCGGAGTTTTTTACTCCTACACTTGAAAATGTAGGTCATCAGCCGCAGCAGACTTGCCTTTATTTCCGTTCTGGTTTCCTCAAAGCCTATGCTCGAGTCCCAGGTTGCCGTGTGCCCCCATGCCCCGTCTTTCCTCACCTCTAGTTTTAGCAGGGAGGAGGGTGCTTTGTACGCTGGCAGGGCTGTTGGCCACGCAGCAAAGAGGTGTTTAACAGGATCAGGCCTGATGGAGCCTGATGGCTGCTCCTGGGGAAGGGTGGAGAGCACCCAAGGAGAGCCTCAGCCAGCTGCCGTGGGACAGTACATCCACCCCACTGACCACCAGTGTGTTTCCTCCTCAGGATTTTTGCCACCAGTTCATCGCCCAATGGAAAAAGCTGAATCTGGACGTCATGCTTTGTCCCATGCTGGGCCCGGCTCTCGGCATCGGCTACCCTGGGAAGCTCTCAGGTAGGACTGCTGACGGGGACCTTTGCCTCCAGTGTGCCCCTGCAGTGGCACTCCACCAGTATCAATGAGAAGCATTCCTCCTCCTCCCCTCACGTCCCCAAGGCACTGGCTAGTGGTAGGAAGAGCTCAGTTCTTGGGGCAGCTGCAGCCCCAGTCCATGGGGTACACCCAGGACAACCCCCGCCATCCATGTGGGAGCCAAGGGGCAGGTTTCCATCCCACAGCCCTTGAGTTCCCAGTGCAAGTGCCTCGTTAGCTGGAAGCTCGCGTACGCAGAGCGGGGCAAAGGCTTTCCCTGCGACGGGCTGTCACTGTGAACTCCTCTTCTCCCCCAGTGGCAGTCAGCTACACCATGCTCTACAACACCTTGGACTTCCCTGTCGGCGTGGTCCCCGTCACGATGGTGACGGATGAGGATGAGGAGGAGCTGAAGGGCTACCAGGGGTACTTTCGGGACTGGTGGGACCGGACCCTGGCAAAGGTGAGTGGTGCCAGGTTCCCCAGGGCCATGAGCACCCCCATCCTTTCGCCTGGACATTCCCCTGCCCTCTCCCCCTCTGTTTGTGCCACAGGCTTTTCGCGGCAGCGTGGGGCTGCCTGTGGCTGTGCAGTGCGTGGCCTTGCCGTGGCAGGAAGAGCTGTGCCTCCGGTTCATGAAGGAGGTGGAGACACTCATCCTGAAGAAAAACAGGCTCGTCTGAGTCCCACGTGCTCGCCTGGAGCAGGATCCCAGCTAACATCAGCACAGGTCATCCTTTGATGTGACTCGCCTGCAGGACTCGTGTTCCCCTCCACGAGGATGTGGTGATGACTGGGCTGGCTGCTGGCTTTGGAGTGCAAAGGGAAAGTGAGGCGAGCTCCACGATGGTGGAGCACTTCCAATCATTGTTCTAATACAGTACTTTTTGTTATCGGAAAGTCTGTTATTTTGGGTCTGTGTTTGTCTGTGGGATTGGAGTGGATTTTAATAACTATCTCAATACCCTCCAGGGAAGTGCAAGAACATGATCTTTCTCTTACAAATGGGGAAACTGAGGTATGGGGACTGGATTTGTCTGAGACATTCAGACTCCTACTTGGAGTGCTGTAGGAAAAGGGATTTTCCCCTCTGACCTCAGCTGCCTGAGGACAAAATCCCGTGTTTTCCCCACCAAAGACCAGCAATCTGAGGTCAAAGCTGAGCCTGACTGCAGGCTCTGGCAAGCAGGGAGGGAGCTGGGCCTCTTCCCACAGCGCAGGGCTGCTGGCACCCTGCATGCCATGGAGGGGAAACCTGGAGTGGTCATGACTTCCCGACTACTCCAGACACCTAGTCCTGCTTTCCCCAGAGCAGAGGTATGAAGTGCTTCAGCTCATGGTATTGCACGTATAAAGCAGTGTGCCAGGGTCAGATGGCCAGCTGGACTGCCTGCCCTGCACACCCTGTCCTCCCGTTTGGCGGAGGGAGACATGCCAGGTTTTCCAGCTGCCTGCAGCCACTGACACCGGGACTGGCAGCACCTGCTGCTCCCAGCAGGTTTCCAAGTATGCCCCAGAAAGGGATACCACAATGCAAAAGTGTTTTCCCAATGCAGCAATGTCACAATTGGATTGTCACAAAGCTCTGGCAGAATTTATGTTTTTTTAATGCAGTATTGTTTAAACCAGAGTCATGCAAAAGAATGGGGTCTTTTCAAGGGCTGGGCAGAGAGGTTTATCCCAGCCTAGGAGAAAGCAGCCCCAGGACCCTGACTCTTTATCAGCAGGCTTTGAAAAAAGGAGGGAGGGAGCTCCAGGCATCCCAGGACTGAATGTTACATAAAGCCAAGCCCCAGAGGAACATGCATGGGGTTTTTCATCGGTTGCAGGTGCTTCCTGCCCACAGAGAAAATGCTGGATAGCGTTTATCTGTTTGCATTTTAAAATTCAAGCCTGGAGGAGCTTGCCCCAGGGGAGATATTGCAGCGTGTGCCCATGCTGCTGGAGAGCACTGCATCACTCTGTTAGTTTAACCGTTCTCTCCCTGGCACAGAGGTGGGCAGGGTGCAGGGGTCCAAACGACGGGGACACCAGTGGACCTGAACCAGTAAATGCTCCTCACTGGAAGCCCTGAGTGAAGATATCCAGCGAGCTGTGGCCACTGCCACGGGACAGTGCACCGGGCAGGGCCAAAGCTGCTGTGTGGCTTTGGGGACTTCAGGTTGCCAAAAAGGGCCAGCTGCAGGCTACTCCCAGCCCAACCTGGACAGAAGGAGGTCGGTGTGAACGGCAGGACTGAAGCTTAAAGCTGGGATGGGGCAGTGAAGGCCACATCCCCACAGTCAGTGGGGAGAAGTTGGTGACATCCACATTGAGTTGTTTGGCTCTTTTTGCTCTCTGTCCTGGCTAAACAGGGAGGATCCTCCTCACCTTTTCGGTCAGCAACCAGTTTCTCTATGAGGTCTTGCTTCTTCCCTGAGCTCCCTCCCTGCTGCCACAGGAATAATCCCACGGGGATGTGTCTGTAACAGGCAAGGTAACATGATGGCAGCACAATCACTGGCTTTCAGTCCCCAAACAAGATTATTTCCATCAGAGAGCAACGATTACCCTGGATGCAGCCTCCTTTCAAGCTCTGCTACCCTACTTGGAGCAGAACCAGCATCTCTCTAGACATGTCAATGCTGCATTGCATCTTAGCAATGAATTTTCAGAGACATCTGTTCATTCCCTGTAGGCTTGCAGACCCTTGAGCTTTGAAAGAAGTTTGATTTTTCAGTCCCTCCTTTCTGTACTCTTGGGGACAGTCCCATGGGTGGGGAGCACCCATGGCAAGGGGCAGCTCCCAGGGCTGGCAAGGCTGCATAGTCCAGCTCCTTTGCCTTGTGCTGGCTAGAAGATGGCTTAGAAACTGGAGAGCAGATAGGATACTGGGTCCATCAGAGAGGATGTCCCAAAAGTGTTCACCCCCTGATCTGGGTTGCCAAAATGCTTTTCAAAGGGACTTGACTTGAAAATGACCCAGAGCAGTCGTACTCTTCGAAGGCATCTTCAGATAGCTCCTTCCACACTATCTTTGTGTGCTTGCACCTTCATACCCTTGGTTCTCCTGAGCTCCCTCCTCTCCTATGGGTGCAATTTCACCCCCAGCACCAGGTTGCCCAAGACAGGCAGTGCAATGTAGTCCCAGGCTCAAAGGGCTGCACATGCTGTTGCATTAGGGACAGAGGTGATAACTGAGCACCTCTAGTTAATGGGCTTAAGTGAGAATTAATTATTAGACATGTGTATAGTAGGGATAGCCCAGACCTGGGTTTTGCAGACATTTGGCTTTGTTAATCAGCTCTGTCCCCTGTGTGTAGCGAGGTACAGCAGCAGCCAGTGGCTTGGGAAGACACAACCTTGGGGGACACCCCCCCGCCCAAACCCAGTGTGAGTTGAGCACACTGCTTTGCAGCCCAACCCACAATTCTTCTCCAGCATACAGACCCTTTCAAAGTCCACGGTCTAAAAAGTTCATTCCTGGACTTTGTTAATGCAACTGTGCTTCAGAGCTGATCTTGCACAGCAGGCAATCGCAAAGTCTCCATTCATCAGTCTTCCTTAGGAGAAGGTGGGAGACTCAGGTGTCCATAACTGGTCCGGAACAGGAAGGACTGGGAGATAAATCATGACCCAAGAGCGACTGTGGCAGGTCCTAGATCCATTGTGGGGAGATCCTCGCACTCTCTCGGCTCTGCTCTGCAGTTCAGCTGCAGCTGTTGTGCTGCTGAAATGGCTGGGACGTAGGCAGATCCAGCAGAAGATGGAGGAGGCAAGGAGGACACGGGATCTGGCCCTGGAGCGAATGGAGAAGGCAGCTCACAGGTTTAAACAAAAGGTAATTTGGGGGAAGGTGGGGGGGGGGGGAGGAAGGGATTGCATTTTGGGTAACCAAAGAAATGGGGAGTGCTGATCAATCCCTCTTTGAATGGTGGTTAGGGTATGTGCACGTTTTGGATTGTCACCAATTTTTTTGAGTATTACCACCCTCCATTGTCACAAAAAAAAATCCTGTAAAGACAGCGTAAATGAAGTATTTCTTAATACGGCCCTGCTGAGGGAATCCTGAGGATGAAAGGTGGATCAGAGTTTGTGACCCTCTTGAATCGGATCACCACCCTAGACCTCCCTATGCCCTTTTTTCCTCATCTGTCCCTACTGTCAAGCCTTTCCTTTCCCATCCTCCTTAACTCTGCCCCTCCATAGAGACCTGTCTGCCCCATCATCCTCAAAGTACGGAGGGGGCTTCATATCCCTCCAACATCTGCACATTGGTGACCAAAAGCTGTTTCCTCCTGCCCATGCCCAGATAAAGAAGCACCTGGATTTTAGGAGGTCAGATCCTTGGATTTGGGATTTGTCTTAAACCCATAATAAATACGCACTGATACTCTTTTCTTGGGGGAGAAGGTTGCAAACAGCCCACACACTTTTTTTTTACCATGTTAATGATAAATTTTGTAAAACTTTAGCTGGTTGAATTGCTATTCAACACATTGTCTCTGAGTTAGAAGGGGGGTGAAGGCCTCTAGGAGAGTAAACAGAGACAGGTCAAACCTCTCTTACGGATTCAGGCAACTCTCCAGTCAAGAAGCAGTTTTTTGCCTGTTTTGGTTCTGTTTTTATGAACTAAGACTCAGCAAATTCCCCGTCAGCAAATTCCCCACTCCAGCACATGCAGTGCTATGTGGGAGGTTTGCATTTCTACAGGGAATGTCTCCTAAAATTGTCCATTCAAGGTTATTGCTGGACAGATGTTAGAACTGGGTATTTGCAACCTCAACACCAACCTCTTCTGTTGTTTTCTTCCTTCTCCACCCACTACCTTTTGCAGAACCCAGGAACCCAGACTGCACATGTCCTCTCGCTGACAATGGTGGAGCTGGTGGAGAAGCTGAAGGAGGGGTCCTTGTCCCCAGAAAGTGTCCTCTACTCCTACATGGGCAAAGTGAGTGGTACCTCCAGCATGGGAGAGATGCTGCAGGGCTCTTCTGCAGTGGGGACTTTCAAATTAAAAAACAGCTCATTTGCTGAGAGAACTGGCAATGCTGGGGATTACAGTTTGTAAATACTGTGATGTCTGAAGGGTGGTTTATGAGCAAATAAGTAGGACAGAGATCCAGGGCAGAAAATTATCCCAGCAAGAAACATCTAAAGTTTATAGGTAAGATCTGAATAATGAATACTGGAGGTTTGAGGAGATTGAATTTTCATCTTGAAAACTCAGTTTAAACACTGTTTCCTTCCTTCTGTCCATTCCTCTGTCTTGCTGCTCCTCTCTGTTATGGAGAGGCTTTGGAGGTGACTCGGGAAGTGAACTGCGTGATAGACTTCATTCATGACTGTGAGGATCAACTCCAAAAACTGAAGAAGCAAAAGGAGAAGGGGCTGCTCTATGGCATTCCCATCAGCATCAAGGACCACATTAACTGCAAGGTACATCCCTAATTCCCCTGCCTCTTAGCCTGGGGCTGGGAACAGGCCAGGATATCCCATCCCCATCAGGACTGGCTAAGAGTTCCCTCAGACAAGGATGTTCTGGACCAAATATTGGGGGACCAACAAACCTGCCTTTCTTCTGATGAAAATTTTGTTTTCTGCAGAAATTTCTAGCCTGCTCTGATCTGGTTTTCCCTGGGATAGTCAGGTCCTGTTCTGCCTGTGAGAAAAATTAGGTTGGAACTTTGTCGCAGGAGGCATCAGAACTTAAGTCTGTTATTGTTACAGCTCCAAACAGCATCTTTCCTGGTATCTAAAGAGCTTTGCTTCCCATCCCCAAGGGCCACGTCTCTTCTGGAGGGATGGTGAAGTTTCTGGGCCAAGTGAAGGAAGAAGACAGCGTCATTGTCCAGGTTCTAAAGAGCCAGGGGGCAATCCCCTTTGTGAAAACCAACATCCCACAGACGATGATAAAGTAATCGCGTGTTCTCCTTCATGTGCCTATGACATGTGACTCTTGCTATCTGAGAGAGGGTGGGCCAGCATGCACAAGCTTCCACCCTTGTCCAAGCTAATCATGCACGTTGACTTAATTGCCTCCTCTTCTCAATCTGAAATTATTTTTTTTATATTTGATGCCTCTTTCTTCTTAAATTCAGCTGTCCCAACAAATCAACTTCATGCTGATTCTACCTGCTAGGATTAATTCCACACTCATCCCTGTATAGATGCTCTGTGCCCTGTATTTATGGTTTCCAGAGACAGAAATACCTCACTCATCTGCTGATCTCCCCAGCTATGACTGCAGCAACCTCATCTTCGGCCAGACGCTGAACCCTCTCAACCACCAGAAGAGCCCCGGGGGCTCCTCAGGAGGGGAGGGAGCTCTGATTGCAGGGGGAGGCTCCATCCTGGGCATCGGGTCGGATGTGGCTGGCAGCATCCGCCTGCCATCCAGCTTCTGTGGGTTGTGTGGGCTCAAACCCACCGGCAACAGGATCAGGTACATCCCAACATCTGTCCTCTTCTTCCACCCACCGTGGAGACTGCAAAGTGTCCCCCACAATGCATCAAACTTGGCAATAGTGTCCGTGGTTTTCTCCAGGTTTAAGTTAGCACCCTAACCTGCCTGGTTCCTTGTGTCAGGGAGGGCTAAGGGCTCCATTAATGACATGTGGTGGTCTACATCTGTTAACACAGCAAAGACTTATTCAACTTTGAATAGCCCTGGCCAGGATGCTGAAAGCAAACACTACAGGGTAATTTCCTTTTCAGATGTTTTCCAGCCCTTGCTTTACTTGTAAGAGTTTTCTGTTTATCAGACGTGATTTGTTTGCAGATGAGGAATTAGATGCATCAGGAAAATTGATTATAAAAGCTGTCTCTAGCCCCTAGCAGCTTACAGCCCATGGAAGTCTTCCCAGCCTAGAAAGTGTCAAGTCTTTGCAGGACCTTTTGCCCTTCTAGATGTTGACTGGGAGCAACTCAGCATGGTGACCTGCCTTACAGCAAGAGCTGCTGCTAATCTGCTTCTCCTATTATGTTCCTAGCAAACTGGGTGCAGTTTCTCCTATCACAGGAATGAAGTCAGGTAAGTCCATCCAGATGACATGTCACTACTGTCAAACCTTTGCTTCTTACATCTCCTCCTACTGCTGAAATTCCAGCAAATGTGCTTGCTCGATTATGTGTGTCATGGCCAGTGAAAACCAATGATCTAGCAGACCAGGGCCTGCCTTGTGCTATTACCTTTTTGCACCATTTATTCCATTCTGGACAGTGGAATTCAGTAGCTGAATCTGAGCAGGAGAGTAGTGAATCTGAGCAGAACTGAAGCAACACCCATTCAGGCAGTGCAGTGCATAGCAGTGAGAAATGTGAGATGTGCATCCCAAAAGCCTAGGTTATTTCACTGGAGATACTTCCAGGAGACTGTGCTGGCATCAGCTGCTGGCAGGAGGTATTGCTGTTGGCAGGAGGGCTGCAGTCCTCCCTCCTCTTGGGCAGGACCTGTGTCTACAGCAGCCTGGCCCAGGTCAGCCTCAGCAGGTTGCCTCTGCTCTGAGACTTACAGATTGTCCCTGCTGGATCTCCTTGCTCACTTCTTGCACATTACACTTGTTCCCCATTCCTCTTCCCTGGCCTGACTGAAACTCTTCCATGCTGGGCCCCAAGTAGTAACTGTGAGACAGCACCATCCCATCTGCCTGAAGTGATAGGACCTTCGTGCTTGCAGTGACAGGGATGCTGGGGCCGATGGCGAGAGATGTGGACAGCTTGGCCCTCTGCATGAAGGCGCTGCTCTGCGAGGAGATGTTCCGGCTGGACCCCACCGTACCCCCACTCCCCTTTGATGAGGAGGTAAGGCTCAGAGGCAGTGCCATGTCTCCATTTGCCCAGCAACAAAGTGAGATCTTGTGAGATTCCTGTCTGGTTTCACATCTCAAGATAGTGAAGGACCCAGGGAATCAAGTGTCCTGAACAGAGGACACCCAGCACGAGCAACAACAAGAAGCAGCCACACAGCAGGGTTGGCAGGCCCTCATTGGCTTGCTCTGATGAGACCTGCCAGATACTGACTCCTTCCCTTCCCAGCAATGTCCAAAACAAGCTTGTTGGCTCCATCCCGGCCCAATCCCTAAAGGTGCTGATTTCTACGAAGGCATTCACCCCTCACACCTTTACTTAGAGACCCTGATTTAACAGTCACTGACCTAAGAAATCATTGCGCTTTGCCATTAGGTCTCTGCTTCTGCCATTTAATCATGTCTTTCTGGCTCAGGTTCTAGGATCCTAGGATCTTTCAGTTGTCCCCGACACCCAGACAATAAAGACCAGTGGCTTACCCTAGAGGAACAGGCCCCTGAACTCTGTTCCTAGCCAGGCATGTGGTCTGTACAGGTGCTGTCACACGTGCTGTCTCAAATTTGGGACATGCTCACATGGCAAGAGGAGGTGTCAGAAAGACCATACCAAGGACCACTGCTGCAGACCTATGTTCTGGACAACACTGCTTTCCACCAGCCCTATTGCTCCCATCATTCCTCCCACCCAGGAGACCTTAGTTGCTGCCTCCCTGAGCCATGGGAATGGTCCAATCTTGTACATCCTATGTGTGCAAGTAATGGCTCCTCTTCTGACAGGTTTACACCAGTTCAGAGCCACTTCGGATTGGGTATTATGAAGGAGATGGCTACTTCCAGCCCTCACCCAGCATGAAACGGGCCATCCAGCAGACAAGAAAGCTCCTCCAGGATGCAGGGCATACGGTGGGTCTTCATGCCTGTGGTTGCCTGGAGCTGTTATCCTGATCCTTACAGAGTTTGGACAAGTTACTTCACATCTCCACTTTTGCTGCATATAAAACAGGGACCATCTCTCCCTGCTGCAAGGATCACGAAGAGGAAGGCAAATTAAACACTTTGCTTCTCAAACTGAAACGATCTTGATTATATTCCTGGCCTAGCAGACAGGAGAATCACCTTCCGATATCTTCAAGTCACCCTTTTTCTAAAGCACTGTTTTTTCCATCATGTTTGGTGTTCCCATAAATATCAAGCTCACAAGATTTTCCACAATCCCTAGCTGTTAAAAGCAGTTTACAAATTTCTTGGTGGGTAAGTGGGAAGGAGGTTGGAGCAGGTGACCCCACAGGGACCTCATCTAGCCTAAATTATTCTGTGGTTCCACCAATGGGGATTTCTATATGGGAGCTGTTCCAATAATGCAAATTAATTAAAAATACTTGGTGTTTTGAAGCCTCTAAAAATTCTTCTCTAACGTGTAGAGGAGTGCAGCCTGTACTAGGTCATAATATGTGTCAATGCCTTGGAGATGCGAAAGGACAGTGGGCAGATGCTGCTAACCCAGGTCCCTTTGAAAATGGGGTCTTGCTGTCCTACAGCAGCAAGGAGGGCCTAAGCTTCCCAGCACGTCCCACTCCCCTCACTAGTGAATCAGGGAGGTTCACAGAGGGCTTTATGAATCATTCATCTTTGTTGCCTCTTGCACAAGGATGTTTTTCTTGCAGCTTGTTCCCTTTGCACCGCCCAAGATTGACTACATGGTAGACGAGCTGTTCACCAGAGGGATTTTCTCAGATGGTGCTGCTCGCCTGGTGGACTGCCTGTGAGTAAAACCTCAATTTCAGTGTGGGCCATGAGACTTGACACTGTATAGCTAATGGCTGCATCCAGAGTGTTTATATTCTTGTGGGTGCAAACTGAATAATGAGCATCAGAGAGGCAATTTCTGGAAGGATGAATTTAACATGAGCAGCATCTAGTTCACAAGAGCAGTTCACACACACGGATAATGCAGTAGGGTAATAAGAAACCGTGTGTCAGCATTGCTGTGGCAACTGGTTTTATGTGTGTGACTAGTCCATGGCACATGGGAAACATCACACATTATAGAACTTCCTATGGAGGTGCAGTGGCTTAGCCCTGGCTAGTGGCCAAACACCCACGCAGCCGCTCACTCACTTCAAGGTGAAACATGCCCAGGGTTGTATGTGGCCCCACAGCTGCAAAGCGCTCCAGAGCCTTTATGGCACTGACAATACAGGCAGTAAAGTACTTCTTTCCCTATAACTTTTACAGTGAACCTTTACACCTGAGCATCTAAACCCCACATGAGCATCTCTTGTTCAGTGTTTCAGATTGAGACAGGGAGATTTTGTCTTCTAACAACTCCCCTCTAAGACAAACCCTGCTTTGGAAACAGCACTGCTGTTGCTGTAGCTCTGTCACAGATGACTTGTCATGACTTCACTCTCTGCCCTTCCAGCAAAGGAGACATCGTGGATCCCAACCTGAAATCCCAGTTCAATACTTACAGGCTTCCTGCTCTGGTGAAAAGGATCTTGGCTATCATTTTGAAACCCATAGTAAGTGTGCAGATGTGTCTCATCTGTGTAACAGGAAATCTGCAAGGTGGGGGAAATTTCCATGTACAGGGAGGTAGGCTGCTCCTTTCTGGGAGTGCTTTGCTGCTTTAAGTGCCTGATAGGCTTCATACTGAAATACACTTAAATACACTTAGTCCCTAAACCCAGGCTGAACTTATCAAGTGGGTCTGACAGCCTTTTGTGGAAGTTTTGCATGGAGAGGTCAAAATGTGATCTGTTCTCAGGAACCCGTGAGCCATGCAGCTCATCCAGCAATGGGTTCCAAGAGAATGGGTATCACTAACAAGGATCTAAACAGCATCCCCACATCCAGAAGATGCCCTCCAGGGTTAGCAGTGTGGTCTAGAGCTTTACTGGCATGGGTGGCTGTGATTAAATATATAAATTAATGTGGGAGTAAAACTACTTCACTGGAAACCACACTTGTTCTTCAGAGACACTTCTGCTAGGCCAAGAAGTGTGCCCAAAATGCAATCACATGGTAACCAGCTATTTCAGCTGCACTGTTGTTGACTAACCTCAAGTTTTTCTCTTCCCTCTGAAAGTACCCACGAATTGCTCGGGATCTCAGCGCTCTCTGTGGAGTGGGGTAAGACTGAAGTAACTCTAGAGAAAGTGCTTGCGCATGGATGTGTCCACAGCAGATGCCAGCTTATTGTGCAAAGCCCTGTCATGGGGCTGTGCAGCACAGGCTGAGCCAGATGAGTATATGCTGCCTCAGCACCACCTGAGCTTAGCACAGTGTTATCCAGGGCTATGCAGCCAGAGATTATTTTAAGAGCTGAAGGATCCTTGTTGTGTCAGGGCTGGGATATCTCCATGGAGATCAGCACAGAGAGATACAGGCTACTTTCCCTATCAGGTGGATTCTGATACCCAGAGCATCATGTGCCAAGTTAATGCAGAGATCTCTGCATGCAGGTACAGTGTGGTGTGAAGTACCTGCCCCTCCAAGAGAGATGGAGACACACCACACTGGGAGCAAGTGAATTTAGAAGACTGCCATAATCTTTGTCTAGGTGCCAGAGCACCTAGACATGGTGGTGTGCTTTTGACATAAGCAATTCTGATGTACCTGTAAGCACATATGAACCCAGCGGAATCAGCTGGGTGATCCTATAACTTGTTCCTGGAAGGGTCATGCCGTTTCCATACCAGTGGGCTGTCTGTGCAGTTTGTTAATTGTTTTCTGTTGCCACAGTCCCAAAGCTGATTAATTCTGCCACTTTTCCAGGTCTGCCAAAAACCTTTGGGATCAACATGCAGCAGTGGTGGTAATGTGATTTTTATTTTTTTCCCCCTTATTAAATATAGTGAGAGATCCCCAAAGTTTCTTAGCAATTGCTTTGAGCTCTGTGATGGATTTGGGGTTGGAAATGGATCATGTGGAAATAAAGCAGCTGAGTTTTTCTTTGAAAGTCAAGCTTTGCAAGGAGTGATAAGAGCTCAAGGCTCTTGTTCATTTGGAGGTCTCTACTTACTAGAGGATGGGGAGGAAAGATTATCCTTTGCCCTGCATTTTCTAAGTAGAAATAGCATAAGAACAGCCACTACAGATTTTTTTCTTCTTTCCATCTCTTGGTGCAAATCCTTCATTTCAGACGTTAGGTGCTATTGTCAGTAGCTAAGACCATGCTTGAAATATCAAGCAGAGACCTTAGGAGTCAAAAATTGTGGCTGTGAACTCTTTGGCTTAGGTGGATTTTGTATGAACTCATTTGGGATCAGGAACATAGGACAGCACACGTTCTCCTGGACAACTGAGTCCAGTGCTGCTCACAAACTGATCAGGTTCCTCTTTAAAACCAGTTGTTTTATGCTTTGTCGCAGATGAAAATATTTGACACGGTTGTGATTTGGTAGCAATTTAAGATTTATTAATAGTGTGAGGTAGACAAAAGGTCAAATTTTAGCAGTACTTAATGATCAATCAGTTTAAAGATTAACAAGGTGCTTTGGTAGAATATGTTATAATTAAAATAGTGACTAATTACAGATTTGAGAATGACAAGATTCACACTAACTTACTACAAGGTATTTTAAATCAAAGTATATATATGTATATATGTATAAACACAAAACATACAGAGAGCATGGAAATATTTGGATATCCAGTAAAATATATAGACATCCACACTCGTGAAGGCAAATTTGCATATTTAAGCACATAAATAAGTCAAGAGGTAGATGGGAGAGGCTAGCCTATAATTAAAATTTCCCTCTTCTCAAGTTTGGAGCAAATACTCACAGTGCATCAGTATTTCTCAATGGGTGATAATTGAGTCTTGAGAAGAAGTCTGACTTCACCTTGGCCTTCCGTCAGCTTTGTGGGCAGATGATCTTCAAACCTCGAGGAGTCTGTGCCTGAGAGGTATCCCAGGTCAGGGGAGTTGCTGGTCATAGCCCACTGCAATCCAGGAGAGCTCAAAGGGTCTCACTTAGGGTCTCTATAGGGTCTGAGATAGTTGGCTTTCATCAGATAGTATTCCATTTCAGCACAACTCGGATGGTGGAATACTCTGGTACTTTCTACCAGTTGCACAAGCCCAGAACTTGCTAGATCTTGGAGTTCTGTTATCACTCCCTTTGGGCCATAACCCAAGTACAGATGTACGAGGCTGTCAGGAGGTATTGATTATTATTATTCTTCTTAAGTAATAAGGGAGGGGGGCAGAAACCAGCTAGGCTAAGGGTGTGTCTTAATGCTCTGGTCCACTGCCTTTCCCAATCCATTTTGAGTTGGCATGTGGTCCATTCCCAAGTGATAGGGGAGACAGAAATCAGGTGTGTCAAAGGAGTGCCTTAACATTCTGGTCTGCTGCCTTTCTCAATTGATCTTGGGTTGGCATGTGCCCCAGGAGGGGAAAATTGCACTAAGCATCGAGCAGCCCAAGAGAGGGGGGCGAGTTGCACCATCACATGCTTGCATTTGTTTTTATTGGCCAGCTCCTCTCCTCCCTGCTCTGATTGTTAGAAACCTTCATATTTTCCATGCTGTTTATTCACTTCCAGTTTATCCCCATTTTATTCTTGTTCTTGAGCTTAAATAGCGCCTCTCCTCTCTGGTATTTTCCACTGCCTCCCTCCTCCTTGATCTATTTATAGACAGCAATCCTTTCAGCTGGTGTTTTGCAAGGCTGAAGAAGCTGAGCTGTTTTGGTGTCCTCCCACAAGGCAGGATCTGTGTTCCTTGGGACACCCTCGCAACCCTCTCTGAGAAGAAACATGCCCCCAGCCTGTACCACGCAGAGGAAAAACTCCTGCAAACCTGCCTGGTCACTGGGCTGGTGGCAGTGTTTGGAAGGAAATGGGTTTGGGGGTTTTTTTAGGTGAAAAGAGATTCCTCTGCCCCTGGAAAAAAAAAAAAAAAAAAAAAAAAAGAAAACTCTTTAAAAAGTTTGTTGGTCTCAGAGATATTTTGAATCATTTTTCTTCAGTGAAACCATATTCACATTTTTTCATCTACTGCAAACAAGGGCTGATTCAAAACTTTTGGCTAGTGACCAGCTTTTCTCTCAGAAAAAAAATCAGGTTAGCTACACTGACTGTATTTCCTGGAAACCCATCTCATTTGTTGAACTTTCAGCAGGCAGGATCTCAGACTGCAGATGGAAATTGAGGTCAGACTAAAAAAGAGCCTCGTGGCTGGGGCTTTTGTGAGAGATGGAGAAGACCCTTGTACAGAAAGCTTGGAGTGAGAGAGTTGTGCAGAGCAGGGGCTGGACCATGGGACAAATGTATCGTGGTAACCAGAATATGGGTGCAGAAGCAGCCATACTGTGGTCCATCCATGTCTATGTACTAAGACAAAGTGGAACAGCTCTTTAGGATGGATTCATTCATTGCCTGATGTTCAGCAAAGCTGCGTTAAACCAGACTATGAATCTAGATCTCTCTTGGATCTACAGTACAAGCCTGAAGCTGTGCCTCCTGCATTGTTGGGGGAAGACCTCAGGCTTGCCTAGCTGTCTCTTGCTACTTCATTTTCTTACCTGTATCCTGATGCAGAATGAAAGGTTTTGTGAAAATATTTTGAATTCATGTCTTCTAGAGTCTTCTACCAAAATAACCAAAGCTTTTAGGAAATTTGACTTTTTAGTCAGCTAGACATAATTCTTCAAACTATTGTTGATTTCCATTCAATAAAATTCAAAGACAAAACTGTTCATAGAAAGGATTGAGTTAGTACTCAAAGAAATCAACTCTGAAATGCCCACCTATCATTAATGTCTAGGTCTGGGCAGCACATGGTATTCTGACAAGAAACCTAAGGGTGGAAGAACAAAATCCATTGTCTCTTTCAAAGCACAGCTCAGATTTTATTTGATTTTTCAGTTGTATCCAGGAAGGCCTTTTTCTCCTTTTCCCATGCAATAGGCATTGTTCTGCCACTGCTGTCCAACAGACATTGTTTGTCATCTCCTCTGTCTTTCCTTCTAGGCTTACCGCACTGAATTCATCGCTAAATGGAGGAAGCTAAGGCTGGATGTGATTCTTTGTCCCGCGCTGGGGCCAGCCTTTAACCATGGCTACGCTGGGAAGCTATTTGGTAATCTCCATTGAGGTGTCTCTGGATGCATCCATGGTGGTGTTTGTGGGCAGAGCTGGAGCAAGATATTTTGGTCTCTTGGACATTCCCCACATCATGTGCAATGCTTGGTCTTCCCTCTGGGGAAGAAAGCAAAGGAGAGGTCTCCTCTGGGTGGGTCTTCTCATGCCCCACCTCATCTGAACTGCAGGTGTTTGGATTATTATGGGGCAGAAATTAGTGGCACATCTGTCCCAGCCATTCATGGGTGAGTTTACCCTGCATTGTCTGTCCTATAGAAAGCCCAAGAGCTACTCTTGCAGCAGAGAGTGGCTGTGAGGATACTTGTCAGAGGGGTAGTAGACCTTAATACAAGGCCAGGCTCTCCTGAATGTGACTCTTGCATTTCCCAAGACTTTGCAGATAGCAAAAAGGCTTGTTGTCTGTGACTTGCAGAAAAATGCAGTTTTTTATAGCTTCCAGTAAACAGTCAGCATCCTCCACCTCTCTAGCAATGGCCCTTTGGGATCCAGAATCCCCAAGATGGTGTTACAAAACCAGACATCTGGATTATCTTGAAAAGATAGCTGGGATTTTCTCCTGGGGTATGGGAGACATAGATGCAGACTCTGAAACAGATCAAATACTTGTATCTCTCTCCCAGAGTAGATCTAACCTCCACCTAACTGACAGGTGAAGGCATGGGTCTCTCTCTGGTTTCAGCAGCCATGTGGCTCTAAAACCATCAAAAGTCCCTTTGAAAGCAGCATGTTTCATGGTCCTTTCAGGTCCAACAACTCCATTCTACAATTCCTGCAACCTAAATCATCATCCGAAAGTCATTTCTGGCCCAGCACACCAAATTTTGCCATTTTGCGTGCTCTGTGTGATCTTTTCCAGCTGCGACCTCCTATACCAATTTATACAATGTCTTAAACTTCCCTGCTGGCGTGGTGCCAGTCAGCACGGTCACAAGAGATGATGAAGAAGAACTGAAGCATTATCGAGGGCACTACGGAGACCCTTGGGATAAGAGGCTGAAAGAGGTCAGCAGGGAAGGAGCTTAAGTCTTAGAAGGTTATGACTAGCACAGTGACACCTCTGGCACATTGTCCCAAGGCTTGTCTACATCTCCTGATGAGAGTGGGAGCTTGTTTAGTAATGTAGTTTGCATACACCATATTACTACCCTGCATGTGGTGCAGCTAGGCTGGTGTACATCAGCCTGACAACTTGTCCCACTGTCCCCTTGCATGTCTTCCTTTGTCTTCTCTTCCTATAATGTCAAAAGACAGTGTTTGCTCTTGTGCCTCCCCAGGTGCTCTGGTGCTCTGACTCAGCACCATGCTTAATTTTTGCAGGCTGTGGAAGGATCTGTGGGGCTGCCAGTGGCCGTCCAGTGTGTGGCTTTGCCATGGCAGGAGGAGCTGTGCCTTCGCTTCATGAAGGAGGTGGAGACACTTGCTCACAACACCAAGAGAAATGTGTGATTTCTGGGAACCTGCCTTCACTATGATGACTTTTCACTCCCAGCCCTTCACTCCAGCCACCTTCTACCTGATGCACAAAGCAAAGTAGATAGCAACCTGCAGACTCAGAACCACTGTTTCAATAAACTGGCAATGAATGCTGTTTAAAAATAGCAAAAATCTCATGTCTGTCCAAATTGTCCGTCGTTAAACAGAGTCAAAAAACCGAAAGGAATGAAAGTTATTTCTGGACCAAAGGAGTCCAATAACTATAGTGTAATGATACCTGTTGCATGATATGAGACCAAAGAGCTGTTTACCCCAATATTTTACTTCCAACTGGGCAGGAGCAGATGTTTGCGGGAGAGTATAACCTGGTAAGTGGAAGATTCCCTCTCTGGCTGTGCCATTGGTTGGCCAAGGGACTATTTGTCAAAGACTTGCAGTCAGCCCATCATTTTTAATAGCTGTTAAGAAAGTTCTCCTTAATGAACTTGTTGGGCCCTTTCCTGAACTCATTTACTCTTTTGCTCTCCACACCATCCGGTGGCAGTAGGCTCTGCAGTGAGTAGTGAAAAGCTGAATTTTCTCTGTTTAAGCATAATCTGTGAGGAATGGTAACTGGTCTGTCTTCACTCCTGTTCCTTGTTGTTTCTTCCAGTTAAGCAATGGGAAGAGAAAGTTGGGGATTTTTTATTGCCTGTAAGCACTTGAGGGAAAACTGAGTTTAAGCATTTCTGGGGCTATGTTTAGACTATTCGCACTGTGCTGTTTCTTGGCCTGTCCTTCACTCTCAAGGTGGTGGAAGAGGCTGGAAGGGAAGGTGGGAGTGATGGAGGAGACTGAAATGCTTTGAATAAGCAAGTGTGCCTTGAAACAAGGCACCAATGTTAGCGATGATCTGTGCCTTCTCCAAGCCTACATATCTCTCCAGGCACTGGGACTGGAGTCAGTATTTCCCCAACAGGAGGAGAGAGCCACAGGGGCCAAGGGGCGACACCGCTCTTGTTATTTATTTGTCATTGCCTCCCTGGGTCTGCGCAGGGATGCTGCAGTCACCCAGCAGCCTCACATGGTCACAGGCAGGTCTGAGTCACACAGTGAGTCCTGGCTCCTCAGCCTGACTCACCATCCTCTGTTCATCACAGGCCAGGGAGAAGGTCCACGGCACAGTGCTCACAGCCCGGCTGCCAGAAGACGCCCTGCCTCTGCAGAACTGCTGCTGGGTGGCACCAGCCACAGAGCTCCTGCCTGAGGGGACTCTGCCAAACAATCATGACTACCTCAGGCCAGGAGCAAAGGATTTTTAGCTGTCCTCTCATAGGGAAGATGGGAACTCACCATTAAACAGGTAACTGTGCCCAGGTAGTATTCCTGGCTAGATCTGAGTATGCACAGACCTTGTTTTGCAAGGAAAGGACAGTGTCCTTTGCTCATATATCCCTTCATATCTTTGCAAGGCTGAAGGCAGTGAAAGGGTCCTATTTCTAAAAGGAATTTCCCTGTGCATACTTGCACTCTGCATTCCAGCTGCTTTTTGTGGGTGGCTCTGAAAGCGATTTACTGTTACTGTTCCTCCTGCTCTCCTCTCTCCTGCCTCCGGCCAGTCATTAGATCTCAGGAACCCACATCGTTAGTCCCAGGACCCAGCACCCAAAGGGAAGTTCTCACTATGATCCAGCAGATACTGAAGCAGAGTGTGTGGGTGCTCTCAGCCCTGGTCTGCAGCTCAGCCAAAGCTCTTCTGGCACAGAAGTGGATGAGGTGGAGACATGTCCAGAAGAAGATGGATGAGGAGTGAGGGAAACAAGATGCAGATTTGGACCAGATATAGGGATCTGTTCAGGAGTTTAAAGAGCAGGTAAGTGTCTCAGCTTGGCAGAGAGCAAAGCACCCCCTGAGTAGAACTCAGTGTCCTTCTCAAGACACGTTGTCATTGATTTGCTGTATAAATGTGGGGGAAAAGTGGAGAGGGCGATGCTGAGAGCAGTCTGGTGAGCTCAGGTGCTGAAACTCAAAGAGAGAAAGGCCTTTAGTAGGGCATAACTTCAGGTTTGCAGGAAAGTTCTTCTTCCAGACCTCTTCTGGACTGGAGAGAGGATGTCAGCTCCTTCCTACACCCGCCAGCACAGTGCTGCTGTGTTTCAAACCCTTCCATGGCTCCTTCACCATAAGTTGTTGGCTCAGGCTGTGCAGCCCTTGCAGACCTACACCATGTGCTTGCAGAGTGCTTGTCCAGCTGCCTGGCACTGACCAAAGTCCAGGCTTTGGTCTGTCTCAGAGAATTAGGTAGAAATGCTGCTTGGGCCAAAAGGGCTTTGTTTCTACTAGTTTTTCTCATCTCCAGCACAAAAGGCTGTGGTATTTGCTTTGAACATTTTTCCTCCTTCCTCCTGATTTTAATAAGAATTCAAATCTGCTCTCTTTAACCCACATTTCATTCTGTGGCCAGATAAGTAACTGAGCAAGGGCGGGAGATTGAGTTATCAGACAATCCAGCTTTTTCATTTGGTTTTACTTCAGTTTGCAGGGTTTTTTCTTTAGTTTGCAGGTTAGACTTGTAGTCACAACATCAGGAGCAAATAAAACTCTCTAGAAGAACTGATATCAGCAGAACCTGAGTCATTAGGACAGGTCACTTGGCCTCTTACAGATTCCAAAGCAAACAGAGCTCTCTGATGTAACAGAAAGTGGCAGAGGGCATTAGAGACATGAGTGTCCCCAGGATCCCAGACATTCCTCTCAAACAAGTTTCAAGGGAGGAGGTAGTTAAGTAGCTAAAAGCAAATGTTTAAAAAATAGGTGAAATGTAACACCTTGACATAGCAAGGCTCACCCCTGAAACATAAAAATGCAAGAATTAGGGTTAGTATGTCTTTCATTCTGAAACAGCTGTTAGCTGCACAAATCCTGATCTCTCCAAGCACTGTCTCAATCTGCTGTCCTAATTTACACTCAAATCACCTGGCTTCCCCCCTGCCCTGCTTGCCCATGGTGAGACCAGTGAAAAGCCCAACTTGCTGTTGTGAGCTTTGTGCCCAGCCATGGAGTAGCCGGGAACATCCCAGTCTTTCACCATCAGGGTGCTGAAGTCTCTGCTGTCACTTGGTGGGGACAGACCTGTGCAAGACACCAGGCATGACAGAAGAAGTAGGAATGCTCCTTGCCTTCTGGTGAAGAACTAACAGCTCTCTGCAGCTTCTTTGCTGATGGTGTCTCTACCTTGCTGGAGAAGTTGTAAGTAGGTTCCATACCACCCACTTGTCTATGGAAAGGCCCAAGGGAAACAGTGCAGTACCCACAAAAGTGGGAAAGACGTAGGGATGGTCAGGAGAGAGAGCAGCCCCTGCTGCCAGAGGTGTGAGGGTTGGTATGGGAGGTTTCTCTCCCCGTCCTATTGCAGTTTATTCAGGGAGAGCCAACAGTCTTCTGGCTGAGCAACAGGAAAAAGGTGTGATAGAAACAGACCCTCACCTCTCAAGTGATGTTCTTGGTTGCTGGAAAGGTGCAGATTAAATAGTGACAGGTTTCTTACCAGCTGTTACGTTCTGTGAGTGTTGGTGGGGTTGGACTGGAGTTGAGGAAAATCTCATGCTTCCAATAGATATTCCAGGCTGAAATGAGTCAGAAACTGGAGAGTACCCAGAAAACATTTATTCAGCCCTCTGAGACAACTGGAACAACTTCTCCAGAGGGGGCCAGCCCATTTCAGTGTGATTTCAGTGTTTTGTGAAATGTCTTTAAAATTCTTTCAGAGAAGCATAGTTAACATACCTCATTTTGTAAATTGTTTTGAAAAAGCACATCAGAGTGTTTGGTTCCAAAAACATGAACATGAGATATAACTGTCAGGATTTATTCTTTGTCATTTTAATCAAAATGGAGTCAAAGCTGACTTAAAAATAATTATTACCAATTTAGAGGAAGACAGTTTAGTTATAGGAAATTTCTGACAAAACCCAACCTGCTTGAGAGCTGAAGGTGTTGGATGGAGTGTGATGACAGTGTCGGTGCAGTTTTGCTTTTGCAAGCATAGACAGTGCAGCTCTTGCTGGGGACAGGAGTGGACTGTCTGAGTTGGTCTCACTGCCTTTTTTCTGTGATGGTCCAAAGTGAAGGCAATGTTGTGGATGCCACAATGAAATCCCAGACCAGCTGCCACAGGCTGACTCTTCTTGTGAAAAGGATCTTGGCTTTCATTGTAACTCCACTGGTGAGTTTGACCCTGGACCTGGATCGATTGAGGTGAGAAAATATTGCAAAAATGTTGCACTTGGCCTTGGTTGTTTAGTGCACACGGGCACAGCGTGGAGGAGTGAACACTGACCTGTGAGTCAGGCGGGTCTGCCTCCTCTGCTATGGACTTGAGATTTGACTTGGGACATCCCTTTGCTTCCCTGCCTCAGTTTCCCCATGGGGACAGTGGTCTCTTTCTCAGCAGGCTTTTCTCCCAAGCATCCTTGCTCCCCTTTGGTAGATGTGGGTCCACACAAAGCCCTCCACTATGACCCAGCCCATCTGCCTCCATGTAACTGCTCCCCTCCATGGCAGGGACACTTTAATTTTGTCTGGCTCTTGGAGTGCCTCAGCAGGTCTACTCATAGGGTGAAAAACAGGCTTGGATTTTGACACCATCCCAGTCCTGAGGGTGGATTCAACCTTCACTCCCTCCAGTCACTTGCCATGGCCTGTGTCCCTGCTGCAGGCTGTGGCAGGAGCCATGGGGCTGCCCACAGCTGTGCCATGCATGGCCTTGCAGTGGCAGGAGGAGCCATACTCTGGTTCATGAAGGAAGTGGAGATGCTCGCACATTGATAGGAAAGAGGCTTCCTCAGCAGCATCCGGCCACCTGGAAAAGCAGCTGCGCCTGCTGATAAATCTGCCCTTTGAAACGCCAAGCCGGTCTGAACACAGCTGACTCTGTCTCCATTAAACATTTGCTGAGTGTCTAAAGGGCAAGATCGGAGCACAGGTCCCAGTGCACAAGCAGTTGTGGGAAGCCAATGCCCCGACACTTTCCAGCATGGGGAAAAAAACCTCCCATGTCCATTAAGTCCATCATAGAGGTTATGTTTTATGTTGCTGTCACACAGGCAAAGAGCCCACCTCTCCCTCGGGAAGCCCTTGCATGGGTTCCCGGAGGCTGGGAGAGGGCTGGGCATTGCTGTGTGCTGACCCTGTTCACATGTGCCTTCCGGAGGCACCTGCTGAAGCCAGCACCATGGAGCAGGAGCAGGAGCTGGGTGGGCTGCAGGCATGTCCCCATGCTGCTGCTCTCGTAAAGCCAGGAGTGCCTTAGCTGAGGAGGCATCCCCTGAGCCAGGGTGCCACTGAAAGGGAATACAGTAAAAGGCCAGCTTAATTTTTGCCACATAGCTAATTTCTGTCAGCTCCAGACTGTTTCTTAGAGGATGCCAAAGCCAGTTTTGTTCAGAGTCCTTCATAAATTTCCCCAGTTAAGAACAAAGAGAAGAACATTCCCTACTGGCACAAATTGCTACAGAAAACAAGTGAAATCTTATAACCTCTAAGAATGGACATGACAATGGATAAAAAAGCAGACATTAGAGGACTACCTAGCCCTGATGGGAGAAGGCTCTTCACCTTCATTTCCACACTTTCTTGGAGCAGGATCAGGTTCTGGGCCTCTGGCCATCAAGGACAACCTTGCAAAGTTTTGTAATGCACAGTCTAGCTGCTGAAAAACTTTTTTGAAGGTGGGACACATAGGAGGACCCACCATCCAAAACCAGCAGAGATCACAGACAGACCATGGCATTTGTTTTGGGGCTGATATTGGCTGGGTTGGTGCCTTCAGCTCAGTGCATGGTTCTTGTGTGCTTGTTGTGAGAGGCATCTGTGCTGGAAAGACCTCAGACACTAGCTGTACCAATGTCTGTTGGAAGTAGTTTGCTTTTGGCCTGCAACCCTGTGGGATTTTCCACTCATAGGGCAATACCAGCGTGCTCCATCACGGGGTGGAATAGCCTCTCGTCTGGTACATGCAGACATCATGGAGTGCTGAGCACTATTCCACAGGCCTCCTGAAACAGCCTCTGGCCACCATAGGAGCAGCGTAGGCTAAGGGATTTGGTGAGTGAGTGGGTGCCCCACAGCTACGCATCCTCTTGTCATATCATTCCCCAAACCCATGCGGGGAAGTCTTGTGATTTCAAGCTGTTTTTTCCCCTTCTCCCATTGTCCTTTCAGGCTACAGAGGAAATAGGAGAGCAGCTATTTCCTTGCTTCTTTTGTTTAGCTGATCCCACAGCCCTTCCTCCCCAGCAGAAAACTTTCCGCAGTCCAGAAAGCCCCTATAAACCCGATGCCTCAAGGTTCACTGGCCGAACTTCACCTTTTCCATTTCCCAGTCAATCATTCTCCACTGCACGCTCCACTGAAGGCAGCTTTGCAGGGGTCAGCTTTGGACTTAGAAACTATTTGCTGACCCGAAGCGGTGGTGCTGTGAGGAGGGACAGGTCTGGGGAGGCAGGGAAGGGCTCCTGCTCCTACCTTGCTTTTCTTTCTCACTCCATCCCTTGCAGGCCAGAAGGGCACGTTATGATCCAGCACCAGCTGAGGCAGGTCCTGCTAGAGAGGAAGGTAGATACTTCTGCTGCCCTCGCCTTGCTCTGCAGCTCGGCAGCAGCCATGGTGGTCTGGAAATGGCTGGTCAAAAGGCAAATCCAGAAGAAAATGGAAGAGGCTCGGAGGACCCAGGATGAGGGTGTGAAGAAAATGGCAAAGGCTGTCCAGCAGTTCAGGGAACAGGTAACCTGTCCTTCTGGGGGGTCTGAATCCCACCGGGGTGTCTGCTGATGTTGTTCTTCAGCTCCTCCTTCCAGTTCATGCCTCCATAGATTTTATAATGAGGACTCCAGGGGAGATGTGCCAGCAGCCCTCAACAAGAGGAAAGGCTGCCTTGAGAGGAAGGGAGATCACTGCTCTCTTCAAGCTGGATGAGATGGCAGTGAGAGTCTACAGCCATGGAGATGTGAATTACTCACCCGGAAGAGGTTTTGGACAATATAGGTGATGAAGCACGGGACCTTCATTGATCCAAAACCCAGTTCTTTCAGGATCTAGAAATGTCTTTTGCCTCTATGGGCAGAAACAAGAAAGCTTTTTCCTCTTCCTAACTCCTAAGTTTACACATCTGTCCACACCCCTATATCTTTCTCTCTAAAACCAGGCTTCTGGATGGCTCTTGGAGAGAATTCAAAAGAGCTTTAACTAGGGTTCATAGCCTCCTGGCCCAGCAGGCTGCCCAGAAGATGCTTGGCCTAACTTAACACTAATGAAGCACAGGGAATTCAGTGTCTCCTGGGAACAACCAGGACATGACGTGGGGACAAATAAGGCAGGCACCCAACCAGCGTGGATGTGACCCTGAATTCCTACTGCAACACTGATTTCTAACCACCTTTCCTTCCTGCTCCATTTGCTTCCGAGTAGGTATTGGTTAAGCCAGCTTATGTTTACACAGGTAACATACCTGGAGATAAAGCATACAAGCTACAGGTGGTACATATCTTCGCAACATTTTTTATTAACTATATGTATATATAAATATGATGTAAAACCTTAAAAAAAGCTGGTGGCACTGAGAACTGCCAGTCTTCACTCACGTTGACTGTACCCACCTGTGAGTCCCTACTGACTTCTTTGCAGTTTGCTGGGCATGAGCTATTAGGTGTTTGTCCTCAGACCAGACTGACCCACACTGCCTGTACCCATTCTGAGGGGTGAAGGGCCAGTCTGAAACTTGTGTGCAAGGACTTGTGTGCCTTCTGCCCAGGGTGGTGCTTGCTCAGATGAGATTACCTGTTGGTCAGTGGGTAAGTCCCGCAGTGTCAGGAGGAATGCTCTGATCTGAGGCATTGCCTTGTCCTCTACTGCGGTGGATGCATGAAGCTCTTACACACCTTCAGAGACAGCTGGGCTCCTGTGTTTGCATCGTGTTCATGACATCCAAACTCAGGATGAAACGCTCAGCAGCTCAAGGTCTGAATCCCCACATGCAGGGTCCACCTTTCCAGCAAGCTCTGTTGATAATGTTGGCAAAGCTTAAGAGACTTATCCCCTTTGAGCCAAAGGGTAACTGGAGCTGCTGTCCTGGGATCTCCTTTATCTTCCCTTTGCAGGTCCCCAGTGTCCAGACAGATGCCATCCTGTCCCTGCCCCTGCTGGAACTCGCTGAGAAACTACAGGAAGGGTCTCTGTCCCCCAAGACTGTCCTCTACACCTACTTAGAGAAGGTGAGTTCTTGTCCTCAGTGTGATGGGCAAATCGCTTATGTTCTCCATGCCATGGTGTGTGGGCTGGTGGCTGAGAAGACTTGCTGAAGCTGGTGATTATGACAAATTCTTATCATAGCAGATATCAGGAGAAAAATATGAAAAGGCAGGGGTTTCTCTGTCTCCTGGGTCAGACCCATCACTGGACAGTCCTTTGAGATGGCTTGAACTGGGATGCTCTGTGGAGGAGGTTACTATTCATGCCAAGCCACAAGCCCTTGCTTTGGAGATCCAAGTAGCTACTAAATGACACTGTGTAACGGTGCTGTTCTTAACTAACACCTATTCCTCCATGTGTCTGGCAAAGGCCCTGGAAGTGACCCAGCAGACAAACTGCTTGCGACATTTTATCCCAGAGTGTGAGGAGCAGCTCCAGGAAATACAACAGCAGAGGGAAAAAGGACTGCTCTACGGCATCCCAATCAGCATCAAGGATCACATCGGCCACCAGGTGCTTCCTTTTGTGTCTGTGAAGTGTCCCATCATGAGCTAGGCTGAAGTGATGGGACATGAAGAATGTGGAAGGGGCCCAATCCCTCCCTGCTTACACCACGGGAAGCCTGGCTGTGTCTGAGGCTGTTGCCTCACATCTCATTGCAGCTGCGACCCTGTCAGTTAGAAGCCTCCATCAGCAAAAAACCCAAGGAGTCAATAGTTATACACCCAAATGATTTCTTCTCTGATATGTGAGACAGCACAGCCTGGGCTACATGGTTGTTTGGGCCATAACTTAGACTTCTATGCAGAGGTTTGCAGTATCAGGTATAAGAACATCGCTTAGCTTCCAGAAAGTCATTAGTAGCAGGAACCGTTAACCTTGAATCCCTGTTGGGCTGTAGTCTGGCCACAGAGCCACTTAGCAAAGAGCCTGTGCATGAGATGCACCAGAGACCCCCTCACAGACAAGCCCTGATGAGGATTGACCACATACTCCTGAGCTGAATTTGTTAGGCAGTCTCCTCCATGTTGACTTACTAACACAGTTAAGAGGACTCAAAGCCCAAAGCAAGCCCCAAACACTAAGGCTAACTGAAAAAGGATCACAGTGTGTTTGCCTGGGATGTATATTTCCTCCCTGAACATCCACTGGTGGCTCCACTTGGAGCAGGACACTGGGTTTGATCCTGAGCTAGTGCACCTATGGAGTTGCATCTGGGTCAGGGGAAAGAAATGGCAAGAAAAAGAGCAAGGACAGCTTCAGGAGAAGCCTTAACCCTATGACTGCTTGGCAGCCCTCTGCCAAGGATGGAAGGAGAGGGAGTCCTTGGCCCTTCATGCAAGGATTTGCAAGGAAGTGGGTTAGTACCCACTCCCCCCCAAGGGGACACCAGATCATCCTTCCAAAACTGCAGGGGAACTGGGCTGACCGTGTCCATTGTCACTTCTCCTCTCTGCAGGGGCATCTGTCAACCTGTGGACTTGTGCAATGCCTGGGCACTGTGGTGCAGGAGGACAGCGTCCTAGTCAAGGTTTTGAAGAGACAGGGGGCCATCCCATTTGCAATGACCAACGTGCCACAATCCCTCTTCAAGTAACATACTTTATTAGAAATCTCTCCTCTGGTTGTGTTCCCGAAGCTAAAAACCAGCCTGTAGACACCAGGACAGGCTCATTCCTGTCTCCTGAGATGTTACCTGGATGAGTTCCTCTTCCATCAGCTGCCAAAAATCTCAGTTCAACTGAAAACAGCTTTCAAATAAGATTAAGAGGGAAAAAACCTACCATGACATAAGAGAAATCAAGCACATTTGTGCATGGGAGGGGGAGTGGGAGCTCATGGGAACGAGCCATGTTCCCAGTGATTTAGGGGCTGGAAGGATGGGGTGGCTATGCCACATAAGTTCACTGCCAGAGAGAGCCAACAAACTCAGGGCATTAGGCTGTTTCTGGCAGCTTGCTTGCTGGTTTTCTTCTCCCCAGCTATGACTGCAGCAACCCTATCTTCGGCCAGACCTTGAACCCCTTCAACCACCAGAAGAGCCCTGGGGGCTCCTCAGGAGGGGAGGGAGCTCTGATCGCAGGGGGAGGCTCCATCCTGGGCATCGGCTCGGACATCGGTGGCAGCATCCGCCTGCCATCCAGCTTCTGTGGGCTATGCGGGCTCAAACCCACGGCCGAAAGGCTCAGGTAGGTGCTGGGGCCTGCCCTTCCCACCTTGCAAGAAGCCTGCTAATTGCCAAACCCAGCAGAAGGAGCAAGGTACTCAGTAAGTACCCGGGGGGAAAAGAGAGGACAGTTTCTTAAAGGCTGTCTTACTTTGCTCAAAGTCTCTCCCAAGAGGCAGCGTTGTTAGGTTTTGTAGGGAAATGGCCTGTTTTCATTGTAAATCTGGCCTGGAGTTAAAAGGAAAAGGGGGATAAAGTGGTTAAATAATGCCAAAATGGAACATTTTTTCTTAAACCAAACTAAGATTTCTTGCAGGGTTTTTTTTCATTTTGACCAAAATTTTCTGTTTCACGTGACTCAAATCAAATACTTTTAATAATTTCCTTCTGGTTCAGGTCCTGAATTGAAGACTCTGCTGTGCTATTCAAACATATTGAGAATATCTCACCATTACTGAAATTACAATATACTTCTTTTTCTTTTCCCACAGCCTGTCTGGAGCAAGTAGCCCAGTCAGTGGGATCCTGGCAGGTACATGAATTTTTAATTGTTTTTCTCTATATGCTCCTCTAGACCTGAGGAAAGCCTGAGACAACCAAGATCTGTCTGGAGTCCATCTGAAACATCCCACCTCATTGCCTGATCATCGCTTGCAGACAGTGTTTGCTCTCATCCCACTCCAGTTCCGTGTGCGCTGGGGCCGATGGCGAGGGATGTGGACAGCCTGGCCCTATGCATGAAGGCGCTGCTCTGTCAGGAGATGTTCCAGCTGGACCCCACCGTGCCCCCCATCCCGTTCAATGAGGAGGTGAGTCCTTAAGTCAGCAAGTCCTGGTTCTTTTGAGGGTGCTGCACTCTCAATGTATGCATTATTTAAGGGTCCAGTTATCTTTACAGTACTGGTTTCCAGTAACTTGTTAGCTCTCTTTGAGGGCACAATCATAATTATTAGTAAAAAAAGATAGGTTAATAATTAGGTATCCTTTGTGCCCTTTCAGCTGGTGTGTAGTTTATCAGATTGAGAGACCCCAGCAAAGAGTGGGGAAGAAGGCAACACCAGGAGCAGAAAGCTGGAGATTTGTAGGGCAAGATGAGACAGGATCAGAAACTCCTGCAGCAAATCTCTTGACTGAGGACATTTCCTTTCCTGCTGCAGCAGATGAATTTCAGAAGGTTTTTCCACCTCCATCCTTTGTAGCAATAGTTGACTCTACTGTCCTTGAGTGGCTGTGCTCTATCTGAAGGGAGGACTGAAGGGAAAACTGGAGAAGGCGGCAGGGGTGGACATTTGGACAGGGTAACTTATAGAAACTATAAGGAGCAAAACAGAAAATTAGTTACTCCCCATCATCTGGAGTTTTTATCCCTTTCTGCAGTAGGCTTCAGCATGGGGGCAACCCCCAGCAGGGTTGGAAATGCTTAACTGGTGGCTCCTTTGCTCCAGGTGTACTCCAGCTCTGCTCCTCTGCGGGTCGGGTACTACGACACAGACGGCTACTTCCCGCTGCCCCCTTGCATGCGGCGGGCGGTGCGGGAAACCAGGGAGGCTCTGCAGGCAGCCAGGCACCAGGTGAGCACAACCACCCTGCGCTCTTCTCCCTGAGGTGTCTCCAGCTTTGCTCCTCACTGTTGAAATCATCCTTCAGAGACCAGACATAGCCCCCAAGCCCAACTGTGGGATAAATGACCTACCAGAGATTTGGGATTAAGTTACTATAGCCATGTAATGCAACGCAGACGCACACGTACCTGGGGTAGCAGTGCATCTCATGGGGACACAGCACTAGCGATTAGCAAGCTTGTACCTTCACAGGGCTGGGGGTGTGAAAAATCCATCTCTGATTTCCTGGTGGCTGTGGTCCACACCAGACAGCAGCATCCATGAAGTGCTGCATTTGACTCTGGAACGTTGCCCCGGGATTTTCTAGGTCTGTCCTTCCCCAGCAGGGCTCTGAGAGGTGTTTTTCCCCTTCTTCCCCAATGCCCATGGAGACCTCTGTCCCTCCTGGACCACTGAGGGAAAAGGGCCATAGGACATGGGATGGGAGACATCCTTCCCTCCATCTAGACCTAACTGTAGAAACATGCTGGTGGTGGTCTTCATACCAAAGTGAGTCCATGTCTGAGCAGGTGTCAGTTCTGCTGAGACTGGCAGGAAACTGGTGCAGTTTCTGGTTTAGTGACTGTCTGGAGCAGGATGGAGGAGGAAACAGCTCTGGAGAGGTCTCAGAGCTGAGCCAAATGGCATCAGGGAGGAATAATCCCATGGGGAGATGCCTGGGCTGGTAAAGGATTGAACCAGGACCTCTGTTGGCATGTGGAGCCCAGGGAGGTGCTGCTCTGCCTTTGAAGTATATCCATAGTTGGGCCTTGTAAATTATTCACATTCCCAGGCTGCCACATCATCTTGTGTTTTGGTGCAGCTGGTGCCGTTTTCTCCACCTGGGATCCACTATGTCATGACTGAACTGTTTTTGAAGACGTTTTTTGCTGATGGAGGCCGTGCTTGGTTGGATGTGTTGTAAGTAGGATCCCTCTGCCAGCAGTGCTGTAAAACACCGCCATCCCCATGCCCATGAGCACAACGCAGAGGCAAAACGAGCCCATCTCTCCCATCCCAAACAGGAGATACTTAGGTTTCTGAGAAAGGGCATACAGCTTCTCTGGCATGATCCCCTCCTCTTGTCATGTCTCAGCACAGGAGATATTGTAGATCCAAACTTGAAATCACAGGTGAATTGCTGCAAGATCCCGAGACTGGGGAAGAAGCTGCTGGCTCTGATTCTTAAACCTCTGGTGAGTCCCTGACCTCAGGCTCAAAGCAGAGTGGTGTCAGCAAGGCCTTGAGATGCTTGAAAGCGTGATGGTACTGAGAGACACTTTTAACTAGAAACGCAGGGATTTCGGGCTAAGGCACATGCTATCACTTTGGAAGGTCTTTTCTAGACCTCTGCTGGGATTTATCCAGTGCAAAGGGAAATGAGAGAAGGACTAGCCAAGAGCTGTAAAAAAGATTAATGCAGACCCCACAGCAAGTGGTTCTCCAAATGCTAGACCTGGCAGTGCCCAGTTTCCTACAGATTCATGCATTGGGATTACTGCAGCAGAGGGACTTGAGATTGAAGATCTATCACTGTGTTGGACACCTCCCAAAGATCACACCTTCATGGGGACTCCTGGTGATTAATAAGGGCTGGCCCTCACTGTAGTCCTTTCACCAGCTGAGCATCCCTCTGCAGGGCTTCTCCGTCCTCCATTTTGTCTGCCTTTGTGTCCAGTTGGGTTGTTCCCAGCTGACAGGATCAAAAAGGCAGCAGTGAGTGGGAGGCAATCAAAGTGCTTTTAAAGGTCTTGTTTCTGTGAGATACCAAGCTAAAAAATGTTTGATTTATCAAAAATAATGAAAGGTGACTTGGTTCAAGTCAGTGCACTTTTCTGTGAGCAGGAAATATTGGGCTGTAAGAAACAAATTGGGAACCAACAACCAGAAGTTGGAAGCAAAGTAAATTCAGAACCGTGAGGAGCATTTTAAATCATCATTCACCCTCAGTGCAGCATCCTCAGGCACCGAGGCAGGCCAGAACCAGGGGTTTCCTGGGGTGGCACAAGTTACTGCACCCCCCTGTCATGACCCTAACAGGAACCTCATGCCTTTCCAGTTTCCCCGCCTGGCTGACTACCTGAGCGCCTTGGGTGGAATGAGGTAAGGTGGCATCGTCCCCAGGGATGTCCATGAAAATGAATGGTACCTTCTCTCGAAGTGTCCATTGTGGGGAGGACTGGATTCACGACAGGCTCTGAGCTGCTCTCTGCAGTGGCTGTTCCTCCACCCTGTAGATGGCTTCAGCCTTTAGGGACTCATCTCCGCAGTGTTGCGCTGCCCCTAGCGTTATCCTGAAAGGATTGCGGGGCTTGCAAGGACAAGGTCATAGAGGAAGCTTGGGGCGGCGATGAGTGCTAAATCCAGGCTCACAAGGGAAACCTCTACCACTTCCAGACATTGTTGCTTAATTGCTTCGCCAAATGCCAAAGGAAACTTGAGACAAATTTTGAAAAATGTATTGTTTTAATTAATTGCTAAAATTACTGGGCCTTATCAACTGGAGGATTATTTAAGCAATTGCTCCTCCTCTTAAAGCTTAAAAATGTTGCTACGATTTCCACTTGCAGGTCAGTGAAGGAGATGTGGAATCATCACCATCAAATAGAGGTATGTTTTGAGGACTTTTCTCTCTGGCATCATGCTATGAGTTGGGGCTTTGTGGTAAGTGACAGGTCAGAGGGTCATCAGTTAGGAAAGGGATTGTGCAGGCAGGTGCTGGGGAGGAGACAAAACAGAGGGAAAGACAGAAAAGAGAGTAGAAATGGGGTAGATGGGCTTTTGGGTCAACTCAGCCAAGACTATCAATTGCCCAAATGCCCACATTTGACAGTCCTAGCACAACAAAGGCTGTCCTGGGAGTGGGGATGGCTAAAAAGAGACCTTTCCAATTCCTGGCCAGTCTGACCACGTGCTGTGGAGGCAGACACTTACACACTCCCCTGACTCTTCCCGTGAACACAGCTGCCTGCTGCTGCCTCCTTGGCCCTGCCAGAGCCTGGCCCATACCCTGAAGAAGCTGAGATGCTCTAGGCATGGACATGGCCTCCATGTCATCTCCTCTCTCCTCCCCAAGGTGTACCGCACAGAGTTCATCGCCCGGTGGAGGGAACTCCAGCTTGATGTTGTGCTGTGCCCTGTCCTGGGGCCTGCCTTCACCACAGGATACCCCGGGAAACTCCTCAGTAAGTGAGTCTGGGACTTTCCCAGGAGGGCAGAGGACTGCAGTGGTTGAGACTGGACAGAAATATCTACTACCATGGAGCTGCACTGCCCACCTAAGCATTTTATGGGCATTAGGAAGGAAAAATAGCTACCCTAAAGCTGTGCAAGCAGATAGACAAGACGCATGGATGAAGTGATCTGGTGGCAGTTGTTTCTTGCAGTAGAACTTGGACCTGCAGATGACCAGCCCTGTGCAATCTCTCCTCCCAGCAGCAGCTGGTTCTCAGGGGTTTCAGTGAACATGTAACGTGTAAGTTTGAAGGAAGACACGAGTCTGTCACTACCTGCATTCTCTCTTCTGCTTCTCTCAGCTGCCATCTCCTCCACGATGCTGTACAATGTCTTGAACTTCCCTGCTGGAGTTGTACCTGTCAGCACAGTGACAGAAGCTGATGAGGAAGAGCTAAAGTTTTACCGAGGATGCTGTGATGACCCCTGGGACCAGATGCTGAAACAGGTATGTGACACAGAAAGTGGTGGAGCAGAGACCGCTGATGTTCAAGGAACTGAAATCAGGGGCTCCTAAATGTCTCCATCAATATGGGCACAGTGCAAAAAAAAAATCACCTCTTCTTTATATACCCCTTGCAAGTACCTTTTCTTCCAAGAAATAGTCACTAAGTCACTAAGCTTTGGAGGGACTGGGGGGGCAATCCCAGGCTGGATTATAGGCTGAGATCAGAAAGAAGCCATGCAGCAAGGCTTCTTTGAGTAGGTTCTTGTGATGGCCACAGCTCACAGCACTGCACTGCACTTTCCTCCTGCTCCGTGACACCTTCACCAGGCCCCTGTCAGTGGAGAATGGATCGGGAATGAGGGTGCTGAAGGAAAAGGGATCTGGCTGCAAGACTGCTCAAAGCAGAGCTGGCTGGGGGTTGGGTGTCTTAAACACACTGCCCAAGATTTGGCAACAATTTCTATCACGAGAACAGCAAGAGCCTTCCCTCTGCCCCAGCACGCTAACACTGCTTGAATGGCAGGGCTCAGCCTCCAACCCCCCCACTCTCCAAGACAAGCCACGTGCCTAAATCATGTTTCCAAAAGCTGCTGGACGTCTGAGCCCCCCAGGTAACCTCTCACCACTTGTGCTGCTGCTGCAGGCTGTGGCAGGAGCTGTGGGGCTGCCTGTGGCTGTGCAGTGCGTGGCCTTGCCGTGGCAGGAGGAGCTGTGTCTGCGGTTCATGAAGGAGGTGGAGACCCTCAGCCGTGAGAAGAGAGCGGCATAGCCTCCATGGTCCCACGCCTGCAGGGCCAGAGGTGAGGAAACGAGGAAACGGGGCAGCACTGCACTTCTCTTTTGCAACTGGCAATGCAGACACTACAGTGAGGAGGGAAGGAGGAAGGAAAAGCCATTTCCTGATCCCCCTCCTTGTCAATACGCACACATCCTGTAAGGAACCAAGATGCCATGCAGAGGGCAGGACTGGCTTAAGCTGGGTTCAAATAATGATGAATCTATGAACTGCACCTTCCTGGAAGTATAGACATGGATGGAGGTTCACCCTCATTTTCACCTGTGCTGACTCTTGACGAAGCAGGGTGATGCTGAGAGAAAAGAATTACAAAAGCTCAATAGTATTTTCTTGCTGGCACTGGAGTAACTTCATGTGGATGTAACTATGGGCTGCCCCGTAAAGAACACAGCCACGTCTACCCTCCCCATCACTGTATTTTGCTCACAAAAATAAAAATGTAGCTATTAAGCAATCTGTATCATAAACTCCAGTAATCCTTCACTGATACCTATTATATGAATACAGTTAATACCCAAAATCATACTAACACCTTCCCACTGGACACTAAATGGCATCTAGCATGGGATCGTTCACACCTTCCCTCTCAACCATAGCTTTCCTGTCTGTGAGGGATGGCAACAGTCACTGGCCTTTCCACAGCACCAAGCTCTTTCCACCACCGCACCTCAAGCATCCCAAGCATATTTCCAACCTCACAGCAGTGGCATTCTTAGCAGCCTCTTATTTCAGGACCTCAGGCTGCTCCTTCTGAAGGTAGGAGATAAGCAGACAGATGCAACTCAGTTACGCATAGTGAGATCTGGGACAGAAAGGCTGAGATCCCCAGATGGTGTTTGTTAACCCAAACCTGCTCAGGTAGGATCAAAGCAGTCAGACAGGAGGGAGAGAGCAGTACCCATACAGGGCCATCTACCCTGTCCCAAGACGGAGGGATAAATCACTCCCTCTGATAAGACCTCTCTCTCTTTCTTAAACGCCCCAGCCTCAAACAGATAAATATTCAAGAGACTTCACAGCAGGTTCTTCTCATTTATTATCTATGTCTGCAGTAAAAACGCAGACTTCTTTTGGGACATTTTAAAAGGAAAAATAAATATAAAGCAGTTTTGCTTTCCCTGGAACTTTGGGGTATTTCCTGACAACCAGCAAAATCTGTCATCCCTTCTACACCCGACATAATTTGCAGAAATACATAGGTCCAAAGTTGGCTGTGAGGTGTGGCAGAACAAGCTCCCCTAGCCGGCAATCCGAGAAGAAGGAAAACGTGTCCTGGAAGAGCGTCCGAAAGTGGCTCAAGTCCTCAACGTGCATACTGATGTTAAACTGGGTTTCTGCAATTTCTACCGCTCTCTCGATGACGTGCTCATTCTGCAGCGGGGAGAGGGAGCACGTGGAATAGACAACCTCTCCTCCCGGCTTGGTAGCGAGGATCCCAGCCCTGCAGGCAAGATGAACACACACACCATCACAGGCAGAAGAGGACTGTGTAGGACACCAGCATTCCCACCCACCGAAACTGGGAAGCCAGCACATAACTCATAGGAGATGAGAGACAAATCTCCTTGAACCCCACAGGCTCAGCAGTCTCACTGCAACTTGAGGACTGTTTTAGACTAGGATAATATGGGTCACATAGATGCTTAGATTGATAAAGTACTTAACATGGGATTGATGCTACTGGAGAGCAGCTGGAAGGAGTAATCCTGCACTCACCTCCAAGAGAAGGCGATAAGAGTATGTACAGGGGAAGAGGCTCTCATAGTTCAAGCACTGCCATGGGACTCTCTAATCTGTTTCTTTATTGCCCCGGCTCACAGTCAGCCCATCCAGCCTTCCCAGCAAAATGGGGTGACAAAGCATCCCCTGTCCTCCCATGTGCTGGGACATGTGGACACTCGGGAATCCTTTGGGGCTGATGGCTGGGACCCAGGAGATCATCACACAAAAGAACAACACTACACCCATCCTCTTCCTTAGACCTTCCTACCTACCTCCTATGGCTACTGCTGGGGACAGGAAGGACATTTGATCTGAGAACATTTGTACCTTCTTACACTTGTTATGATTTGATGTGTTCAAATACTGCCATTCCAGAAAACCACACATGGTTTCCACATTCCCCAGCCAGGGACACACAAAGTAAGAAGAGGTTTCCGTGCTGGCCATGGAGAGCTGCTACCGTAACACAAATGGCACCAACACACAGCATCGAGCTCACTCACATCAGCAGCTGCAGCTGCAGCATGGGCAACATCTGACGCTCCTTGGTTCGTCTCTTGTGGAAGATGTTGTTGTCCTCCTCCATGACAGAGTGCCTGTCCGTTGTGCAGGGCACATCTACCAGGACCTGCAGCAGCAGAAGCCCTGATCAGTCCTGGGCCCAGGTCAAGCTCAGCGAGTCTCCCAGAGCAACCTGCCTCTTGCCCAGCTCCCCCACCCCTGCAACGCACCAAGCAGCTCTCAGTACCGTGCCTAACCAACGCTGCCCAAGCACAGCTGTGCCCTCACACTGAACTGTAACTCGTCCAGCTGCTTTTACACTTCAGGAATATGCAAACAGACACAGAAATGGTGGGTAACATCACGCTCTCACACGTGTCCTCATTTAATGTTTCTACTCTTCGAGTCTTCCTGGTAGGCTGCGGCCGCAACCACACACAGCCAGAGCTCCCGCAGTGACACCTCCTGAGTAACAAACCCAGCTCCCACAGCTGGACATGGCTGAGAAACAAGAATTATCTCATCTTCACATTTAACCCCTTCCAGGTGATGGATTAGAACAGGATTTTTAAGGGGTATTACACAGGTAAATAAAGGCCAACTCCAGATGCCCATATGCACCAGATGCTGCAGGAAGGGTATAGCAGGAGGAAATCCTACCGCATATGTGGCTTAGTCTTCTCTCCTTCTCTGCATTTAAGATTATGAAAAACTATAAAATTACACTGTAGGATAAGTTGCTGTCTTCCTCTGAAACAGGAGGAAAGTGAACTGGATGGGTTTATCTTCACAGGCTCCCAATCACTTACCTTATGGAAAGTGCCACCTCCCAGCTGTCCCCAGTCCCTTCCATCGCAGGATGTGACACTCACAGCTTCCCTGATTTCTGTGGGAACGTAGCTACGGAGAATCTGGTGCAGCCTCTTTGCCCGGGAAATGGAGATGTCATTGGCTGCCAGATGCCCTGCGAGGACAAAACAGGCACACTGGGAATGTCACTCTTGCAAAACCACACCTGATTCCCAACTCTTACAACCAGAAATGATTAACGGTCAGACATTAGTGGGTAGAGCACACTCTTCCAGCCCTGTTTTATGGATGGGGACAGGGAACACCCACCTCCACTTACCACAAGCCCCAGTCTGCAGCAGAGCCAGAGTCTTGCCACCTGGAGCCGCACAGAGGTCGAGGACAAAGTCACCCGGCTGCACGTTGAGCGCCAGGACGGGCAGGAGAGATGCTGCGTCCATGAGATAATAGTTGAGGAGCCCCAGAATGTCTGGCCTGGAAATCACCAGTTTGTGTAAAAAAAAGCAAATGCGCAAGGGGAAAAGAAAACAGCAGCTGGAAGTGAGGATGGGGACGTACAGGAGCAGCGGGGGCTCACACACGTGCAGCCCCCGAGGCTGGCAATGACAGCGGGCGGTCTGTCCCAGGGATTTCTCACCGTGCAGGGCAAAAGCGCGTGATGTCGCCCCTGGGGAAGGTGTAACACTTGATGTTGGAGCTGATGGAGGCACGATGCGGTGGTGACATCTCTGCCTGTATCATCGTCTCTGCCTGCGTCACTGTCGTGCCCTCGCCAAACCCCTCCTGGGACCTGCTTTCCCCTCTCCCCGCTTCCTCCGCAGCTGCACCCTGCTGCGATTGCTGCACCTTTTTGCAGGCTTCGGAAACAAAATCGGTAGCATTCAGCAGCTCCAGCTCTTGGGTGACGTAGTCGAGAGAAGAGAAGTTGTTGAGGAGGGCACCGTACTTCTGCTCGCAGAGCAGGCCGGCGCGGACAGAGGGCCACAGCTCCTTCAGCTGCAGGCTGTAGTTCACGTCGAAGTGGTGCAGGGCCAGCCGCGTGGATGGGATGCGGGGGGTCGTGGCAGCCTTGGGGGAAAATATCAGAGCAGTTAAAAGCCAAAACACCTTGACATCCCAATGCCACCTCCCGCCCAGGCTCAATGTTTTTCTGGGAAAATCCAGCGCCCTGTTCTGTGCTGCCAAAAGTCCCAGGGGCCTTTGTGCAACCCCAGAAGGTGACTGTGCCCCCACCACCCGTGGGCTGGTGGTCCCCTGGGGAGGGTTCAGGGCCGGGAGAGGCTGAAGGCGGCTGAGGGTAAGGGGTGGGCAGGCGAGGAGGGGAACGGCTGCCTACGGAGTGGTGTAACGGGGGTGTAACGGGTGAGGGGGTGCTACAGGGTGCTGCGAGAGGTGCAAGGGGGTAAAATAGGGAGATCAACGGGGCGCAGTGGGGTTCAAAGAGGGTTAGAGGGGCGAAGAGAGGGGGTGCAGGGCAGCCCCCGCGGTGGGGGGGCGGGCAGGGACCGCTCACCCACTTCTCCTTGTAGCGGTACCGGCGCGGCCCCGGCCCCAGCCCCGGCGGCGGCCCCCGCCGCAGCAGCGCCGCCGCCGCCGGCCCGCGCCCGCCCAGCGCCGCCATCGCCCGCGCTCCGCCGCGGCGCCTTCCGGGGCGGGACCGGCACCGCTCCGCCGCCCGCCCGTCCCCCCCACCCCGCCCCAGAGCGAGTAACCGCGGGTTCCGCGGGAGCGGAGGAACCGCTGCAAGGCGGGGAGGAGCCGGGCTCGGGCATCGGGTGCTGAAAGGGATCCAGCAGCAACACGGGGTTTTGCGGCAGGAGAACCCCACAGCAGCTGGACCGTGCCCCAGCCCCGTGCCATGGGAAATAAAACCCCAAAACCTCCTCAAATGAACGTTACGCTTACCCTGATCAAGCTCCATGTCAATCTACTAGGGATTGAATTTGAAATCCACCAGCAAAAGGATTACGGACTGCTACACTGATAAAGAACAGCCAAATTATAGCGGTTTTTTCCCCACTTTGAAGAACAGCCGAGAAGGGTGTTTCACAGGGCAGTGAATCCATAGCTGTCCTGCTACTAAACATCCTACTCGGAAGAAAAACAGGCAGAGAATGAACTTGACCCTTCCAGAGGACAGTCCCAGGTCAGCAGAAGGGGCAGGTGACTCACACAGAAGGGCTTCAGTTCCCCCAAGTTCATGCTCTACTTGGGGTTTGAGCAGGTGGAACCACCACCCTGCCCATCTGGTCAGTCCTTCTGAGCAAGAAGGTAAAGCTGACCACAGCTGGGAGGCAGCAGTAGGTGACAGTGAGGGACAGATGACAGTTTTCCCCGAAGCAGAGGAAACTTCTCTCCTAGAAGAGGGTCACTCCCTTCAGTTTAACTTGGTCAGAACTTACTACATGAACGATACTGGTCTTGTAGGGATTGTAAATCATTTTTGTGACTCCAACTGACAAATTGTTCTCTGGGGGAAGGGGCTCCAGCCTTTGCACATCACAGCTGCACACAAAGGACATTCCCACAAGTGAGGAAAAGTCTCCCCTCACAAACTGGGTTCTGACACCCACTAATTTCATCTTAACCCAGCACAAGATAGAAGCACAAGAACTAGGAAATAAAGGGAGGGTATTTCCATGGGAACTCAGAATGTTTAATATGGAAAATTACAGAACATCAACATGGTTTTTGCGCAGCTGCACATTTTCCACGAGAACAGATGCAGTGACACACTGATGCTTGGTCGCTGCCAGGAAGCTGTTTCGTTTATACTTGGCATGGAGAATCAACAGGCGGGAAGCAGTACTGTGAATCCAGAAACTGCGGACGCCGGCTGTGGAAGCAGATGGACAATCATGCCTGCCTTCACTTCAGGTTCTTAAACAGTTTGTGAGCAACCTGAAAAGATGAGACAAAGCATTCATCACCCACCTCTTGGCTTTCTGGGCCACTAAGGCACACAGCCCACAGCCCTCTGCTCTTCTCACTGATTTGCAACAAGCTGTTCAAGAAAACTAACATGCTGAGATTTCTTACAGGTTAAAGAGGTTTAACTTTAAAAGTGTAAATACAACACTAAAATAGCAGCGTCATTTGCAGGCCAGAAACAATGTCTTTGGCTTATTTGTTTAATAACCTACCCAATCCCAGGTGGAACTGTTGTAACAAGGGGGAACCAAACATTTAACGAGAACAGGCATCAAGGCTCACAGTTCTTCAGAGCTCACTGGGACTGAACAGCTACCACATCTCACACACAAACTGTGCACTCTCAGAAGCACAGCTAAAGGCAGTTCTGCTCCCAGCGCCAGCAGGGACGTTGCATCCGCAGGTGCTGCACTTACACAGTGGTCCCTGGCGTGCAAGAAGTCAAAAAGCTCCTCTGTGCACTGTTCTTCTGTCTGGGACCTGGAGGACACCCGTGCGTCACACAGCTCCAGCTGCTCTCGCGCCTTCACACATTTCTCCATCTGCTCGCAGTGCTCCCGAATTGTGGTTAAAGGATCCTGCAGACACGGGTCTACCATGAGAACAGGGAGACCCCAAAACACCGTTTTTCCCTGAGACCCATTGCTTTAAGGGGGAACCACACATCTACATCGAAGCCGGGACTTCAGATTCCTCCCTGCTGAGCTCTGCCTCACCAGCACGGAGCGGCGATAGGGGCCTGGGCCTACGAGTTTGTTTATCACTGATGAAAAGCACCGTGCATCTACCCTGGGTGCAAGGAACCACTGCAGAGGCTACAGGCCTCCCCGCCGCCACCGAGGCCTGCCAGCTCCCCAGGCAGGAGCGGCCCAGGTCCCCCCGGCCCCACTCCCCATCTTACCACCAGCTCTTCCTCCTCCTCCTCCTCCTCCTAGGAAAAAAAAAAAGCAAGCACAGCCGTTACCAACCGTCCGACCAGCCGCGGCGTCTCAGCACACCCCCGCCGGCCCGGCCCCGCTCACCTCAGGCTCCCCGGCGTGAACGACACGGTCGCGCAGCCCCATCGCTCGGCTCCCGCCGCCCAGAAGGACTCGCCAGGGTCACCGGCCGGAAGTGGCGCTGCCCGCCCCGGAAGCGGAAGCGCACCCGCAGCGCCTCGGGACCGCCCCCAGGGGTGGTGCTTCAGGCCTGGGCGCGTCCCTTCCAAACATGGCAGCCGGCGGCGGCTGCGCCTGTGACCGACTCAAGATGGCTACAGCTCCGCTCCCTGCCTTCTTTTTGCCTTTTTTCCTGGGGATCGCAACCTCGGAGCCGGCTCAGCCTGGCTGCCGGCCCCGCGTGGGAAGGGCAGGCCGCTCGACGTGACCTCCCCAACATGGCCGCCCGCTCCCTCCTCTTCCCAAGATGGCGGCGGCGCGCGGGGGGCGGGGGGTGTTCCTTCCCAAGATGGCGGCAGCGCGGCGGCGCTGAGCGAGGCGATGGCGGCGGAGGGTCCGCGCAGCTTGTTCGCGCTGAGCGCGGCGGCGGTGAGCCGCAGCATGGGGGCCCTGGAGCGGGACGTCTGGGGTAAGGCGCGGGCGGCGCGGGGCGGCGGGGCGCGGGGCCTGGGGCCTGCCCGCACCCTGCCGCCGTCTTCCTCTGGCTCTCCGCAGCGCTGCCCGGGCACCTCCTGCGGGGGCTCCTGCCGCTTCTCACCGTCTTCCGCCTCGAGCGAGCTGAGGGAGCCGCGCGGAGAGCAGGTGACACCGGCGGGGATGGCGACAAACGCTTGGGGGGAGGGACGGAACCCCCACACACCCTGTGGGGATGCCCCCCGGCCTGGAGAGAGGAACCCGCACTGGAGGGACGAACCTCTCCAGCTGGAAATAGCAGCCCCGGGCCGGAGGGATGAACCCCTCTACGCAGGGCGGGGACACCGCCGGAGCTCAGTCCCTGCCGCCGGGGATTGGACACCCCGCTGCGTCCAAAACCTTGAGCCCCATCCCATACCCAGCCAGGGTTCATGTGGCGGTGTGGGCTCGGCTGTAACTCTGCTCCTTTTGAGGGCTGACAAAACCTGCCATTTTTTAACTCCCGTCTCTTAAGAGGTGATGATCTTCCCCTCACCAAAAAGCACCGTCCTTTTGCTGCAGTGGTCTGGGTCTGTGCCCCCTCAGTGCTGCCCCTTGTCTGTCCAGCGCCCCTGCGAGCTCCAGGGCAGGGCACTCAGACAGGGAGAAGGGGTGAAAGCTCCCAGTTGATTGTTCTCTTTCCCCAGGCCTCTCGACGCAGCCCATCTGGCGCAAGTTGTGGGATGATGTGATGAAAACCAGGCCACCCAACTCGGAGGTGAGGAAGCGCCGCCGGTGGGAGAAGGGGCACGACACAGGTACCCTGTTTCTGCTGTCTTCCGTGAGGTTTCATTTCTAAGGCTGCCAGTGCTGCTGGCCACCTCCGACCAATTGCTGGTGCTTGTTCATGAGCTCCGGATCAAGGCATGACCGTGGTAGTACAATCATTTTGGGAAATGGGGTTCATAAAAGGAACTGTAGTGTACAGCCTCACCCTTCATCTCACAACAGTGAGTTTACCAAAAGAATAAATCCTGTTTTTAGGGATGTAATTCTTAGTGAAATAGAGAATAAAACCAGTATCTTATAGCATGCTTATACCTACGCTGGCAAAAAAATGTGTGATACCTTAGAAAGCACAAGAAAAATACTTACAGAAGGTAGTGAGTTTGGAGGAATGGGTTTACGTAGGAAAACTGAAGCAGCTTCATTGATTCAGCATCACAAAAGAATCGTTAATAGTCAATCACAGTCTATAAATAGACACTTGGGAAGAAAGTTCCTGAGGATGTGATTTTTAATAGGCAAAAACATGGCTTAGCTTCAAATCACTGAATATGTTTAAATTAGGTAAGAAGGGGGTTGAAGAGAGAGTGATGAGAGTAACTCTGTTTTTGAACAAATACACTGAGGAAGGATGTGCAGAACTATTCACAGTTGCACTAACAGTAGTTTTTGCTTAGCAGGTAGCAATAATTAACTTAAAAAGAATGAGAAAAAATGTGGCTGATAATTTTGTTAATATGGTCCTGTTGTTTAACTGCAGAATATAACCTGTTGGAGGAAGAAGTTCCTTGAAACGTTCTTCTCAAACGTTCTTCATGGTGTCTTGGATGTTTCCTCTGACTGGCGTCTCAACGACCATCACTTTTCACCACTGCTCCACAGCTCCCCACACGTTTCCCAGCTTACCCTCTGCAACATGCTGCAGGGCGCAGTGGAGCTCACTGCTGAGCACAACCAGAAAGTGCTTGAAAACCTGGCTGGCTCCCTGCGGATCCTGAAGTTCCAGCACCTCCTCTCCTCCGACCAGTCCATCAGGCGCTCGCTGGTTTTACTTCTTCACCGGCTGATTCACCATGGCTCTGTCAGCCAAGTGTCCATGTATTCCTGGCCTGTTCCTGACACAGTGCTTCTCGTTCTCATTTTGAGCATGAGTGCTGGGTTTTGGCGCTCGGGAAATGCCCTCGTGTATCACAGCAGCCCCTGTGGCCTTTGCAGAAAGGAGGACAAAGCCCAGGGCCAGGAGTCAGGACAAGAGCAAGCAGAGAGGGGCCATTACGATGAGAGGGAGTGGAGCAATAGTGAGAACCAGAAGGGATCCCCCAGGGCTCTGGAGGAGGCTGGTGCGGAGGCGAAGGGATACAGGGCTGATGCTCATCTGAACTCTGTCCTCTGCGGACCAAGAAGTCCCTCTCTGCGAAACCAAGCATGTGAGGAGGCAAGCAGCAAGGTGCCCTGTGACCACACCAGCATTCAGGGAGGATCTTCTCGTTGCATCTCAGACCAGCTGTCCTGTCACCCCGTTCTTCGAAAGACACGCAGACGGCTGAAATCTGCAGTGGGGAGGAAACGTCGCTGCCTCAGACGAAGCAAGGGACCGTATGCTGACCCGGAAGACCTGTATGATTTTGTTTTTACTGTTGCTAGAGAGGATAATTCGGGGTTAGTCGACAAAAACAGCACCACAGAGGGAGAAAATGCCGAGAATTGGACTAGCTCCTCCCCAGGATCTCCATGCACTGGCCACGCTGGCTGTAAGAAAAGAGGAGGATCTGCTGGAATGTTTTCTCTGAAAGCTGCTCACCGCTTCCGAAGCGTGTCCACGCTGGAATTGTTCTCCATTCCGTTGACTGGGGAGACATGTCGGACTCTGAGTAACCTGCTGAGCTCCTGGGTGTCTTTAGAAAACTTGGTTCTGTCTTACAACGGTTAGTGGTGTGAACAGGTTGCTTCCTGCCAGCTTTGGTCTAATGGTCTGACTTATTGCTCAGGTTTACCCTGATTTTATTTTTACTGGAATGGGCATTGTAAGATTATTGGTACCCAATCTTGAGAATGGCTTCAGTGGAGATGTTTAATGAGCGTGGGGACTTGTTTGAGGGAGAGAATGGCGCCCTTCTGCCCCAGAACAGCCCCTGGCCTTGTGCTTAAATGCCATCCAGAGAGGACGAAGGGAAGAGCCAGATCTCCATCTCCCGTATACTCAGTCTAGCTTAAGAGTGTGTGTGTTTAGCCTTTGACTTAGGTTGCTTGGCCGCTGGTGCAGCTCCAGCTGCACGTGCATTGGTGTCTGTACGGGCACAGCTAACACCTTTCTGTACAATGCTGTTCCAGGCCTGGGTGCTAACATCTTCTGCATCCTCTCTGGGCTCCGGGCCCTCTCCCGCCACTCGGACTGCCACCTCCACGTGGTGCGCGTGAGCGACGTCTTCTCCCACATGCCTTGCATGGAGCTCGTTCGCTGCATCCTGAGCGCCTTTCCCCAGCTCCACACGCTCTCAGTGAGCTTCGACCTCAAAAACCAGCTGGAGGGGAACAGGCCAGAGGGGAACCCAAGCTGCAGTGAGATAGAAATCCCAGGTAGGAATCATCATTCTGAGCGATGACCAGGACATGGGAGGCAGATAGAGCTGTAAAAGCTTGGCACGTAGATCTGAACTCTACACTATTACAATTACAGCAATTATAGCCTCACCTCTCTGATTTAGATGGCATCGCAGTTTGTCATTTCCAGGCTGTGACGTGCTCTGTGGAGCCTGAGTCTTGGACAAAGCATTTTATTGCTGTATGCCAACCCGCTGCAGCTTCAGCCTTGTACGGGGCCAGTCACAGCCTGCTAGCAGTGACTGTCCATGCAGCCCACGGGGAGCATATCCCACCAGATCGGTAAACCGGTTGGGAGCTTCTGCTCTGTCCACCCTATTAACTGTCAGGCTCCAAGCCTTAGACAGACCCTTAAGCGGAGGGAAAGCATCTCTTGATCATCACGATACCACAGGTGACGGCAAAGCACTGCCCAAGCCTCTGGATTACAGTCTGGGAGCTATAGCAGCGTATTCTCAGCTCACAGGTCTCTCACCAGATATATTAGCCCTTGAGTGACCACAAAAGCAGTAAAGGAAAGCCTGAGCAAGTATGGAGTCAGGTCACTGAAGAGCTGTGCTCTGGAAAGACACTGACTGGTTTGTGCATGAATGGTGACCTTTTCTCAAGCGTTGTTTAACTGCCAGAATGCAGTAGAAATTGGTGGCCTTGTGGTCTGGCAGGAGTCCTGAAATGAGCCTTCAGGGATTTACGTTACCATAGGGCTGAGTTGCCATAGTGCTCTGTGGGGCAGGCCGTGTCGCAGAGGCACTTTCTACCAACCTAAATGATAGTCCTGTTGGGCACACAGACTGCTTCCTTGCTCTAGGACCCAGCGACATTGAAGACAGGCACTCTAGACCGAGCTCTTTCATTGTTGCTTCTTTTTCTTCCCTTAGAGAGCTGCCTGGAGCAGCTGGAGATCCGATTCCCCAGGGAACCTCTGCACACTGCGTTCCTACTGCCAGTGCTCAAGGCGTCAAAGTCCCTCCAGCAGTTGTCCCTTGACAGTGCCACGCTGCCCTGTTCTCAGGAGCTTGGCCTCCTTTTGGAGGCGCTCAGAGGTACGCTGCTAACCTGTAGGTAGCATCACTGTGACACAGAGTAGCTTCCCTGCTGTGATCTTCCGTCCTTGAGCCTGAAGCCAACTTAGGTGGGTCCATTTCTTCCGTGTGGACATTCTTGAAGTCTCCTGAGAAAAGGAAATGGGTGTCAGCCATCCCACTTTCTGTGCTGAGCATGTGAATGATCCTGTACAGCAGGATGGTTCCTTTTTAATTACCCACAATCCAGCACAAATTATCCAGAGTCCAGCTCAGTTTCTGGGCATTAGCTGGTAGTTGGGTCAGGGTCTTTTTATCCCCAGGACATACAGTACTTCACCTGAGAACTTGTTTTGCTTTTAGAGTGTAATCCAAATTTGAAGAAACTGAGTTTTCATGACGTGAACCTGGCTGAGCACCAGAAAGAAGTTCTGCTTTTGCTTCAGGATCCCATCCTGCAAGGTACAGCAAACTCCTGGGTGCTGGTGCCTGGAAATGTGCTGTAGGTGGCTGCTTTTGCCTGGCTGACGTTTAAGAGGTGATCTCCAGATGTGTAAGGTTTAGCCAAATGTCACTGTCGCTGGAGCAGATCTGTAGCTGTTGGCAGAGTGGGAACGTGTCTGGTTCTTTGTGCCAGCAGGGCAGAGAGGGAAGCAGCTGTAAAGCTGGTGTATGCTGCAGAGAGGAATCCATAGTCTTGGCTATAAAACAAAGACTTTTCACCTGCAGAGCACATCAGCTTTTAACTGGGTCAGCTGGCAAAGCCACTTCCCTGGATGTGATCTCTGCTCTCTTCCTGCGACAGAGCGGCAGTGCTCTTGTATGCAATCACGGCTGGGGAGGCTTTGTTCTGGCATACAGATTAGGGGCTGGAGCTGTCTGCAGGATGTAATTACGGAATAATGAAGTGTGCAGGGAGTACTAACACGTACTGTCAATCCATTTCTTCCACAGAAATCACGTTTTCCTTCTGCCGGCTGTTTGAAAGCTCTACTACTGAGTTTTTGTCAGAAATAATCAATACAGTGAAAAGAAATTCATCTTTGAAGAGCCTCAAACTGCCTGGGAATCGCCTTGGTGCGTACAGTAAATGTTGCTATGGGTCCTTGACCTTAGACCAGCTCTTTTGGAGATAACTTCAGGGTTGGAGTTAGGACTGTTACTAGCTGGTGACCTCTGTGCTGGACTTAACACATGCACGAACAGAGTGGATTTAGTTCACAACATAAGGAGCACTGAGTTCATTTTTTAAAGGCAGAATTTCAGTTGCATTCAGCAATGTACCAAGAGCCCAGGTGCTGCACGGGCATTACAGTTGCTTTTCTCTGCAGCAAAAACAAGTATCAGTGGGATTCCACATTTGACTGAACGCTGATTTGCTTCAGACTCTTAACAGGAACAGATCCAGCAGCAGATATACTGCCTCTTACCTAGAGGCACAGATTTTGCCTGTTGGGGGGGTTTGTGCCTTCAAAGCCATTGGCAGCCACTGGAAGGATGGGGATAAGTAAAGGAAGGGTTTGTGTTAAAGAAGTGGAACTGAATTTAAAGAAATGATAGGCTTTTTGGGTCACAGGCCAAGTAGAGCTGTCTGAGAAATGATTGCAGGTAAATCCAGATTGTTTGCTGTTCTTTTAACAAAATGAAATGGGAAAGCTTGGGATCATCTGAAATACACCTCATTTCTGAGGTCTGAGTTTAACCCTGTGCTATTGGCCATCTTTAAAACAATGCTGCATATTGACTTCTCAAACAAAACCAGGATTTTTCTAGTGAAACAAACTGCCCTATCAGCAGATGTTTCCATTGCCTTGAACACACTGTGCTCAGTGGGGTGAATTTGCTTTAGGCCAAAACTGAGGGTGTGGAGATGAGCCCTTTGTGCTGCACCAACATGCTTACAGCCTCCTTACTGCACTATTATCCCAGCCTGTGGCCATTTAAATATTTAAGACAGTTTCCAGTTTGCATCTAACACCTGCATTTCTCCCCTTTTAGGGAATCACAGGCTGGTTGCCCTTGCAGATATTTTCTCTGAAGATTCCTCCTCTTCTCTTTGCCAGCTGGATGTCAGGTATTCTGCTGCTCTAAACACACTGAATTTCTTGTTTCAGGAGGGTCAGAGCTGAACTGGGCTCAGCCAGCAGAAGCCTGAGCATGGTTTTGTTCCTTCTTCAAGGGAACATGTGCCCCAGGAAAAGCTTAGAGAAATGCTGCAATGGGCACATACAACCTCAGGGACGTCCAGCATCTCTGAGGCATCTCACTGTTCCTTTTATAAATGAGTTGAGCTCCATCTTAAAAGCAGCTTTGGTTTGCTGCTCCCTTGGGAGGCTGCTGCGAGCCCTTCCTGGGCTGTAGGTTAGAACTAACATCCCTGCGTACATTTATTCTTAGGCATCAGCGTGAATAGCTCTGGGAGAGGTTACTGTCATTGCCCCTGTCAGATCCTGTGAATGCCTCTGCATTCCTTTCATCATCTTTGGTCCTCAACCTGAACTGCTGCTCTCTTCATGAGCCTGAATGGCCATAAAGATAGGCAGTAACCTTCAGGAAGCACACAGAGCGTGGCACTTCTGTAATGCTAATGACTTTTTTGCTTATTTTATTCCCCACTTCTTTACATCCTAATGACTCGGGTTGTTGAGAGTACACAGGCTTGACAGTTTATTTAACCATGGCTCTCCTTCAGCAGCCTTTCCTCCTGATTGTTACTATGCCTCTCACAAGATTAAGTCCAGCATGCAACTTCATATGTATTTACACATTTATGCAGGAGAAATGACCTTTCAATCTCCTAGAAACACCAGGACCTGACACATGCTCTCCATATTTTCTCAGAAGGAAGAGCTAAATGATCACTTACTGCGGAGGCTTGCACCTTGACCTGGAGGGTGGACCAGACCCCTTGGTTCAGGTGGTTGACAGCTGCTATGAGACTGAAGTGCTCCTGGCACTGCTTAGCCAGCAACTTGGGTCCAGCAACATTTTAAAGCCACAGCTAGGTCTACTTAAGTGGGTAGTAAGAAGGCCAGGATAATGAGTTTAACTTGTCAGTGGTTACCACCTTAGTTTTAAAAAGCTTTCAGCCCTTCATATTACTGTACTTAAATTTTGGTTTTCATCAAAACTAACAGAACACTCCCACTTTGTTTTGCTGAAGGAAGTTGTACTTTGCTTTGAAACATCCTCAAGTACCTGCACTGGCAGTTACTAGAAGGAACAGTAATTTGAACTGCTCAGATTATAGCCTAGACTCTTAATGGGTTTTCTTTGTCCTTTCCACGGAAAGCTCAAATTGCATCAAACCTGATGGGCTCCTGGAGTTCACAAAGAAGCTGGAAGACCACATCCAGCAGAGAGGGGGACGGATTCAATTCACGCACCTCCGCCTCTTCCAAAATTGGCTGGACCAGGATGCTGAAACAGCTCAAGAAGCACTTCGGCGTCTCAAAGCTGTGTGCAGCGTGGTCAATGACTCGTGGGACTCCTCCCAGGCCTTTGCTGACTACATCAGTGTCATGTGATGGACACAGGAGCAGGAGAAAACCGGTCAGCTTGAACTAAGCAGTTCAGTCCTTGGCCAGTAATATTTATTTCAGAGCACAGGTGGTGTTTTCTTCCCCTGGTTCAAGCAGAGTACAGTTCTTGTCACTTTTCTGTTCATCTGAAGAAGGGGTACCACAGTAAAGTGATACACAAGACCATATAGGTCAACAGCTGTATTTCCAGGTGATCAAACTCTTAAAATATTCAAACTGAGAAGATGGTAAGTGGGACACATATCAAATGAGCTTCTGTGACTTCCTGCAGATGTCTAGACAAACATTTATTTCACTGGGTATTGTTACAAATTACACATTGTTTCAGCCAATGTCTCATCAATAAATATCTCCATCGTTGGAGAGACTCAAAAGCCATCTGGTTGTGGTCCTTGGCAACCAGCTCCAGGTGATCTTGCTTTTGAGCAGCAGCACTGGACAATATGACCTTGAGGTCCCTTTCAACTTCAGCCATTCTGTGATCTGTGAAATAAGAACTCCTCCCTCCACTTAAAGGGAGTAGCAGACAAGCTAAAAGCACCCCTAGCCTTGACCTTCTACATTTGGAAAATTTTACTTCATAAAAATTAATACAATTCTTTATGTACTAAGTAGCTTGCTGTTTATTTGCAGTCATGTTGCCCCTCTCCAACATCTGCAGTCATTCTACAGAGGTTTTGAATAGTTTGGGTTTTTGTAACATTTTTATAATAAAAATATAATTAAGATCCATAATGTACTAAAGTGTGAATTTTATTACTGCCTTGTAATGTGACCTAATTAAAACACTCTGCTAGATCAGGGGAGCCTGCCCATAACAAAGCAAGTGGTTTAGAAATGGAGTTACCTTAATAGAGCCTGATTTCCTGCTGCCTGCACGATCTTTCAGGCCAGATGTTCAACATACAAGCTGAATTTTTTTTCCCTTGTACAAATCCTCTTGTTCCTGAGAAATCAGGGGGGTTCACATTTCACAACAGAAATGGACCCTGCAAGTTTCTGATCAGCAGCTGTAAGCCATAGCTGCCAAGGAAAAAAAAAAAACCATGACTGTGCACATCAAGTGCTATAAAACTGCAGGCTTAACTTAAACCTGAAGACAAAACTTGGCTGAGTAGAAGGCACAGACTCCCAACAGCATGAGAACCAGTGCTGTATCTGATCAAGAGCACAAGATCCAGTTATTCCCAGTTCCCAAAGGTCTGTTTCTCAGGCACACAATACAAGAGCAGAGAAAAAGCCGTGGATTCCTTGCTGTTGCAGTAGACTGACCAATGCTTCCAGCCTCTCAGAAACCAAACAGTCCCTTTCCTTGAAAGGGATTAAAGCGGGGTGGGCTGCCATAGCAGCCTGCCCTTGCCCCCACAGGGGACAGTAACCTGTTAGGGAATCCCTCGCTGCTCCTCGTGGGAGTGATGATGAAAGGCGAAGGTGACGGCGGCATCCCACGCAGCCTTCAGCACGGAGTCCTGCAGCCCCCGCTTATCGGCACAGTGGTTCCATTGGGAGAGGTCAGAGGTACAGTCGGACCCTTCAGGAGGGGGTCGTACCTGGTGGCCGTTCACACAGCGACGACACTTGATCCTGGAACAGAGCCAGCGCAAGGTCAGTGCAAGGTTCCGCCACTTCTTTCGCGTACAGGTTATTTTAAAAAATGCAGCCCAGTAACATTTGGATTAACTCCACCTGCAACACTGGCAGCTGGATTTTCAGACAGGATTAATCACTACCATGTTTCATTTAAATGCACAACCACCTTCTGGCAAGTACAACTGATAAGAAATGACCCCCCCAGTTTGGAAACCCTGGGGTTCTGTTTCTAACGACACTCCCTCTCCATGTTCAGCCATGTGGGAATAGTCCAGCAGGACCTAGAGGAAGATCAGGAGGAGATGCCCCTGAAAAGCAAGGGATGTTGCTTAGAGCAGATCTCAAGTGAACACCCCCACTGCTAACACCTTCTTAGCAGTGTATCAGGCTTCCTGAATCCTAGAGTGCACACCATGCTCCAAACCGCCCTATCCTGGCTCCTGCCACGGCCACTGGGTCGTGCTCAGGCTGTTTGGGAGATGCCCCACTGAGCTGCCACATAAGGAGACAAAGAGCAGCAGCAGCCCTGCCAGCAAAGCTTGTTGCCATGCAGACAGGATATCTACACAGAGCTAAGCTTTGAGTCACCTTAAAACTAACCCTCTTCACTTCTTGCCTGAACTAAGAGTCTTAACTTTCACAGTGAAGCAATTTCCTGCACTCCCTGTCCTCTTTCTTGTGGCTACAATACCACACGTCTCAGGGATGGGGGAGAAGGGCAGACAATGGAGAAGAGGATTCTTCTAGTCCCCTGAAGAGCACTTGGGTTGGCCTCATGAATTCTTAGCAGATGGAGTAGCCCTGGCAGTGGAAACAGCTCAGCACTTGGAGATCACAAACCACCAGGAAGAGAGTGGCAAGGAAGGACCAATTTGAACAGCTCTAACCAATTTCTCTCTTTTCATTAGCTGCAGTATTTCACAGCCTCCAAACATAAGCAGCAACAAGATAGGCTGCTCACTTGTCCAGCCAGCACAGCTTTTCTAAGACAACAAAAGGGGAGGACAGCAAGGAAGTGCTCATCTCCAGGTGGTTAACAGCTTCAGAAGCAGAGACACTTGAGGCCCTCTCTCTCTGAGCTTTCTCCTGCTGCCTGAGGAACCCCTGAATTGGTAGACCAAACTGTGGAGGGGTCTTTTTTTGCTGACCCCATCCATTAGTCATTCAGTACACTCACTTGTCATGGGTGTCACTAGTGGTGGTCTCATTCAACGTGAAGAGCTCCTTCAGCTCCCCGAGTGAGAAGTGCCTTTCTACATCTTGCTCTTCATCCACCACACAGCTGCTGAGGGCCTTCTTGTGGGTCTGGCGTTGGAATATCTTCTCCTCTATGGTCCCTGTCTACAGGAGAGAGAGTCAGGACACTGGTGTTAGAGGAGCACTACACTGGGAAAGTGTCACAGATCAAACGGCAGTAAGCTGTCAGGACCATTGAGTGCCTTGCCAGACCAGCAGAGATGACAGGCGAGTTTTATTAGCTGTACTCCAACCACGACCTAGTTGGTTGCCAATCTAACCCAATGCTGCTTCTCTTGTCTTTCACTGTGGCTACAGGGATGGATCCAACTGAGATATGGATGAGGAAAAGGTGGAGCTACCACTTGTGGCTGGAGCTCACACACCACACCAGGTTGTGCTGACAGGAAGGAAGGCAAAGGAGCTGAGCAGCTACAGCCACTCCCTGACAAAAAAAAAAAAACACACAAAAAAACCCCAAAAAACCCCCAACCTCTCCCAAAAAACAGCAACAAAAGCTAGCCCTGGGTGACACAAGCACCAACAGTATTTGCTGGTTCACCCACACAGAGATCAATCACACCTGCTGTCTGGAGGGAGATATCTACTTCTAGAACAGATGTGTAGAAAGCCCAGTATGATACATTTTAAAGGCAAAAATCTGAGAGCAAAATGTCTGTTTTGCAGACAAATGTAATACAAAGGAGGGGGGTGATTAGACAAGATTTGCAGACCTGTTTGCTAGTTATAAAAGCAAAAAAGCTGCCTGCGTCCAGGTCAGACAAAAAGTGGAACACCATAAGGAAGAGATGGGCAAAGAACATCTGTTTTGTCAAAGTAAAATAATTGATCAAGGAACACAAGCTTACAGAAAAAAAACAACAAAAAAACCAAAGAACATAAAGCCCCAGTCTGAACTAGTGAGAGGTGAAGGTGAACAAGGGCACAGAGAAGACAAAGTGTTACAGTAGCCTGAAAGAACTAGTCTCCTTCCTGCTTTTCCTTTACAGAGTAGGTACCACCCACCTGCTAACTGGCAGCCCCATTCCAAAAGCTGCTGCAATTCCAGGAACATGCTTGCTGTTTATTAAGTACACATACACCCAAACAAAACAGACTGCAGCTAGACTGAAAAGCAGCAACTCTGGCATCAGACACCCCAAGAAATTAAAGAAGTCAGATGCCTAAATGACTCCAAAGGAGCATCTCATCTGGAAAGCCACAGTTGTTCCTATTTCTCAGAAGCCAGTCACCATTAGAAACCAAGGCCTGCAGTAATGACCCTCCAGCTTGAACCTTCATGGTTTTCCATGACAACACATCTAAGGGTAGGAAGCAATTAAGTGCCAATCAATTCTGGTCACCAACAAAAAATTTCTTCCTCTTCTGGTCCTAATCCCAGCAGCTGCAGTCTGGGCTGGCACAAAGAACTCTGCGTTGAGGAGGTGAGAGAAGACTCACTGAAAGCAGTCGATAGATGTAGCATGTCTTCTTCTGGCCGTCCCGCCACACACGAGCCATAGCCTGCTCATCATTAGCTGGATTCCAGTCTGGGTCAAACATAACCAGTCTGTTAGCCCCAATCAAATTCAAACCACAGCCACCTGCTTTGCTGCTTAACATGAAGATAAACTCAGGGCTCTGTGGAAAAAGGCAGGCTTGGATTAAACTACAGATGCAGCCATACTTTTACTTAAAGAATTCAGAACTAGCAGGAGAGCTGCTCATATCTGGCAGGTGCTACTTACTGAGGGGCTGTTGAATCGCTCCACTATCTTTGCTCTCTTTTTAATGGACATGGTGCCATCCAGCCGGACATATAAATACCTAAAATATACAGCATTTACTACAATGAGACTGCTGAGACCTTTAGAGCATCCTACTTGAAAGAAAAAAATCTTTCACAAACAGCCTTGTAACAAGGGCCTGGACTTTAGAGGCTTTTGCAAAGGGCCAGAGCTTTTCTACTGAGTGGCCCCAGTAGCCAAAGCACAAGCCACATTAGTTACAGATCACAAGTTCCTGCTGATAGAAACTTTAAAAATAGCCAGTTTCTTTTACAGTGTAGGCTGCAAGTACAGTCTTGCAGGATTAAACAACTGAAGCCCAAAGACAAACCTTCTGTTCCTGCAGAGCTTTTCAAATAGGTCCAGTGTCTGAGTGTAGTTAGACACTAAAACCACCTTGTCGTTACTGGTGCTTTTTGTAACAGCAAGGATGTAGTCCAAAACCAGCATTTTTCCTGGACAAAAAAGAAAGAAAGAAGAAAGCTAGAGCAGAAGTTCCCAAATGCCAGACCTTGCAGGGGGTGGGGGGCATTGATAAGATGCTAAAAATAGTCTCATGGTTGCCTGTGTTAGGCAGCACATTCATATTGTTGAGTTCCACAGTACCTGAAAGCTGGGGCTCCACAGATTTGGTGCTGTAGCCAGCAGGGAACAAGTCCAGGGCTCCCATAAAACCTTCTTCCTCTTCCACACACTTATCATGGATAAGAGCAGGGTCTGGAGAACAAATAATGCTCAGAGGCTGTGGAATGCACAAGGAAGACTGAAAAAAACCCCATCAACAGCACAATAACCAAACTCACTGCATGAGTGGAACAACTTACGATTGCAGAGCTTCTTCAAGGAAGTGATGGAAGAGAGAGATGACACACTGATTTTGCCCTCCTCCAGCTCCTCCACTGGCTTGGCTTGCTTCAGGAAGTTCTTGTACAGCTCAGCCTGCAGAGGTGTCAGTCTGAAACAGAACAAGAGTTCTACAGTCTCAGCCTACACCCAAACCAACCCCATCCTTCCTCCTCCATCTACACAGTGGGTTCTTTTTAGCCTGTTTTTTTTTAGCTACAGCACAGACAGCCTAGAACTGCCTCCAAGGCTGATGGTAGAGCATTGACATCTCAGACCAGAGCTGGGAGAAGCTTGCAGATACTCTGCACAGCCCAGGGCTCTGCTGTACACAGCTGTCCAGAGCACACCAGCTGGCTGGCGGAACCAGTTGTGAGTTGTCCATCCCTGCTTCAGGAGGAAAAGCAACATATTGCCAATGACTACAGTCTCACTCCTAGAGGGAGGCTGTCACCACCAGCATTGAAGGGCTTTTTGTAACTTTTTAGTCCTTCCTCTTGCTCCTCCCATTTCCCAGGCAGACTACATGCTTTCTGGTACCTGCAGCAGACCACCTGCTCAATCTTCACCGGCAGGTATTTGGACAGGATGTCTGAAGTTCTTCGGATTAAACACCTGCAGGGAGTGAAATTAAGATCAGATGCTTGGATGACACGAAATCCCTGTTGTATCATTATTATTGCTCACAAGCTCAACACCAAGTCCCTTTGCTATCTTATCTCCAGAAGTCTGTGACAGCCCAAAACATGGTAAAGGCCAGACATCCACCATCCACACTAAGCCATGCTAAGAGTCTCCATCAGCCCATGCTACAGAGCCCAATATAACCCACTGTCTTTGTGAGGCTTCCAAATTTGGTTCATGAGATTTGGAGGGATCAGGCATGATTCCACCTAACAGAGTCCAGTCCCTTACAAGAAAACTCAGCTCTTCCTCAGACTACCACCAGCATTCTCAACTTGAGCTACAACAGACTAGTGGCATGGACAGCAAACAAGAACAGGATTTAACCACCCCACATCGTGGGCATAACCCAAAGTACAAGCAGGCAGCTCCCCACACAGTAACTTAGCAGCAATCATAGTAGCCAAGATGGGTTCATTGTCTGGTGCAATATTTCAGCAAAGGGCATACCCTTTGGGGCTCTAGAAATGCCCCATGGAGTGGTTCTGCCGCACTTTAGAAGAGATGGGATGGACGAGAAAAAGTGCTGAACTGAGCACCCAGAGTAAGAAAGAAGTGCAGAAACCCAGTTCTGCCAGAAAAAATTGAAAATATGATGTTATGAAACCTACAGAAGACAGCAGGGATATATAGCCCCAAAATCCATCAAAGGCTGTTAAAGAAAAGAATAATCTGGTCTCCAAACCCATAAGCAGTAGGATGAAAAGTAACAGGCTTAAACTGTGGTAAGGAAGATTTATGTTACGCATTAAGAGCATTTTCTAACTGCAAAGACAGTGATGCCCTGGAAAAGGTGTCCTGGGAAATTTGTAAGGTTTTCAGTGCTGGGTGGGGGTGGACAGTTTAGGTCTAACACCTTCTACCTTGTGACAGCAACATGGATTAGATGCCTTCTCCAGGGCCACTCCAGCCTTACATCTATGATTCCACTTACCATTGCATCACCATCTCATTTGTAATTACTACCAAATTCAACCAATTAATCTGTTAGTACTTATGTGCTTCATCCTCCCTATTTGTATATCATGACTGTTGCACAATAAAGGCAAGGACAGACACCTCAACATAGCCAGGCACAAGCATTCCTGAACACACTTTTGCACCCCTTTTCCAGCAACTATTAAAAAAATATGCACCTCAAGAAGGAATAAGCTCTTCTCCTCCCAACCTTTTCTTTCTCTTAGGCTTCTGCAAGCTGACCTGAGTCAAGGTCAGGGCTGTCTCTATAGGGAGGCTGTATTCAGTGTGAAATTCAATTTACCATGACTATGAACTGCAGGATTGTATTTGTGATGGTTGCAAAAGCTCAGATTAAAAAAAAAGTAAAAGAAATGAAGACACCAGCAGTGCTGAGAATTCAAGAGTCTCTAGTAAGAGTTCTTAGAGAGAGACAAGTGATTGCCAGCAGATGTGGATAAATGTGTATTCATGAGTAGAAAAGAAGCCAGGTTTAAACAAATACCAAAAATCAACCAAAGAGAAACAAGATGGCATTTTACATCACAGAGGTGCTTCTTGGGGATCAAAAGTCACATCTCTGACACTAGTAGTCTAATCCCATTAGCCCTGCAGAGCCAACACAGCAATGAAAGTAAGCTAGACTCTTATGAATTGGGCACTCAACAGCAAAATTGAGCAACATTCCTTATACTCTTTCTGTCTGCCACTCAACATCTGGGCTGGATGGATCTCCAGTCTGACCCAGTGTGCTCTGTAGTTATGGTAACACAAATAAAAGGATGCTGCCCGACTATTCAAATCCCAGGAGAAAACAGAAACATAAGAGTCAAATCATGATTCAGTATCGAGTACATTTGCTTGGGGGAGACTGCAGCTAACTGTGCCATGTCAGTGTGCTATTTTCCAGACTAAAGCTACATGCTATGTAGATTTCTTAGGCAATAAATACTTGCACAATCACTTGCTGAATAGACATAACTGGCAAGAGTATTCATTACAGCTACAACTGTAATTTGGAAAGATACCACTGTTGAAGGGCTTATGCAAAAGCGCTGCAAAGAGAAGAGGGATGAAGCTCACCTGTTCACAATGCTGATCAGCTCTTTAAGCCTCTCTTCTCCTTTGTGTCGCTCAGCTTCACTTGCATCTGCATCTCTGCCTTTCAAGATGGGAATTTCAAAATGTCTTTTAAATTCCTGTGCAGTCCCTGTACAAAACAGAAGTGAAAAGGTGACAAGTACTACCAAATAACCTTTGATCAGTACCCCACAGCCCCACTTACCATACCACAAGCATAGGGCCCAGCAGATATAACCAACTCTCGCCCCATCGGTATGATTTGTTTTCCTTTCCAGCCAGGAAAGATTCAAACAGAAGATAATTTTGTACTCCAACAACAATGCACTGCCAAAGGTCATACAACTTTAGTTAAACCTGAGTCCAGTCAGGCATGTACTGATTTTGCTTACATTCCAGCTATACTTTTACTGCCAGATTTGGTCCTTGCAAACAACAGCACAGGCATTACCTGTGCCTGTTCCAATATTATCTGTAATCAGTTGTTTATTACTGGTCATAGGCTGAAAGAGGGAAACATTACTACTGCACGCATACAGCTTTGCTGGCAGTAGTTACAGTATTAATCTCATCTCAGGGAGAACGAACTGAAAGTACAAGGAGACTAGTCTTGCCCAAAGTACAGGTCAAGGGTGGGCAGGGGAAATCACATTAGCTCCCGGTAATAACTACCCAAAATTGAAGCACATGGAAAAAGCAGATGTAGAACACCTACAACCCCATCCCATCTGTTTCTTGAGAAATCCTGAGGGCAGAACAGCTGAACAGGAAAAGATACGGCCCAAGTGCTGCTTGTAAGACTAAGAATCTGATGAATGGTGTTTAACTAGAGTTGTGCATGTACTAGAATTAATGAGAAGCCTCTTGGACTGGATGCCAAACAATCTGAGACAAACATGTGCAACGAGTTACAGCAACAAGGAAATGATTCACAGATTGGTTTATTTTCATTCCTTGACAGAAAGTGACCTCTCTTGACAAAGCCAAGCTGCTCCATACTGGAAAGCAGTAGACCTGCTCCTAACCTCGTGATGCAGGAGAGGATGCAAAGACTACTTTGCTTTTAAAATGAAAACAGAGCTTGCGGACATAAGCAGAGCATAGGAGTCAGAGACCAAATGTTTCAGTCTGCTACCAGCAATCGTAGGTGTTTGATCCTGAACTCACACTAATCAGCATCTCTTCTCCAGACTCTTTTCTTTCTATCTCAGATGAAGTTAACCTCATATTCAGGCCTCATTTGCCTTAAAAAACAAGAGCAGTCTTAACTCCAAATGCTAGACTTCACCCTCAACTTTCTCTCAGATTATCTGAAAATAGGATGGCAGACTGCCAGAAGTTCAGGCTTTGTTGCCTAACTCTGCCACAAGGTACACCATTCTGCCTCGCACCAGTCACTTCAGCCTCCTGTGCCAGATGGATACAAGAGAGCGAGCAGGGAAAAGCTGTCTCCCAGGCTGCCTCTGTACTCAATGCAGAGAGCGAGTCATGTCAAACCCTCCTTTTTGTGGAGCCTCTCCTACAAAGATATCATTCCTGACTTAGATTTCTGAATTTGCTATAGCTTGGGAGTGTCGTGGGAAATACCATTACGAGCTGGCTCTTCCTGCCCAGCAACTCCTGCAGTATCTCCAAGGGCTTATTGTCAGAGAAACTCCTCACCTAGGTGGACATTTTGGCTGACCAGAACAGCTACACAAGATCAGCCAGGTAGTACTCAGGGTCATATATTCATTTCACCTGAATAATTAATTCCCCTTGCGAAACACCTGTTAGACTGGCATACTTTAAAATACAATCTTCCTGAAACAGAGCTCTGATGATATACAGCTTCTAGAACAGGGGACCCTGATCTAGACTTTCTGGATACAAACTGAAGGAGAATAAGTTTCCAACCGGTACCTGACCTTTCTTCTCACTATTGCCTTGGTTGCTGCTTTCACTGGCACTGGTAGCTAGAGGAGGCCTTGCCAGCAACTTCCCCCTCCCTCATTTCTCTCACACATTCATATCTTACCCAGGATGCCTGAATTGACAAAATGCACCAGGCTGAAATATTCAAGCAGGTCGTTCTGAATGGGGGTGCCCGAGATAAGGACTCGTCGAGGTGTATTTAAGCTGTTGAGAGCCTGGTATGTTTGGTTTTCAGAGTTCTTCAGTCTATGGCCCTTTGAAAAAAGAAAAAAAGAATAAAGCTGACAAATCCAGTGGCCCTGATGGGAAGCAGCTTGGAGATCCTCATCAACACTGACATGCTGTATCTCCCACAAGGCATCTCACCACTTTTCCCATTCCTGGTAGTGGACAAAGTGTTGTTTGTGTATTCAACTGTTGTGACACACTTCTTCCAAAGGCAAGAATCTGGTGGGAAACCTGAAGCCATTACATGAGGAAACATGACATCACAAGCTTCCCAAACCAGGAACATCTGAGTCACACCCAAGGAAGAGGGCCTACCATGAAAATAACAATCACCACATGGTCTAACTACAAGAACTGTTTCCTGTTCAAGGATGGGGACGTGTTCAGCTAGCAACACGAGGCACTGAACTCTGGACCAGTAACATTGCATCACCCAAGGTCAAGATCACAAGACATTCAGACCACCTTCATATGCAGGACTACCAGGCCTTTGCACACTAATAAAAAGAGGTTCTGCACTTCTTACAGGTGTAATCTGAATACAGGCCCCATTTCCCATGCCTAGGAAAAGCAACTTTATTAGCATCCAAGTGCTATGCTGTAGGACAAAGCGTAAGTGATGACATGCTTTTTCACAAGTGCCAGACCACTGCAGAGCCGAGTATTTACTGGGAGCATAGGGAAGACACACAGCCAAGGACCTGCATTCCCAGCATCCCTAGCTGCTGGCCCCATCCCAGGGGCGCTGAGAGGTGTGGGAGCTACACTTGTGAGTACGCTCGCTCTTTTTAAGCTCCCATCAGCATTGTTTAGCAAATACAAAACCCAACCACCGGGTGGCACCACCATATAACAAATCCTGTCTAACTGGCAGCAGAGGACACCTCAACAGCGGCTGAGGCCCCCAGCTTGATCCTTTCAATGAGGCAGAGGGCACTTGTTTTATTTTGTCCTTCAGAGCATCTCTGGCTCTCAGTACCTATAACCACAAATAGAGAATGATATATGAAAAAACAACTCCATTTCAGCCATGTGAAAGCAGAGCTTGACAACATGGGCTCAGCAAAGCTAGATCCAGCAGTCAGCAAGCAGGGAGTCAAGCCAGGTCTGCCACCTCGTGAACACGTAGCGCATGAGGTAACTCCTCACCCAGCTCTCCCACCTCTGCCCCAAGCAGGAGACTACAGACAGGGGAAGAGGGTCCTGCCATGGGAGTGCCCTTCAAACTCCCCCACAAGCACAGAACAACTACATACAAGAGCATGCCGTATCAGAGAATCATTTATGTTGGGAGAGACCTCAGGAATCTCCAAGTCCAACATCTTGCTCAAAACAGAGCCAAGTCAAAAATTACTGAGCAGAACACAAGGCCAGGCCAAACAGAAAGTACTTCTCACTTTAGCAAAGACACATACAAACAAATGAAAACCAGAGCAGTGAGCCAGGGTACTACCATCCCACCAGAGCAAGGCCTCTTTCAGAGTCAGAAACTGGCAGTGGACCTCCTTTCTTGCTACGTATTTCACAAAGAGGGCCCTAGTAGGTGACCCCACCCTGCAAAGTGGCCAGTTACCACCACCTGGATTTTCTTCATATCTCAGCTCCTGAAAACACCCTCTTTTGTTCAGGCTCACCCAGGACAGAAGAGCTGCTTACCCACAGCCTCTCAAATACCAGAACGGGTGCTGTCCACAGCTAAACCTTGCTTCCTGCTGCCCTCCCCCATTTTAGGAAAGCAGAGCTAGTTTTGCCCAGATGTCAAGAAAATATCAGGAACAGATTGTCCTTAAAGATTCCCCTGTACCTCATCACAGATGACCAGCCCAACACTGCCCTTCTGCAATGCCTCGGCATGGAGTCGGAAGGTCTCATAGGAGATGATCAGGATGGGTGAAGGCACTCGCAGGCCACGCTGGTTCATAAAGCCAACTGCAGATGGGAAGGGAGAAAAGGAAAAAAGAGGGATGAGGAAAACTAATAGAAAAGGGTTCAAACTCTGTAGGCAAAACTTTTGCCTTAAAAATCTAGGAAAACCTGTCTGTTTCAATTACTCTGTAGCATCTCTTCCACCCACGTATATACCCATGCTCCTTTCCCCACAACTGTCCTCATTTCCATCCCCCTCCCACCTCTGCCCACTCCTTTCCTGGATTCTGACTGGAGCAAAGACGCACTGTGACTGCCCTAACTTAAGCACATGACTGAACTTGGGTTATTCCAAAAGATCAACTATTACCAAACATGGAAGGGCCTGATCTAAACATGTTAGTGGAGAGACTTTCATCAGTCTCCAGAGCTCTAACGACAGTTCAGAAATGTTCACATCAGCTACTGTAGGCTTCTTCCAATGCAAGACTTTGACCTAAGTCAACCAACTACACCGTTTGCAAACATTCCTGTACCTAGTTTACGGTCAATCTCTTCTTTGGAGCCTCCATCAATGGCCAGCGGCTGGATCCTTCCCCCCAGCCATTTCTCTACTTCATTGTACCAGTTTCTCACCAGGCTGGAGGGAGACACCACCATGGCTTTCTCGATTTCAGGCTTGCAGTCTGGACTTTGCCGGAGAAGCGTCCACATGAGTGTGATGCACTGCAGGGTTTTGCCCAGCCCCATTTCGTCTGCCATGATACAGCCATGACTCCCGGGGATCCGCCGGCTCGTCACACAGTCCCAGAGGAATTTCACTCCCTGCCAAAAAATTGTTCTCTCAGACCTGGATGAGGACATCAGCAGAATGACAACTTCATTACAGCTTCATTACTGCAATGCACAGAACCGATACTAAAACAAACAGCCAATCTGTGTAGCACTTCCCTGGGGACATGCAGTGTTCTAATGAAACAGTGGGAAATCACCCGAGACACAGCTAAACTGCGGCCACATCTGGTCTGGAACGTTATTGGTGACAACACGTACCTCATAACATGCATGAAATCTTACTCCATTTTAACTGTACAATTATAAGTAGCTTCCTGACATGAATTCCCAGAAATTTCTACTCCTGGCTGCATTAGATAGGCCCAGGCCACCAGCTAACCTGCATTAATTACTGCAAAGAGGTTAATCATCTTAACAACCACCAATTAGGTAGTTTTAAAAACACAGAATCATAGAGTGAGCAGAATTGTTTCTGCTGCCTGATTAACTCCCAGAACACCCTCAGCAGCCCTCATCACTTCTGCCTAGAAGCACAATGACTCAACCTGGGCACTTAAGGTCCAAAGCAGATTTAGCCTCAGAGAAGACACAGGGCTGAGGTTATAACCTACATCACAAGGTGGGAGAAGAGCTCAGCCCTGCATTAGGCTCTGACACATCACCAAGACAGATAAAAGGGGAGGGCTTTAAAAAAAAAAAAAAAAAAAGGAGACAGACAAATGCAAAATGTTCTTCTATCATGTGATGACAGAGTCAGAGAAAACCAGGGCATTGTGCTGGGAACATACAAGCTCCCTGCATTGTCTCAACAAAGCAAGGAGTGAGGGACACAGCCTAAACACCCTGGCCAAATTCACCCCCCTGTGCTCCACTATTTAGGACTGGAAGACGGAGCACCTTCACTTGTACTTTCAAGTCCTTCTTCTTCTTTCTTAGGCCCTTATTAGTCTTAGACTTATCAGTCAGACTAGAACAGAGACTGCTTTACCAGAGATACCCAGCTGTCAAAACAGAGAGTGCGCCTAGGACTCCAACATAACTATCGTTACTTGACAAAAGCCCCAGCAGGCCGTATCTTACCCAAAAACAGAGTGCCTCCAGCTATGTAGCCAGAGATGAGCATTACACTGGGTCACAGGTTCAGTACCAACTCTGAAATACAAGTACAAGCTAAGAGCAGCCTACAGCACTCCCAGAGCCATCTGAAGATCTCCCATGCAGGGACACATCCAGCTTGACCTGCTTAGCCTGCAAGATCAGCGATCACAGCTTCCATCTGCACTGCCTCTAGGCTTATATGATAATACACTGCACCTGTGCCGAACTTCAAACTGTCCAGATACCTGTATGAGATATTTGGAAATTAGTACCCACTGCTTCAATACTGTGATGTTGCACATATTTATGACATAAAATCGTAAAGAAAAAGTTTTTTTGGCACTCTCCACTGGCAAATTCCAAGTCTACATAGGTCATGGACAGCTCACACCTACAAAGGGTAGACTCCAAATAAAACACAATGAAGCAGAAATCTACTCCACACTGTGTTGGGAACCAAGGTACCAGAAAAAAGAACTTCAGCATTTCCTGGCTCAGAGACTGCAGAGCTAACTAATTTGCTGGCCAGCAAAACAGAGTCTTACCTGCCCAACTGTCATGGTTTAACCCCAGCCAGCAACTAAACACCACACAGCCACTCACTCCTCCCTGGTGGGATGGGGAGGAGAATTGAAAACAAGTAAACTTGTGGGTTGAGATAAGAACAGTTCAATAATTGAAATAAAATTATAATAATAGTAACAATAATTTTAATGAAAAGGAAGATAACAAAAAGAGAGTGAAATAAAACCTAAGAAAGACAAGTGATGCCCAATGCAATTGCTCGCCACCCACCGACCGATGCTCAGCCAGTCCCCGAGCAGCAATCCTCCTCTCCCGGCCAACTCCCCCCAGTTAATATACTGGGCATGACATCATATGATATGGAATATTCCTTTGGCCAGTTTGGGTCAGTTATCCTGGCTGCGTTCCCTCCCAACTTCTTGTGCCCCTCCAGCCTTCTTGCTGGCAGGGCATGAGAAACTAGAAATCCTTGACTTAGTATAAACACTACCGAGCAACAACTAAAAATATCTGTGTATTATCAACATTACTCTCATACTAAATCCAAAACACAATGCTGTACCAGCTACTAGGAAGAAAATTAACTCTATCCCAGCTGAAACCAGGATACCAACTCACAATTGGGCTGCAACATAATTTATTGCATCTATATCCCGTCACCTTCCACACATAGCTCCACTCAGCAGAGCTACATCTCCAGATTTCAAGGTAAGTAAAGGCTGGACTTTGAGCCCTGACTCTGCAAGATCTCATCTCCCTGCAGAATCTGGTCTTTTCCTAAGGTATCACTGGCAACACAAAAGTCAGCCAATGTGCTTTCCTAGACCTGTGCAACCAGTGCATAACAGTTACAGAAAATTCCCAGTTTCCACTGTCAGCTGACCTGACCTACAGCCCCCCAGAGAACACCTGTGCATTCAGCAGCATCATGTTTAGGCTGGGAGTGCTCTGATCCTGCTGGATCAGAGGCAAGAGAAGAGGAAGTTCTTACCCACATGAAAGCAGTAAATTTCCACATTTTTAAGGACAAACAGGACTGTTGTAATTCTCCCAGCATGTCCTCTTGCTTAACACAGGACAAAGAATATTTGAAGCATTCAGGCCTCTAAGAGGATGGTTAAAACAAATGTTTCACTTTGCATCTGTAACAGACTAGAGTCTGTTAGACTGTCATAGACTGTTAGTCTGTGTAGACCTCACAGTTGGTGGGTAACAATTCCAGCAGAGGAATTGCAGCTTTTTGAAATGCACCAAGTCCTCCAGCCATACCCTCAGGTCCCGATGGAAAACTTACTTCTCTCTGATGGGGCCGTAAAACACGGCTGAGGACAGGATCCACCACAACATGGACAGGTGCTTTGTCCCTGCAGGAGGCAGTCAAGTAAGAAGACAGTGTGATTAATGAACTCAGCACAGCATATGTTTAGTTTTTTTTTAAATCTCACTGATACACTGAGGACTTGCCAGTGGGACAAGGGAAGCAACTACCACTAAGAGTGAAAAATGGATTAATTCTGTTTTGAGAATGAAGTCACAGGGGCCTGATCTACAATATAAAACATCAATGAAACCATGTATTTGGGCTGTGGTTAAAACAAGGGCAGAATGTAGTTCACAGACACAGTTATAAAGTCATTATTATTTTCCTAGTTTCAATAACAATATTGTAACTGTATTATTAGAGGGAAGAACCCCCTCCTCTCTCCATGAAGATGCAGCTGCCAGCCCTTTTAAGTTATAATAACAACACAAAAGAAGTACTTCAGAATAAAAACCATTAGGCAGCCTAACATCTGACTGTCAGTCATCTCCCTTTGCTTGTCCTTAGATGCTGATGTTTCCTGACTAACAACTAAGCCATAAGATTTTCTAAGCAGCTTCATCATGTGTGTATGCTCATTCCCTGCAACAGGTTTAAATTTTTGATGAGTGGGAGATGAAACAGCCTGTGGAAGAACACAAACAATCCAGCATGGGTACATTCCTTCTTTGATTTTTACCACAACTGAACAAATTCAGAGACTGAATGCTTGAAACCAAACTTCCATTGATGTTCAGACCCCAGCTCAGACACATTTAGGAAGAAAGCACATAAACCTACATGTACAAGGGGGTCAGAGCTGAAGCATTTGTGCCAGGTGATGACTCACTTGTCTATTTTCAGCTGGTCGTGGACACTCAGCAGTGGGGGCTCGTACAGAACCAGTGCTCCTTCCTCAAAAGGGTCATGAAGAGGACTCCTCAGCCCTCCCCGTTTGATACCCAGTGCGCGTAAGCCCAGTGGCCCTGAAAGCAAACAAAAGCACAACTCGAAGAACAACTTCTTCCTGGAAGAAAGTAGAGCCTTGCAGAAGAGTCTGACTATGTTTAGGAACAGTGAATTAATTGGGTGCTGGAGTGGAGACACAGGCACAAATGGTGCAGACAACAAACCCATGCAACGCGGTTGTTTGGCAGCCCTCTGCCAGCACGCAGCAGATAGCTCTGTGGCAGGAAAGAATAAAATGAAGGAGCAGAGGCAAAGATGGAGCAGTGGCACTGCCCACCACAATGCTGCACCAGATGCCATACATGCTGGCACACACAGTATATACTGGGTCAAATCCTCTTTTTGCATCACCTAACCCAGACATAGCCAGAGTTGTATCTTTTATGCATAGTCAGGAAGTGATCTTTAACAGTGATGAAGTTTTACAGTATCATAGTTAGCACCATACTGCCATTCCCTACTCTAGGGCATTATTTTCTCTGCTGACCAATAGTAGCTGTTTGGCCTTGGAGGTAATTTCTGTGAAAAGCAGAAACCAAGGATGAGTCCCTTTTCCTAGTATTATGTTTTGGTGTCACAGTTTTGGAATGGAGATGAACATAAAAACAACATGCACAGAAATCCCTTTTCCCATCAAAACTCAGACAACTGTGCTCCCAGGATTGATTTTGCTTGGCAAAGATTCAAGCAGGGTCAATTTGCCTGCTGCTTGCTAAAGCGCCTTGCAAAATGAGAGTGCATCACAAGCTGAGGCAACAGTGCACACACACCAAGAAAACAGCACATGAAACAGCCTCATCTTTTGATTAAAATGGGAAGATAACAGCCACAGAAAGCAGCTTCCCCAGTTACAGTTCTGTTTCAGTCTCCTGACAAATCTGCTCTTCCACAAGCTAACTTTATCAAACTCTTTTTGGGCTTGTCATTTATTTCATAGTCAATGTCTGCTTACAGACTTATTTTTGTAACTAAAGAGTGAGTAAAACTGGTTGATCTGCATTTGAATTTTTCAGCTGGAGGGTGAAGAGGAAGAAGAGGACAAAAACAGGCCCATTTGTTTCTGAGATCTTGTGTTTCACTGATTCAAACCAGCTGAGGCTTTGAACTTCAATACTGCCTTGGCTTTGAAGATCACCTTGAGGCTCAACACACCAAGCCAAGTAGAAAGAAAACTGGCACATACTATCTTTTTCCCCTACAGCTTTCTGTCTGTTAGTATCATTAGGGTATTATTTAGATGGTAAGCCTTCATTGCTTGGAATTCATCTTGCCTTTGTATTTGCAATTTGATTGTACAATCTTCTGGCACTACATCAAATACGTAGCAGTAAGAATACCAAATCCAATTCTGAAATGTAGAATTATCCAAATGAAACACTAGGAAGAAATATGAAGACTTTGCTAATGCGCCAGCATTTTTCTTTCAAAATTAAGTCAGAACTTCCGGAACACATGCATCAGTGCAAAAAATAACACTAATCCCCAGATATATTTGACAGGCCTGAGCATCATCTGTTTTACCCAAGTTGGTCAACACAGATAATCCTTAAACCTCCTCATCTTACCTTTATAATTTGGAATGGGGACTTTGAAGGGTTTGGACAAAATGCTGCGGATAAAAGCCTCCTAGGAATTCAGAAAGAAAACACGCTTAAGTCTGAAATCAGAGACTGCTCAAGAAGGCAAGCCCAGGACATTTTTTTGAGAACTCAATTTTGCCAAGTGCTGAGAGTCCCTCTATTCAATCTACTCAGCTTCAACTCCAACCATTTTCAAGAATATCCAAAAGGAAGAAATCAACAAACCAGCACAATTCCCCCCACCAACTCTGCTTTTCAAAACTATTTTCCTTTGGGTTTTCTAAAGCATGAAATTGATTTTTCATAACTCCCGTCTTCTCAAATCCACCGGCATTATTCGCTTCTTTAAATGCTATTGCTTCCCCTGCCATGGTAATTCAGTCAGGCAATTCATTTCCTGTAAAGGAGCTGAGTTACCATTGTAGGAACATCCATGCAGGATCAGCAAGCACCAGCCAGCCCAGCACCTGGTCTCCAGCAGTGGAAGCCCAGAGAGAACCGAGCAAGCAGACAGCACTTGAGCCATCTGTGTGAAAACCTACCCACACCCCTGGGCACTGTCCTTCAGCTAGACCCCACAGAACTCTCTTATCCAGGATTTCTGTTATAGAAAGTACCCCCATCACATCTCCTTCAACATTAAATGGTTGGAGCTAGCAAAAGATGTCTCCTAAAGAGTCTGTGTATGCATGGCACTTCCATAACAACTCTGATTAAATGGGTCCATGGAAGCATTTGGACTCTCTTGATGAATGAGGTCCATATGCAACCCACCTGCTATGGTGTGCCAGCAGTAACACCCACTTACATGTTGACTGCTATCCAGGCAGTGAGGCCTGTTGGTCAGCTGAGCCAAGGGTTTCCGGAAAGGTGACCTGTAACATTCTCCACTCCCTGTCTCACTGACAGGCTTCTGTCTCTTACGAGTCTGAAAAACAGAATCAAGACAAAACAACTCAGGAGCAGCTGGTGAAACCGGAAGATAGATGCATCGCTGTCACACTCAGTAAGCACCTAACCACACAGACAATCCACCCAGCCAGCTGAGTATCTCTGAACAGACATAATCATTACTCACCCCCACTGCCAAAGGACAGAACCAGCAACACCACCAAGGTCACCATGCCCTAAAGTTTAACCCACATGAGTCCTAAAATACTCTCCTAATTACAAAAATAGCTACCACCTTCCAATCTGTAAAAGAGCAGGCTGGGCTGTACTAAGGTTTGTGTCCCCTCACCCCCAAAAAAGCAGAAGGAAAAAAAAAAGAAGGGTCAATAGCATGGAACAAACTACATTAAAGTCCCCAGAGGCTCCCGCAACATCTGTTGTTACACAGGTGAAAGGCCTCACACTGAAACCTAGATTTCAGACACTTGGCAAAGCATGAAGATAAATAAGTCATTGATCTGTTCCCTGATTTAACACAGTCCTCTTCAGATTGAGGCATGATTTTAACCACCTGCTGGCATAGAAAAAGGGAGTTGACACAGAAAGCACTAGGTGACTCTCTGACCTGTATGACACAGAGCATCCTAACGTTGTTTTGTCTTAAATACTTACCTATCCCTAGTTACCAGCCCTCTCACAAAACACTTAGAAGCTCTCCCAGGGATAGTTTTTTCCATAACCACGAAGCATCATCTATACACAACAAAGTTCTACTACCAACTACACACCCAGACACAAGTTTTCCCCAAACAGACGAAAACAGCATGAACCTGGGGCCTGATCCTCAATCCCCTGAAGACGGGGATGATAACAACCTCCGACCAGGCACCAGGGCCTGACGGGCAGCGGCGGGTCCGCCGTCACTCCGCACCACATCCCCCGCCCGCGGCTGCAAAGGCTCCGGGCGCCACACGGGGCCGAGCCCGCCCCGACCCCCCGGCATCGTCCCCGCCCCACCGAGGCCCCTCGCTCACCGCCGGGGGGTGCCGGTCCTCCTCCTCCTCGTCGTCTCCCGCCTTCCTCTTGGCCAGCTGGCTGGGGGCCAGGCTCCTCCTCTGGAATAGGGGCACAGCACACACACACACAGACACACACAGACACACACAGACACACAGACACAGACACACAGACACAGACACACAGACACAGACACACAGACACAGACACACAGACACAGACACACAGACACAGACACACAGACACAGACACACAGACACACACACACACACACACACTGAGGGGATGGCGGGGCCGGGGGGACCACGCAGCCCCGGCCAGGCCGTCCCGTCCCGTCCCGGCGCCGCCCGCCCGCCCCGCACTCACCATCGCCTCACAGGGAAGGGGCGCGGGACAGCGGTAACGGCCCGCGCGCGGAACGGTTCGCGCGCGCTGTGCTGGAGGCGGGAAAGGCACCGGGCGGGCTCCGCCTCTTCCCCAAGGCAACAGGCGTGGCCAAGCGAACGCCGAGATGTATCGACCTGCTCGGGGCTCTGGAGAAGGGTCATGACCGACCGACCGACAGACAGATAGATGGGCCGGCAGAGCTGCGGGGAGAGGAGGGACGGGGCCTCCACCGGAGCCCCGCTGGCTGGCAGCGGGCAGGGTCCTCCCCGGTAACGGGGCAGGCGGCGCCCCTCAGGCCCTGCTCGTGCTCTGTGCCGTGGGTGGGCGCTGGCAGGAGGACAGGCGCCATCTCCGCACAAAGGTGCGAGGATGAGAGATTGAACTTCAAAATGAAGCGAGGTAGGTTCAGAATCAGACACTGGTTCTGAAGGCAGAGCCCCGTGGTTATAGTAATGCCAGATAGCAGGAATTAAATTACTGGGTGTTGTGACAAAACCCTTTGCACGGAGGAGAGGGAGCTGTGGAGAGGGAGGTACCTTCTCTTTACAACCATGTTTCAAAATAGACTGTCATTTTTGCACAATTTTATGTCATTTTACGTACTTACCTGCTCAGAGTATGGCTGACCCTAGAGCCCTGATTGTGCACCAGCATCTGCACTCACAGAACAAAAAGGCAATCCCTTTGGTACATCCTGAAGGGTATTTGGGGGGCAGGTTCAGTGTGAAAAGCAAATTCAGAGTAGCAGCGATTTGAGCATAGATTTGTTTTCCTTGAAAGAGAAGGGTGGGCTAGTCCTCAGGAAAGAGCGAGGCTGTTCCTGTTCCATGGATCACAGCTGACGTGATAAATGAGGATTGGTGCCCACCAAGCAATTTAAAGGACAGACTCTTTACAGATTGCAAAACCACAGCATTTTGGAGACACCCAGCTAAATTTTCTTTCTGGCTACACACGGGTAACCCCAAACAACTCCATGAAATAAGCCGAGTCCTCTGATCCATGCAGTGAACTCTTCCATCGGCGAACAGGGAAGGCACCCTCAAGATGAGATTCCCACACAGCTTGTGATACCAAGATGTGCCTCTCACAGGCCTCAAAGCACGTCCTCCGGAGCCTATGGGTTCCCGGAGGCCTCAGCAAGTGACAGCACTAATGGATCTTGGGAAACTCATCAAATCTCCAGATGCTGTCCATGGAGCACCTGGGGACAGGCAGGGAGTGAAACATGGCCTTCAGCGCAGTACAGCGGAGCAAGTATGTCAGTGTGCAATGTGCAAGCCCTGCAGCTCTTAAGAGGGCTTTGTCTTTCCTGCTTCCTCCAAGGAGGAGAAGGGGAAAGGGAAAGATGGATTTCCCCTTTGTTGGTTATTTCATTGATAAACCTGGGAAATAAATTAAATGCAAAAACTTGTTTCAGTCACTTCCAGTTGCACAGCTGACCTTCTTAAACATGAAGAAACACAAGAAGCCCCTTTGGCAGCATCCCCACCTCAAGTCGCATACTATTTTTCTATTCAGTTTATTAAACATCTATGTTAATACAGTTATGCACCTTTAAAACATAGAGTGGATATAAGAGAAAGCCAAATTTTTGCATCTGCAGGACATGAGGTGTAAGTGCGCATATATCCCTTGCAGCCATTTACACCTCCTGAATATCTAGTACCTTAACTTTACTTTTTTCCTTGTCTTTTTCTTTTAAGTCCAAATCCATTCGTCAGTATTTTGTCCCTGAAGTGCTTTCAGAGCTCGGTGACAAATGTTAGATGTTGCAATTACTGGCTCACTGGGCAGAGAGTGGTTCTATAGGAAGGTAATTGGCTATTTTTCCTGGCATGAATAATATTCACATTAATAGCCTCCCTCACCATGGCTCTGAGAGCAATTCTGCTGTGTGCTTTTTTGCCTGCAATGGGAACAGACACATTTTCTGGCCCAGGCCAGGCTGTGTCAATAATAAGTGGAAAGGGAGGTAAAATGCTCTTTCCTGCTCTGTGTAGAGTGACAAGGAAGATCTTGGTCATCTTACACCCAACACAGAACCACTGAGGACTTGATCCTACAACAGCTTTTCTAACCATTTGTGACAAGTCCCAGAGGGAAATTTGGGGTGATGCTAATGCCTGAGTGTGGCCAGCCCACTCGTAAGCCAACCACGCTGCAAGCCTGGGGCAAGGTGGACATGCACGAGGGAGATCCCCTTTCTTCCCGAAGAAACTGGCTAAGAGATACAGCAGAAAGAAATATTTTGTCCTTTCTCCGGAGGGGAAGACCAAAGGGCTTGCCCAAGCTGGCAGGAGCAGCCAGGGACAAGGTCAGCGATGACCCTTTCTGGTACTGTGGGTCCCAGCACAGATGCTGCTCCATGTTCTCCTTTCCACTCTTATCTCCAAACTAGCATCATCAGGCAGAGGTGAAGTCCTCCCCTCTTCCCCCTTTCTAATTACACAATTTACTCCTTTTCTAGCTGTAATCATCTCCCATTTATACAGCCCTGAGAGATCACAGGATAATCACCATGGGGAATAATCCTCTGATTTCCCTTGCCATCTCTGCAGGATGCTGAGTCCCTCCAGTACAAGCAGGGAGAGGGAGGATGCCAAACATCTTCCTCAGGGACTCTACAGGATTAGGGCAAAAAAACAGTCCCAAAAAAATTAAAACCTCATCAAACAGAGCCTCTCTTCCATTCACCACCATGGTAAGAACTCATGGCAGTCCCTCAGTGTCAACCACTGCCACACCCCAGTGGAACCACTATTCCACCCAGACCCTGGTGGACACAGTGGCTCTTTAGTGACCTCCCCAATTTGTGTGATCTCCCTTCTTTTACACCCCCCCCCCTTTTTTTTTTTTGAGGCTCCTTCCTTTTTCTGTGGAGTGCAGGCCCTCACCAGTTCCCACAGAAGCTTTTAATATATGCATTGTAGGAACTTAGGCATTGTATTCAGCTCTTTGCAGGCAGAGGTAAGGACAGAGCCTGCCTAAGAGAGCTTGTGACCTTTGTAGCAGGCAGAAAACAGCATGAGGGAGAGATAATGTGAGAAAATATCTCCTGATGGAAGGACACCTCAGACCTCATCTAATAGCTTCAGTCATTTTGCATTGAAAAGCAGAGGTGAAAATCTATGATCACGATAAGAAGGACAGAGCTACAGCTTTGACAGAATTCAGTGATGCCATCTGGATCTTCTCAGGTGAAGCTCTGAAGGGACCAGGACTGCAGGATGAAGTCCCCTGCACACCAGCATAGCTTGGCTGTATTCAGCTGGGAAAGCAATTAGTTAAATATCCTTCCAGTTAATTCCTTTGCAAACCACGAGAGGGAAACTGAGTACGATCATACCAAGTTGCTGTCAGCTGGAGTTGTGATCCCATTTCATCACCGCCAGAGACAGCTCAACTGCCCTTCCACCAAAGCCACTTATTGAGAGAGGAAACATTAAACGCTTTAAAAATATTAACTTCAGGGAGAAAAATCTTTTTCCTTTCTGGAGGTCATGGGCCATTCAACAAGCAGACGGACTGCACACTGGATGGAGACAGAGGTTCAGGAGCAAGGGTCCCAGCACTGCTGCTGCTTTTGGCACGTTTACATGAATATCACTCAAAAGAAGAGGGAGCCGGGAGCCCAGACTGATGCAAGTTGGGCAGCTGATATGCTTCCCACCCCCAGCTGTCTGGCTGCTGAGCTGCTACGGCTCCAGCGCACATCCCAAAGGCACACCTGAAGGCACAGCTCTTGTGTCCCGCAGCAGGTGGTGCAGCTGGATGCCTGCTGCCGGCTTCGGTCTTGGAGCCCTTCACCATCGTGCATTATATCCTGGATTTCACAGTTTCTTTTGATTCATTTATGACTGGTGTCCCTCTGGCCCCAGTGCTACCTAATCCTTATTACCGTTAGAAGAGAAAAAATAGATCTTTGCTAATCTTGTTTATTTACAAAAAAAAAACCCAAAAGACACAAAATCCTATTTCCTTAAAGCAGCAAAGGCAAAAGGAGCTGGGAAAAATCTCCATAGCCACTACTTCAGTGAGCTCTGAGCCCCAGAAATGCTGCACACCCATTTCCTTCCTCATGGGTTTGGTGTGTCCCTCTCCAAATACCTCCTTGCCCCTGTGCTGGAAATCAAGATGCCCTCCCCTACAGGTGGAGAGACCTCCGCACCACACTGAGCCACACACCATCACTTGAAAGCCATGAGGTGGAGAAGGGACTGGTGGCACAGAGACAGGAATAGGCCGAGGACGAGCAGGGAAGCAGGAAGAGGGGTGGCCTCCAGGTAATGCGACAACCTCCTCCAGAGACAAAACCCTGGGCTTTCTCCTTCAACAGCTGTTGCTGCATCCAGCACTAATCACAGTCTCTGTCACTCATTTGACATTAAGCAGCTGATTCCTCTTCAGACTCATGGCACTGGCTGAAGAGTACCTGGAAGCAGAGGCTCACCCACCAAACTGGGTTTAGCATCACTCACCTACAAAGCAATACCCCACACACACTCCAAGAAAAACCGTCAGCAACTTGAGTGCCTCAGCTGTTTCCCGCTCCGTGGGACTGCTTTCAAGAGCCAGCCCTTCATTCAAGAGGAAGGCTGTCCCCCTGGGGTACTTTCCCCCTTCACCACCTTTGCTTCTAATTCAATTTTTTTGCCAAAACGTTTTTAAACATGCATGAGTCTGACTCAGCAACCCCAAATATTTCATTTGATGCAAAGCAAAATGGTTTATTTTGTTTACAAGCTAATTAGCCAGTCATCTCCCTCACCTTTATAAGCACAGGCAAGCCAACAACACAACCTGCAAACATTAAAAAAGCCTGGTTTTAGGAAATGTCAGAGTCAAGCTGTGTCAGTAGTTCCAAAAACACATCCCTTGTTTCTTAAGGGGAGGAGGGAAGGCCAAAATTACTTCCCAAATTCAGCTTGATTTTGCAAATTGGTTTAGCCCTGCTGAAGGTCCATTTTTGCAAGAAATGTACAATCAGTTGCAATTTTCCTTGCCAAGCTCAGACATTTACAGAGCACTCAGAGAGCTGCAGAACAAATCAAGGGCAGGTCTCAGCCTTATGGACCAGGGACAGACTCAGTTCTCACTGGGTCCTCACCACTCACCCAACACCGCCACAAGAATTCTTTGGGGCTGTGTTCAGGGGTGCTGCTCATCGTTACAAATATGCCTTTATGCAAATCCAGTTGGAGGACCAGGACTGAAATAAATAGGATAGTAACCATTTACTATAACAGCTACCTCCATCATGTCACGTCTATGATCTACAGTGAGACACCCACCATAGTCAGTCTGGGTGTGAAAGCTGAAAGCAGAATATATATGAATATCTAATATATATACACACACACACTCACTTTCTAAGCAGTTAATCTTCCAAGCACCCTCCACCACATTTAAAATATTTGCTTATCAGCTTGCATGACCAAGAAAGACTTTTCTGCAAATGGGTTTTTCTCCAGGGCAGGAGGAATTGCTTCACTCTCTGCTGTCTGAGCTCTGCAGAGACCAAGCTCTGGCTCCCTTTGGAGAACAGTTTGGCTGCTGCATATGATTTTTGTGATTTATACAACCTCCAAGGGCCAGAAGCGAGGCTGGCTGACGGCAGAGGTCTCTACACTGAGACCTGGGTTTGAGGAAATCAGCTTGATGGGTGGTGGAAGTACATCTCTTAAAAGACATCTTCTGAAGTGTGCACAATCCTCGTACACTTCAGCTCCTCTATTTAAAGGGAGGCTGGCAGAGGTTGAGTATAACACACAGGCAACAGGCTTTTCACATTATTTTTATGGCAGCACACAGTACTTCCCTGACCTTCCCACCACAGTGCCAAGTTGCCCCAGGTCCTGTGTGGCTTCAATGAGCTCCGGGGCCAACTTGGGAGCTCACAGCATGGATCATGCAACCTTAACCACACCTGGTCTCACAGGGTGGGCAGACCATCATATTGCTCAGCTAATAAGGGATGTGTCACCCCTAACCATGTGTGACTGCTCTCCCCAGCTGCTTTGCCTTTGCTTAGAGAAGTCCTTTGAGAAGTCCTTCCTCTCGCAGGAGGCAAAATGTTATTCTCTCTGCCTCTGATTAAATCTCAATAGAAAAAAAAAAATCTGGCTCCTATAAGTAATGGCTCAGGACAGGGGAAGCATCATTTCATTGGGGCAATTAGTGCAGTCTAATTAAACCCTAGTCTTCTGATCAGGCTCTGCTGATTAAGTGGGTTGCAGACACTCTGGATTATATTAACAAAATGAATCAGTTAATTACATGACAATCAATAAGAAGCAAAAAGTAGGACAAGCAATTTGCCTTTAAATGACCATCTAAATTCATCAACATGATACATGTTTGTAAGTGTTAAGGGAAGGGGCAGACATGACAGATCTCTTAGGCACTAAGATAATCATTTCTGATAGCTGCAATTCATGAAAAGGAGAGAACTTGTAGCATCTCCCTGAAAAAGTAATTATTTTTCTATAACAGTTTACAAAACAAGCAGATCACCAGTGAACTCAGCTACTGGGGGGAGGAAAAAAAAAAAAAAAAAACAACAAAAAACCCAACTTCAAAAACTTAGCTCTTTAATAAACCGAAAGTCTTAGTTTGGGAGTTGTGACCTAAAATGGTCAGCATTGCTTTGAACCAGAGACATTGTGGTCTTGAATGATTATCTGACTTAGAGCTCCCATCCAAATTGAAAACCTTGGTGAAGAGGGAGCTGGAAAATGGTATTGTTAAAGAGGCAATTTTTACCCTGAAAAGCTTACAGCCTGAATGGAAGGACTTAAAGGGGAAAAACTACTTTGTGAAAAATACAGAAATATCTGTTTTTCTCATTTTGCAGGGTTCAAAACAGATCGACTGTGAGGGATTTTCAACATTTGTAATGAGTGCTTTTAATTGTTTTCTTTCAAAAAAAAAAAAAAGAAAATGTTATCAAGACGGCTATTGAGAATTTCTCTTCTCTGAAAGCAGGCTTTTCAGTCAATCTAAAAAGCAATAACATTTTCAAGAAAAAAATTCAGTGAAAATGTCATAAAAAAATGAAATGTCTGTCAAGCACAACAATCTTCCCAGCTTTGAAAAAAGGGATTGGGTATTTTATTTTTGACTTTCTTCTTTATGATTTTGGCTGGCTGGATAATGCAGAATTAGGAAGATGACTTTTCCTTCCTCCAGAGATGGAGACCCAAGGACCAGAAAGATGAGTCTTACCCCAAATCATGCCTGCAATCACAGACTCATTTAGGTGGGGAGGGACCTCTGGAGGTCTCCAGTCCAACTCCATGCTCCAAGCAGTGCCAGCTTCAAAGATTAAATTAGTTTGATCTGGGTTTTGTCTGGTTAAGCTTTGGAGATCTCCTGAGGATGGACACTCCAGCAACTTCATCCCAGTCACAGAGAAATTGCACCCAAGTTTTCAGCCTCCAGGTTCACTGCCCTGATGAAAAAATGTCCTAATGCCCCTCACTGCCTTGGGATCATCATGGAAGAAATCCAGGGGGGTTGACATATGCAGTGGCATCTACAGTCAAAGGGGAAATAGCCTCAAAAAGAAAGAGCTGTGAGCCAGAGCTTTTTGAAACCTTCAGACTCTGTCCACAGCCTTCAGTAGGGATATGAGTAATTGAGTGTGGGTGCTCTCCAAACCAGCCTCATCCAAACCAGCCATGCTGTAGACACTCAGCCCCACCACAAGCCAGCCTCCAAGCTGTACTCCAAAGCTGTGACACCTGGTTCGTCATCCTTGTTTGTTTCTCCCCTCCTTTCAGTCCGCTAGCAATTGCATTTCTGGGTGCATGGGGCTCATTTATGAGTCTCTGCAGCAATAAAACAAAAAGGAAGAACCTCAATGCCACAGCCTGGACTGTCAGGCAAGAAATTTGCTTGCCATTTGTGGGCAATCATTTGCCATCTTGCATGGGAATTGATCAAGCTACTGGGGGACTTTCAGCTCCAAAAACCACTAGAAAAATCCTGAAACTGCCAGGAAGCAGGAGGAGAGCGGATTGCACTGAGACGGCTCAGCTGTCCCAGCGGCAGGTTTTACTGACGCTAAGAGCTCCGGGCTCCTGGAACTGCTTTCCCAAAGTCTCTCCATCTGGCTGCCAAGGTAGAGCCTGCAGAGAGTTGAGGCAAATACCTTTCATCTTTTTTAAGCTTTATTTCCGAACGAAGCAGAATTATGCTGCTGTTCTCTCTTTTTTTTTTTTTTTTTTTTTTTTTCCCTAATAACTTTTAAATCCTTTGGCTGCTTGCACCAAATTTTTCACAAGGGGACCAGACGTGCAGTTCTGACAAGTCTGGAATAAACAGGCAGCTGGGGAGAGGAGGGAGAAACTCTGCTTGCACAAAATGCCTCTTGACAGTCACACCGGAGCATGAAACGTCTCATTTACTGGGCACCATGGAGTCCAAGCAGAGCTTGGCCTCCAGGAATAACTCTATGGGAAATAGGCTGTGCCGGTTCAGCATGCCTGTCTCCCAAGTAAGTTGTCCTGCTTTAAAGCAGACTTTAGCAGTTTGCTCTGAGCAATGCTTGTGTGCAAGCAGCAATAAAGGGTTGATTTCTAGCATGGAAGGAGGTTGTGCTCAGGGCTTCTTTAGTCCTGAGCTGCTGGAGCCACCCCATGTGCAGTTGCTAAAGAGCTCTGCTACATCCTAGGGTGTATCCTCAGGCATAAGCCATCAGGCATCTTCCTCTCTACACAGCTGCAATACTGTGCCCAGCTTTGGGTACCCAGTCTCAGTGTGTCAGGAGACGAGAAGAGTGACCAGCATTATCAGAGTCCTTGAAAACAGGAAGCATAGAAGGAGACTGAAACAGATTGCAATAGTTTTAGTCTCAGGAAAGGGAAATATGAGACCAGTCTGCAAATTTGCAAAAAGTTCTTGTGAAGAAAGGAGTCTTCTCTGTAATCACAACAGGTAGGAAAGGAAATGGCAGGCTTCAGTTGTAGCCCAAGAGGGTATAGGTTAGAAATTAAGGAAAACCTTGCCACTTGGAAAAATAATCCTGTCTGGACAGGGATGGTGTTCCACCTTTTCAGTTTTTAAGAGCAAGTGATACATCCTTTATCTGGGTTTAGCCTTTGGATGGAGGTGACCCCTAGACCTCCCTCCTGACCTAATTTCTTTTCCATAAGGAAGCCACTGTCACTGAGGAGACCACTAGCAGTTTAATGCGCTGCCTGAAATAGATGGGCAGGATACAAACCTTAGAAGAGATGATGCCAGTTTGTCAGCTTGCCTGGTGTGCTTGGTGCTGCACAAAGCCCAAGGACAACTCCTGCCCCATTGCTCTAGACAATAAGGATTCTGCCAATTCCAGATTATCATTCATGCCTAAATTTCCTATCTGTATTCAGGAAAACCCTGGGGCTTTCCTCCATGTCATAACTAAACTACAATGAATTAACATTTTAAAAGCTCTGCTAAAACTATATTTGGTAAGAACAATGCAACTGTTACTAATTTAAACTCGGCCAAACTGCTATCCCACTACATAGTGGAAAATTTCAATCTGGATCTGGACTTTGCCATTTCTATCCAGGACATTTGACTGTCTGGAGCAAATCAGCCCTTTCAGCTTGAATTGTAAAACTGCACTCACATAGGAAGCACCTATCACACAAGACAGAAAATCTCCCTGCTTGCCAGAGCAAAGAGGCCACTGCACATGTCCAAAATACACATACAGTTCATATGGATGCACATGCTGAACACTACCAATGCCCCTCTGAACACCGGGAAGAAGGCTTTTCCCCTTCAAAGGCAGCCTGCTAACTTGTTCTTCTTGCAGAGTGTCTTTTGAAGGCACAAGGACCCTAAATCAGCTGATTGTGCCACCCAGTCTCATAAGCAAACCTGGCACGTTCGTGTGCAGAAAAGGAAAAGAAACCTTGATCACTACTTGCCTTTTACCTTAACCAAGCCTGCCTTGATCTCACAAAACCCAGGGTGCTTGGAGTACAGAGGCACAAGTTCAAAGAGACAGCAATAAGTTAATCTGAAAGCAAAAGGTGCTCTTCAAGGCAGGAGGGAAGAAGTAATTAGAAAGCACAGCTATTCCAAAGCGTCAATAAATGACATCAAGGCAGCCATTATACACTTTAGTAAGCATGAGGGTCCTCCACTTCTTGTCAATCAAGAAAAAAACAAGGCTGTAGACACATGGGCCAGACTGCAAAGGCAGGAACTGGTAGGGCCCCTTGCCACCCCCCTCCAGGACTCTGAGGCAGAGTCTCTGAAGGTGAGCAGGAAACAAGCAGCTTCAGGAGGCCCACATCTGTCAAGGCTTTTTTTTTTTTGGTTTAGATGTGCCCCTCCTACCTTCTCCACCATCAACATCCACTGTGCTCCATGAGCTCCATTGAGCTCCATGAGCTTCGGCTTTCCGTAGGCAATGTCCCATTTCATTACCGATCCAAAATGTTCTGACTTTTCAGTTCAGCATTTTAGTTATTATTTCATTTCACCTTCAAAAACTATAGCCTGGTCCACTCTGGGAAGCCTGGTGACAAATCAAAGGGCACTTACACTTTTGTATCTCCCAGCCCCAGGCAAATGTGATGCTGGATTCAGGATTCTGTTGCTTCAAAACTGCAGGTGCAAAAGGAGATTCCCTTCTGCATAATTCTTCCACCTCTAGCTTCTCATCTGTAAAATGCAGATAATCATTGTGCAGCTTTTGTCTATGTAGGCTGTAAGCTCTTAGGGGCTATCCAAGGACATCACGAGTGAGGAACCCCTCCATCAGACAAAGAGGAGGTGGCTTGCATGAGCTGGATGCAGGCAGGGTTGGCAGTGAGAGATGGCATCTTTTATCAGAAAAATTGATTCAAAAAGCCAAGAGGAGCAGTTTTCCCTCCAGCAAGCAACATCAATATACACATATGGATCCAGAGCTGGTGTTTTTCCCACAGCGTTTCTCCACCCCCCCTTTCAACATCCCTCTCTACCCCTGCCCTGTAGCAGCAAGACATTCAGACAACTGCTCCCCGACTCAGGCTTTTCACATCCTACAGCTAGGCCTGATCTCCACGTGGCAGTGATGCAAACCCAGAACCGTTCTCCTACACCAAATGTGTGCCAGCTGCAGCTGAGCAGCATGAGCTGCAATCCTTCGCTCAGCTGTCTCTGGCTGAAGGAGCTGGCAGAGGTTGTGGTACCCGACTGCTGCCGGGGGACAGGAAGAGAACGGGTGCCACTGAGCAGCACAGCGTGTCCCTTCTGCAGACTAACAGCTCCTCTCCCCTTCTCCCCCAAGCCCAGGAGGCACCAGCCACATTATGCAGTGTGATGCCACTTCTGATCCTTGAGGGCTTGGAGAGTCGCCTGGACACTAAGCAGGCTCTTGCTGGAGTTCAGAAGATGCCCGTGTGAGTGTGTGATCCCTGCTGCCACACTCTGCTGTCAGCTCTGCTCACAGGCAGATCTCTATAAGCCTCCCAAGCTGCTGTGGAGCTGGGGCTGCTGGCAACAGTAGGAGCCCTTTCCCCTGCTGTAAGCACTGATCCCTCCTAAAACCCAAAGCGATTGCATTAATCAGTTTGCTTCGAAGTAGGCCATGCTGAATGTGTTTGAGCCTGGCTGATAAAATGGAGAGAGGAAGAAGTGCAAGGAGATTAGAAAGGAATCGTGCTTAATTTGGGAACGTCTCTGAAGATTTATCCCAAAGCATGAAAGCCATGGAGAACACTCCCGCCCAGAGATTAAAGATGCTCTGACTCACATCTCTGAGGCCTGACAATAGCTTATTCAGGAGAGCTGCCTGCAACCACAAGACAGAGGATACAGTTTTCCCAAAGCATTTCAATTTTCAAGAGGAAAAAAAAAAAAAGACTAGACTTCATTAGTTTCACCAAATAACATGAGATGCCACGGTCCCAATCTCTCCTAAAGCTGGCTATAGATCCCTGTGCTTTTGTCAGCCTGAGAAAAACCAGATCCAGCAGTTGGTGATAACTTCTGAATCGCCACATTCTGGCATTTCCTATTGCATTTGACCTCCAAACAAAAGCAGAGCTAAGAAGCCAGTGAAAGGCCCTTGCCAAGCAGGGGGAATGCAGCAAACATCACCCCTTGCTTGCCGTGCCCCTTCATGTCTCCTTCTTCCACAGAAGTGAAATCCAGGGGCTAAGAGTGTCCAGCTGTTTTATCATGTTGGCATCTTCGAGGCCACCTGGTTCTCCCTGCTGCACGGCCAGCAATGTGAGCATCACACAACCCCCATTCTGTGATCCCATGGGTGGCCCACTGAGCACTGGGTGTGTGGGTGGTGCCAGGACCTCAGCATCTCTTCCCCTCTAAGAGCTGATGATGGCCCCAGTGTCCCTGTCAGCTCCAGGTGAGCCTTGAAAGGAAAGAAGGTGGCACCTGCAAGAGGGTGCATGTAGGAATTGGTCTTGCATTTCTGTTTTGCTCCTCTCATTAGGGGCAGAAGGGAAGGGGATGGTGAGTTTGGGAGAGACAGGATGGCAGGTATAAGGAACTGTGGGATTGCTGCCAACAGACTGCCCACACTGGAAATCCCTTTAGTGAGTGCTGATGTAACCAAGCCTTGGGGATGAACAGCAGGACAGCTCTGGGGCATTGGGAAGAAGGAATGAGACTCAACACTTGACTGATGTGGGCACATCTTTGACATCACTTCTTACAACTAGAGTAAACACAGCCCTGTGTTTTTATTCACAAGGACCCTTTGGTAGATAACCCAGTGAAGAGTTTGTGGCTGATCTATTGACATCAACACCATGAAGGTGAAGGCTGACATGGGATACACCATTTGGGAGGTGTCATCTCTCATCTAGGAAAATCAGGCTGCTGCTGCTGCAGAGTGCTGCCAGCAGAGTCCCTCAGCAGGACCCTGTATGGGACTGCACACTGGCAGCTCAGGGGACAGGGGGACCACAAGGCAGGACAGCAGCCATGGTACTGCGTTGCTGATGCATGAGAGGCTCCTCTGCATCACTGTGCAGCAGATCGTCTTTGATACAACATTACAGACGGCCCTTTCTGAGCCACTGCTGCTCCTTGTTCTGTTCTCCAAGATAGCTGGAGCAGAGACAAGTCCAGCACCATAAGAGGCTCTGCAGAGTTTGTTTTGATCTTCCTTCTGATGGGGAAGGACAGCCAGAGCCTGCAGAACAGAAAAGGCTGTGTACCAGCTCTAGGCGTCCAGGTAATTGTACTCATCTCCCATCCATCATCCCAGGAACGGCAGCCTCTGTTGCCAGACCTAATGACCTTTATGCCATTTCTTTCATGGAACCAGCTTGAAATTGATTTTGAAACAGAAGCAAGAGGTTGTATCAGTTTTCCCCTTGGAGGTGTGACAGCATGTCTGCTTTCTGCCAGGTTAGGTTATTTTTGTTCTCTGCTGTGTGTGTGTTTCCGTGACTCTGTTCACTGAGATAGGTAGAAAAGGATCCCATCAAGTTGGGCTGGTGGGGTAGAGGAGATGACTGATAACATGACGTAGCAGAAAGACAGCCACCCCCACACTTCACGCTGTGTCCATCACCTACACCCTCACCAGCTTTATTTACAGGGGAAGGGTTCAAGGAAGAGATCTGAGGCAGATCCATTCTTTACAGCTCAGTCAGCCCTTTCCAAATGATGAAATCCATCTGCCAAGCTGTGGAAGGAAACTTAAAGGCTAATGTACAAGGTTTCCTCACCTGTGGCAAGGGGACACCATCAGAAGACACCTCCAGATTTCTAAGCAGTGCAAGGTCATAGAATTGTGGTTTTTGAGCTTCCTACTTTAGAATTTGTCTTTGTAACTAGAAATTGTAGTGTTAAGAACATGCAAAGAGGTGACAGCCATGCCCACAGGTCCCGCTGCTCTTCTTCAGCCATGCAGCAAGATTACAACCTTCTGACTGGAGATGGAGTTGCGGAGGGGATCCAAAATCAGAAGGAGAGTGGATTTTATCTTTTTTTCCCCAGATTGCTTTCAGTTTAAAACAGAGCAATCAAGTTTTCCCCATTCTTAAGCAGAAATTGTATAGCATCATCTGGTCTTGAAGATTCCTGTTAAGAGCACAGTGTCATTCAGCAAACACAGCTGCCAGATGTGGTCCAGTGGCCGTTTGAGACACTGCCAGCTGGTGTAGACCTGGTGTGAAGGTAGTCCTCTCCGGCCCAGCCAGGATACAGGCAGGACTGGGGAGTCTTCACAAGGTTAGTCCATCCTCCTAAAAGACTCTGAAAATATATTTGTTCAACCTGTCCTTTAAAGCCTCCACAGAATCACAAAGTCACAGAATGGTTGAGGTTGTCAGAGACCTCTGGAGGTCATCTTGTCTAGGTGGCTCAAGCAGGGCCACCTAGAGCTGGTTGCCCAGGACCATGTCCAGTCAGCTTTTGAGTATCTCCAAGGACAGAGACTCTACAGCCTCTCTGGGCAACCTGTTTCAGTGCTCAGTCACTGCGATGTACTGGTGGTGCCTGGGGTAGTTCCTCCTCAGGTGCAGGACTTTGCACTTCTTGTTGAACTTCACAAGGTTCCTGTCGGCCCATTTCTCCAGCCTATCAAGGTCCCTCTGGATGGCAGCATGACCCTCTGGTGTATCAGCTGCTCGTCCCAGTTTTGTAACATGGGCAAACTTGCTGAGAGTATGCTCTGCCCCATCATTCAGACCATTAATAAAGACGTTGAATAAGATTGGGCCCAATATGGACCTCTGGGGTACACTGCTAGCTACTGGTGTCCAACAAGACTTCATGCTGCTGACCACCTCCCTCTGGGCATGGCCATTCAGCCAGTTTTCAATGCACCTCACTGTCTGCTCATCTCTGGCAACGGAGAGGTCTTGCTTTTGTCTGGAAATCTGTTGTCACGCTTCACTATCCTCCCTCTTTGGATTTTTTTTTTCTTCCTCACTGCCTTTTGAAGCTGACTTTCAAAGAGTCCCTCTTTGCACCTGGCTAAACCTTGGTGCCATGTACAGAGGAAAGTGGGGAGAGATGCTGTTTTTCATTATTTGCTCTGTCACTGAAGGCAATAGCCCTGGCTTGTAGCATGGGCTCGTTCAGCAGTGTTTCATGTCTATGCCTCTGAACCTCTTGTTTTCAGATTACTCTGGGGCTGGTTTTATTAGTGGTTGATTGAGTGATCTCAGCATGGCTCTCGTGGAATACCCACATCTTCCGTTCACCACGGAGCAGATGGAAATGTTCTCAGTGAGACACTCATGCATATGCAATATCTACAGAGGAAAACATCTCAGCTCTTACTGCTGCTGCCAATAATGCCGCCTGTCAGCTTCTGGATGAACTCCACTGATATTTATTTGGGCAGTATCGGAAAGGAGCATTAGCGGAAAACTCCCCAAGTCGTGTAAAAATGCCATTGATGCTTCTGGTAGAAAATCTTCAAATGCTGTGAATACACTATTGAAATTGCTTTTTTTGTCACTGAGTGTTGAAATCTTGAAAAAATGCTTGGGAAAAAAATTCCTTTGGAATGTTTTGACCACCTTTTCAAAAAGAGTGTGATTAATAAATACAATGGGCTTCTTTCCACTTGAGCAGTCCTTTATACCTGCTGGAGTCTTCTGGGTGAACGAGATTAAGGTATGAAAGACTTCAGGAAGCAAAATCACCAATAAGTTCAGAAAGGACAGAGCATAAAAAAGAGTGCCAGACACTCGCATTTAGGGATATTCTGGAATTGTCATGAAACCATTTTTGTGCTGCCCAGGGGTTATATGGCTAAAAAAGGACAAACGAAGCAGTCCTATGATTAGAGAGTCATTATTTCGGCACCCTCATGCTAGGAGAAACGAAGGAGCGAGGAAACAAGTGGAAGTGCGCTCTCACCAGCTGGAAATGGATGCTGTGGCTAATGCACCTGCACAGCATAAACACATATGGACTTATATGTATGGCTGAGTGAATTATGACCCTGTGTATCCCTGTTTGTCTGTAACACAATAGACCAGCTCTCCTCTCTCACCTGCCTCTTAATTATTGGGTTAGGTTTTTTTTAAAATATTAAAAAAGACATGTTTGCCATCAGTCATGTCCATTCTCTAACCATCATCCTGGATCCAGACTGTCCCTCCACTGACCACAAACACCCTACAGTCAAAACTCTGATGTTCTCAGCAAGGCCCAAAAGCCATAAATGTTTCATTTTAGTAGAAATTGAGTTTTTCTTGATCTTTCACATGTAGACACAAGTTTCTGTAAATGCTATCCTGAAGTCTTTGAAATGCTGAATGGCCGAACAGTAAGACACCGGGCTCAGGCGGTGCTTGCATTGATTAGCTGAGCCCTGATTGATGTGTGGATGCTTTATGCTTTGTTCTCTAATGTACTTTCAGCAGCGCTAATAAAATTTCCTTTGAACAAGTGGGAACAGGTGATCACACAATTATGTGTGTCTTGTCTGTCTGGATGATTCAGCCTCATGTTGTTGTCATAGCAGCATGTCCCCACCACGGGCTCGCACGTTGAAGTAGGACTCTTTTGTATGTGCTGGTTTGTGATTTGCAAATAATAAACAAAACCCGGTGCCCTGCTTTGATAGAAGAGGATTTGCTGTGTTGTTGGAATTGTAACTGCATTTAAATGTGGGAGGAAAAATGGAGCTGATTGTCAACACCCTTAGGACACCACTGTAAGGATTTCCAAGGATGCAAATGCAGCCTAGATTTGACTTTGATTTTGGGAGTCAAAGAAAAGTGCTGTCAAATTTCTTTCTATATCCTCTGGAGTGAGAGTCGGGTTCTCTCTCCTTCCAAAGGAAGCATACTCTTTGGCAGTGCTGTGTACTCATGTAGCGTGACCCAAGGAGTAGAGCTTTGGTTATTTAACCAGTCGTGGCACGTGGTTCTCTCCAACCTCTGAGACACAGGTCCACACCTTGCTCTGAGTCTGTGCTGACCACCAGTCATCCTGGCACTGTGCACTTAAGATCACTAGCTGGATCCTAAGTGGGGTGCAAGGCTGTGAGGTGTGATGTCACGTCATGCAATGCTGCCCTGATCACACTCCAACCTGTTGGCTTGTTTGCTTTTTGCCATTCTGGCCACATAGGAAGCCACATAGGTCTGGAAGGGCTCTTGCACCTTTCAAGCCTGTCTTTGTGTATCACCACAGGCCAAAGGCAGCATGGGTTTCTAGAGGAGATCTAAACCAGCAGTGTGCCAATGACATGCCATAAGAACTGAGCCTCCTGGAAAGACGCAGTGTTTCTAGCCTTAGTTGTAGAAGTAGCCAAGCCTGAAAGCTGCAACGCTTCCACTGTTTCCCATGTACACATAGGTGAATAGTCAGTGGAGCATTAACTATCTGGAGATTTTCAGACATGAAAGAAGCCCATGACCAGTGCCACAGCTGCGACCCTTGCAGAACTGACTGACTGTAACCAGTAGGAAGGATTCACCCTGACAGAAGGGTTGTGCCAGCCCCAGCTGGGACACAGCACCAGGCTGTGCCAGTGCATGTGGAGAGCTCAAGTGAGTATTACATGCGCATCCTGAGAGCCAGGAGGTCCTTGAGGGAGGCAGAGGGCGTGCCTCTGCTGTGAGTCTCCTGTTAATGCTTTCAAAGAGACATCTCTCCTTACATCTGATCCCTGTGGCTTCCCACAAGTTCAAGTTGACATCCGTGGGGGCAGATCCTCAGTCAGGGTGCATTACCATTTGTCTAATTCAACTTGCTGCATATAGAGAGGGCCTGAGCAGCTGCAAGTCCATCTAACTAGATATGAGCCGTTTGTGATTTGAGGCATGTGTTAAAACAACACAAAAAGCGGACACATGCACACGTGCACAGAACAGGTAAGGAAGAGGAGAATGGAGATCCTAAAAGAACCCTACATCTAGGACCAATGTAAGTGCCACTAATTTTCCTTCTTCATTTGCCCTGGCAGACAGAGCCCAACATGATTCAGGTGTTAAAGGAAATTTTCAATCATATTTAATGAGAGAGAGAGAGAGAGAGAAAACTAGAAAATGGGATGGGATTGCACTGTGATGCTGTGACCTGTCTGTGCCCAGACCTCTGCCTTAAATTGGAAGAAAAGTGCCAATTAATCTGACACTGAGGAAGGCATAGGCAACAAAACCATTTCATGTCTGCTCATTTCCCCCCATGACATGCAGTCCTCTCCACCTTGCTAATTGGAGAAAGCTTGCTAACGGCTCTCTGATGTGGGTTTAATTAAATAACTTTTGAATGCCTCTGAGCAGTGGGGAAAAAGACGGTGGAGTCATTCCATGCCTGACACACTGAGAGACGGCTTCAAATCCAGGGCTTCTTGATTAATCGCTGTAAAAATACAAGCACTGTGGGAGCAGTGGAGGATCTCTAATAACGATGGAGCTAGAAAATAAAGGCTACAGCATCTGGCTGTGGAAAGGAGGATCTTCCACATCCTGGCAGTTCTTATAATACTGCAGAGAAGATACTTGTTCATTCGGTGGCAAAGGAAGGGCTCTGAGGCAGGTGAGGCATCTCTGCAAGGGATATATGCAAGGCAACATGCTGCTGTTGTGTCCCAAGAAGGGCTGCAGGTCCATAAAGGGGGCAGAATAGTGAAGGGTGGAGAAGAAAAGAGGAAGAAGATGTGCTCTTGAAGGGGACAGCTAAAGAGAGGAGCAGCAAGTCCAGATGTCTTGGAGCACAGCTCTGGCCCAAGTCCACAAGAGACACTTCAGCAGGTCACTTCTGTTTGGTGAGTGTACACAGGTCTTGGTGCATTGTCTGAAGAGAAGCATTCCTGCCTGGGAATCGGGGTTGCCGTGTGCTGAGACCATCTGTGCCCTAAATAGGAGGGCAAAGTGTGACTGATTTTATGAAGGGTGAGCTTTGGCGTGTGGAGTTGAAGGGGGAGCATGCCATGGGTACCAGGTAGACTCTGGACCAGGTGGATGCCCTTGCAGCGAAGCCAGACCCTAAGCCAAAGCCTCAACTATGACACAACTTTCCCTACTTCTTTAAAACACCCATTTTCCCCCCTTTCCATCCCAGAAGGAAGCCAGGAGTGCTGCATACAGGCTGAGTGCTGCAGGAGAGAGCTTGCAAATAATCTGAGAGCAAGAGAAAAAATTTTAACAAGACTTTGAAAGAGTCTATTTAGCTTATCAGAAAGGAGGTCAAGAGGTGATTTGATTACAGTGCATAAGTGCCATCAGTAGAAGAAAACACCAGTTTCTAAAGAGCTTTTTAATCTATCAGAGAAAGCCGGAACAAGAACGAATGGCTGAGAGATGAAGCCAGACAAATGCAAATAAGACTTAGGGAGCGTATCTTTAGCAGAGAGGGAGATAAACGGGAAGAGCAAACTCAAGGAGAACAGCACTCAGTGTCTCTGGGTGCCTTCAACTGGCAGTTGGATAACAGGCTTAAGCCAGAGAGAAGCTGGGTTGGTTCCAAGGTGGTGTTTAGGAGCCTGTGGTATGTGGGTATACGTATAAATTGGTCTAGTGCTTGTCTCTTAATAGTAAGAAAATCCAAGTTCCTTGCTCTTGTGTGGGCAGAAAAATGTTTTGAGCACAAGCTTTGGGCAAAACCTAGTTCAGTCACCAGGAAGAGCTCAGATCAGTGTTCATGGTTTCTAAGTCAAAATTGTATCTTGGGAGCCTGGGCTTCCAAAGGCTTGGTGGTCTGAGCCAACCAAACGTATTCCTCCTGGCAACACACTGGACACATCCTGGTGAGAAATTCCAGCCTAGTGGAAGGAAAAACTCTGGCATGGGTAGGAATTAAGGCATTGCCAATTAAGAGCAGAAAACAAAACAAAAAAAATACCAGAAGTCCATCTCCTCATGCACCTGTGTCTGGCACTGGTAGGGGACTCTAGCAGGGGCTTAGCAGGGAAAAAACTAGTCTGGAGTGATCCTTCCCTGGAATTTCTTCCTGGTTTCCAGCAATTTGCAGCTGATGGACTCCTGAAGTGGTGGTTAACACACAGCTATTAACAGGCCCTGAAGGATGCTTCTCCCATGAAATTCTCAGGCTGCTTTTGGATCTATTACACTTCTGCCTGGAGCAATAACATTCATAATTTAGTAACACAATGTGTAAAAAAGCACATCCTTTTCCTTGTTTCAAATCCTCTGATCCTCTCACTGGTACCCTTTTTTATTTTGGTGTGAGGAGCCCAGTATACTTACTAATTGCCATTTGTTTGTGCTGTTGAAGATTGTTAAGGCTTTTCTCCCACCTTCCTAGATATTTAGGGCAGGGTATCCTGATGGAGTCAGTCCCCTCCTGTCATCAAAGAAGGGGCATATCTACTCCGTCAGTGTCCCAGCCAGCCCACAGAGGTGGTGTTCCGCACCAGAGGCCCAAAAGACACACATGCTAGAGCCATCCTCCAGAGCTGGATTACAAAGGGTGAGGAGAGTATATACAAACAGTATGCCAGAAAATACAGCTTATCTTGAGTTGGCCAGGGAAATTCTGATTTTTTAATTTGTCCAATTTCTAACCCCAACATCTCTGGGCATCTGTGGAGAATGGACACTAAGCTCAAGCAAAAGAACTTCCCAACACTAATCTCTGTGTTTCTCACCTGAATCCCTACTGTTTGATGATAAGAGAGGGTTTCTAAGTCTGGATCCTCCAGGGATGTCTGGGCAGCTACCTCTTTATTACTGTCATGTTTTCTCCTTTTTCTCTGTACAGCTGTGTTCAATAAAGGAAAACTTTTAACAAATAAACCAAGCTAGCCCTTTTTAGCCCAGGGGCTATTTGCTGGTGAAACCCGTATTTAAATATTTACTACCTGAATATGAAGGAATTTCCTGGGTTGTGCTGTCTGGCAAATGAGACAGCTTATTCAGTGTTAAGTTAAAGTTCTAGTTAAGTCTAGGAAATTATTTCATATCAGTAATGGGTGTTTACTAATGAGTAGGTAAATCCTACCACAACTGGACCCATCTTCATTCTCCTCAACTCCATGAACTGTCATAGTGAGGGTCCATCTGCAGGTGGGAAAAGTGAGCCAAAAGTGGGTCATCCTGCCAAATGTTTGCCAAAGCCTGCTGAAGGCAGCTATTTTGTCTGGGAAAAAAAAAAAAAAAAAAAGAAAAAGCACTTTGATTCAGTCCACTTTTTCTTTTTCTAAATGGCTCTAAAAATAAAAAAAAAATCCAGTTTCATACATCAACTTTTTTTGGAATGATTAATCTTTTTAATTTAATTAATTTAATTAATAAAATATAAGTTCAAATAAAGGTCAACTAGCTAAAAAGAAAACAAAACATATGAGTATCTAAAGGAAACATACTACTTGACCCATGCTGAGAGTTAAGTAGTTTGGGAGTGCAACGAAGGTCAACATTGAGCTTTCCAATCCAGCCCATACTTGGAAATATTTTTCAACTCTTGAAAGGTATGTTGGTTGTGACAGCTGTTTCCTGTATTTGTTTGGGTGGGAAACTGGACTGAATAATCCTGCCTGTTTGAGTCATTAGGGAGGTATGGGAATTTTCTTTACTGATTGTTACAAAACAGCATGTGCCGAGTTTCCATCTGAAAATTAGACCACCAATTCCCAGCCAGACAAACTGGGAGATAGTCTTGACGTGGAAGAGTTTGCAATGTAAATACGCAGACCAAAGATTGTTAGTCTTGTTTTTCTGAGTGCATAATAAAGCCCAGAGCCTTAAAAACTGGAATTTAATTATTTCCATAAGGGCTAGAGAGTCTGCACAGAACTTAGCTTTGATTTTCGGAATCTGTTCCTACCTTAGAGTAGGTCATCCTTTCCCCAAGAGGGGAAACTTGCCCAAAACATCACTTGACATCATGGACTTTTTCCTTAAGTACCTACTTAGGGATGAGGGAAACACACTATTAAATGTGGCTCCTTCACAGTTGTCTTTAATCACACTTACTCCTTGGAAGCCATGTGAGGATGTAAGCACATGACAGCAGCCATTTAGAGACAATCCTGGTCCAGCTGGACTGTCCCTGTTCCCACTCACACTCACAGCTGTGCCACCCACCCCAAGTATGCGGCGGGGATGGCACAGGGTCCTGAGCACAAGTCAGAGTCATGCCTGTTGGGATGCACATCAAGCTGTTTGCTCAGCACCATCAGTGCTGTTTTTCTGGAAAGCAGGAGTGATAAAGCCTGGCTTCATAGGCATTTGTATCATTCTGTTCCCCACTCATGCCATGGTGACCATCCCTGTGGGAAGCAACAGGATGATTAAATAAACAAGATATGGTGTCAAAGCCCCCAAGATACAGGCTTGTCCTGCTCTGGGTAAAGGAACTACCAATCTTGAGTTTCCTCCCTTTCCTCACCCCAGAGAGTGAATTTCAAGGGTTCAAAAAAACACATACCTGGCTTCAAAAGGTAATAATCCACTTTGCTTCAACATGTTTTTTTCCTCCATGCCTTTCAAGGCCATCTGACCTCATTTCCCAGTTTGGGGCTTCATCACTGTGGAGCTGTAAAAACCAAAGTCGAAAGGCAAGGTGGGATGCTCAGCTCACCCCGTGACTCCCTGAGGCTTTACCCAAAGCGCTGGTTTTCATAAGACTCATGCTACAGCTCTCAAGGAAGACAGTGCCAGCAGCCACGACATGACGACATCCAAACACCATTCATCAATCCAGCGTGATTTGCTTTCAGCTGCTTTTAGTCTTTCCCAGGCTCTCTGAGGGAACAGCTTGGATCCTCCTGTGAATTGGAGAGTTTAGTTTCCCTCAGCAGACCCCAGACATGGGCAGTTAACAGTGACAGGCTTTTCAGCAGGCACAAAATAAAGGGCTGGATATTTTTTTTTAAATGGATGCTATTAGTGTTCTGGGAAGAGCCTGGACACATACTTGTTAAGTCTGCAGTCTCCAAAGTATTTATAGAGAAGAAAAGAGCATAACTGGTTGAAATTCTTATTGCTGTAGCAAATGATCAATGCACTTATTCACAGAGCCATAGTGTCTGTGATTAATTTGTAGCCAGAAAAAATAGCAGAGTACCTGCTGCGTTGCTATTACCTTATCTCTGCCTCACTGGTTGATTCTCAGGTACAAGTGAAACCAACCTTCAATTACTTGGTTAAAAACCGATCGGCTGCCAGGGAACAAATGGAATGATACAGCCACCTCTGCCGACGCACTTTACAGCTCCCAGAGATAATTGAATGGAAGGAAACACACTTCAAAGTCCCCCAAGAGCCAGCACTGACAGTAAATACCTGGATGTGCCCCAGGAAATGGTCAGGGACCAGGGAACAGCCAGCTGGAGGGATGACCTGCACTGGGAGCAAACTTCACATACTGGTGTAGAGCTGGCTTATTTCTATCCTGCTTTCAGGAGGACCTTTACCATCCCATTCAGATACCTCTCACCTGCTTTGCAGTCATCTGTGCTGTTCTCCATTTTTTAGAGAGAAGCTGATGCCTTGAGACATTCCTGCCATGTCTGGCCTGAAGCAGCAGTACCGCTGTTTTCAGGCATTTGTCCCTGTAACCCTGCCTGGTGCTGCTGAGCAACCTGCTCCCCCTCCCCAGATGGGGGAGCAGGCACTGTAGCCTACAGCCCAGTCAGCAAAGCTCAGAGGTGGCCAGCCAGCACTCATCACATCTCTGGTACTGGCTATGGAGGCTACAAGCATCCCATTGCCTCAGCTAAGCAGATTCATTGACAGCTCTGAAGTCCTCTGAAGTTTGGTACTACACGGGAGCTCCAGGGAGGCACAGGAAAACTGTGACCCTCTCTCTAGTGGGATGTATCCTCCAATGGGCTGCTGGGGCAGATATTCCCAGATGTCCTCCAATTGTGGACAGCCTTGACCATTAATGCCAGGACTGTATCCCTCAGTGTTACTGGAGTCATGCCCAGACATGACTTGTTCATCAGGTCACAGAATAATTTAGATTGGAAGGAACCTCTCTGGAAGCCTCTGATCCAACACCCCTTAAAGCAGAACCAACTTAGATCAGGTTGCCTAGGGCTTTGTCCAGCCAAGTCTTGGATATCTCTAAGGACTGAGATTCCCTGCCTCTCTGGGCCCCTGTGCCAATGTCTGACCATCCTGAGGGTGAATTTCTTTCCTAATGTCTAACTGGAATTTCACTGGCCACAACTTGAGTCCATCGCTCTCTTCCTTTCACTTGGCATCTCCAAGAAGAATCTGGCTCCATCTTCTCAGGACCTTCCCACCCCAGTCAGTGGCCCTGTCCTCAAAATTCATTTTCATCCTCCCTTCCCTTGCTGCCTTGCTGGCTACACCAACATCAGAACAGCCATCTCACATGGAGATGTGCCTGCACAGTGGTTCTCCAAGTGGGTTAGGGCATCCTCTGAGAGAGCAAGCTTTCAGGGCTGCGTAATTATGGAGGAGACATTCAGATGTCCTTGACAGGGCAAGCAGCCTGGCTTGTTCATGCTGCAGTAGGACACTGCTGTGGGATATATGTGATTGCTTCTGAGCCACTCTCTTTAAGGACACAGGCAAATAAAAATGCAGGAGAAAAATCAGTCGTGTTACATGGTGATGCTTTTAATTGCCTTGGCTAAACGGAAAATTAAATGCTGGAAATTTCAAGTCCTGTTTGATGTTTAGCATCTGTGCTCCAAAAGGACGGGTTCTCCGGGCACAGCTTTGGTACGCTCAGGAAGCATGAAATCACTCCTAAATTGCTCGACGTGTAAGGTAATTGGCCTCCATTTCCTGAAACACTGGGTGCAGACACCATCTCCTGTGTGGAACAAACTCAGAGATACCATGGGGACTGTTTACATGGCATCCGTGTGCCTGACATCAAGGGCTCCTTGTCCAACTGGTGCAGAGACCATCTTCCACTTCTCTGGAGGAGCTTGGTGCCTGACAAGGTTGGGGAAATAACTCCCTGAGACAGAGCAAGAGAGAAATTTCCTATCATCAGCCCTGTCCCATGCACTTTCCATTTCCTCCTTGTTATGCTCAATCAAGACACATTTGATTTCATATTAGGGGAATCTGAAAAAAGAAAAAAAGATCACAGGTTGAATGCGGCATGCATTAAAGCCTGTTTCTGCTGACAGAGAAGCACAGGCTCGCAAAGGCTGCCATGCCTGGAGCTCTTCACTCCCTGTCGTGATTTAAGCCCAGAGGGCAACTGAGCACCACACAGCCACTCAGGGATGGGGAGGAGAAATTAAAACTAAGGCTTGGGGATTGAGACAAGGAGAGGGAGGGATGCCTCACCAGTTATGGTCATGAGCAAAAGACAGACTCTACTGAGGAAGAAAAAGAACATCAATTTAATTTGCACACCACCACCACTTAATTTACCAATCAAACACAGTAGTACAGTGGAAAATACAACCACATCTTAAAAGCACCTTCCTCCCACCCCTCCCTTCTTTCCAAACTCAGCTTTGCTCCTGATTTCTCTACCTCCTCCCTTCCGGTGGTGCAGGGGGCAGGGGATGGGGGTGCAGTCAGTCCATCACTCGTTATTTCTGCTGCTCCTTCCTCCTCAGGGGGAGGACTCATCACACTCTTCCCCTGATCCAGCATGCAGTCCTTCTCACAGGAGACAGTCCTCCATGAAGTTTCTCTGACATGATTCCTTCCCACGGGCTGCAGCTCTTCACAAACTGCTCTAGCGTGGGTCCCTACTGTGGGTCGCAGTCCTCCCAGTGACAGACTTCTCCGGCATGGACTTCCCTCAGACTCCCGGCCTCCTTCGGGTACAGCCACTTGCTCTGGTGTGGGGTCCTCGACAGGCTGCAGGTGGGCATCTGCCTCTCCAGTGACCTCCATGGGCTTCAGGGGCAGAGCCTGTCCTCTTCACCACGGGCTGCAGGGGAGTCTCTGGTCTGACACACCTTTCCCTCCTCCTTCTATCTTCCACTGACCTTGGTGTTTGCAGAGGTATCTCCCTTGAAACTCTGTCTCCTCTGAGGTTCCCCTTCTTAAATACGTTATCGCATAGGTGCGGCCACCATCACTAATTGGCTCAGCCTTGGCGCAGAGGCAGGTCTGACTTGGAGCTGGGGGAGCTTTGAGAAGCTTCTCACAGGGAGCCACAGCTGTAGACCTGTCCCCTACTACCAAAACCCCCACCACACACACAGATCCAACACACCCTCCCAGCTGGAATTTTTGTTCTCTGAAATAGGATCTGTGATAGTATCTACCCTCTCCAGCTCTGCAATGACAATCTTTCTCTTGTCTCCAAAGAGAATACTATGGACTCTGCACGTCGGTCACAGGGTCAGCCAAGGTGACCGCTGCATGCAGCAAAGACACTACCAGGCCAAACAGTCCTACCCTCCTTGTTCTTTGTACATACACACTGCACACCAGTGGCCATCCTTGCTGCCTCTCCCAGTTCTGCCATGCCTTTGGAGATGAGGACTTTGAGTGTGGGGATAAAACACAATCTTCAAGATTCACGTTCATAGATTTATACAGTGGCTCAAAGATATTCCCTGCTCTCTTCTTTTGTTCTTTCCTAATAACTTCTTGCAGCAACAGGAGAGGTCACAAGAGTGCTTTGCAAATGTGTGCAACTCCCCAGGGCCACAGAGCAGGGCTGAGATCCATTTATTTCCAAGCTCATAGGCCAAGCTTCAGCAGAAATCCCCTCCTCACATTTCAGGACCATCTTCCCACAGCTTCTGTAATCTCCAGGCCAGAACCCCCCCAGGGAAGGTGCAACAGCTCCCATCCTTCCACACTTCTCAAAGCTGTTTAATTAGCAATATTCCTGGGTGCGATCAGCTGCCAGACTGCAGGAAATCTTGGCAGGCTCATGGGATGTCAGGGTTTGGGAATCAGCACAATGGTCCCTTTCCACACACCTCACCCCTATGGTTCGATGCTGTTGGCCTCTCCTTAATTTTTGTTCTCCAAATATTTGTTTAGACATTAAGACCAGAGAACCAGAAGACAGGTTGCAAGACCCATACACAGCTGTGAGTCTTTCAGCAGGAAAAAGGTGATGGTTGCCTTGAGGGGATTTGTTCTCCTCCAACCAAAGGAAGGAGAAAATGTGATATTTGCAATCTTTTTTTTTTTTTCTTTTCACGCCAGGTACAAAAGGCCAGACTGGAGTAAATTGCTGGAGCTACATTAAAACCTGTTTATAGCTGTTGAAAAAATTCAGGTCATCAGATTATTTTTTTTTTTTTATGGTTGATCATAATTGCATTGGTCATTAGGAGAACAGGGGAAGGATCTTTGTAGCAGTACATTGAAGAATGCAAGAGGGGAAGACATCCTGAGAGATCACCTAACCACCCTTCCCTGGTGTGCTCCCCTGACATGTCCTCAGGGCATAAATCCACTTCTGTGGGGTACCAGGATTAATTTTTCTGCATACACTACTCCCTTTGGCTGTCTCTTTACATCCCTGCTCCTTGGGATTTGTTCTCTCAGCAGCCTTCCTCAAAGGGGAAGAACCTTGCCACTGGGCTGCATTAAGGAATGAGCAGAGGAAGGGGAAACCTTCATCCACCTCCCACTCCAGCTGTCTCTGAGCAGTCCCCTCTGGGCAGGCAGAGCTGTGCCCCACCAGCCCCAACCTGGGGGGACCTTCCTTTTCTCATGGCCCCAGCTGGAAAGAGTTGGAGTCAGGGTGATTTGCCTTCTGGTTTACCAAGTCCTGCCAGGGCCATACTGTCATCAAATTATAAAAACTAGGGACTTCCAATGGACACCTACAACATCATCTGCCCTTTAGCAGGACCCTGCTGCACCCTGTGCACACCCAATGGCAGCGTGTCTAATAGCCCTTCTCCAAAACTTTTAGAGAAGGCATATCCACCTCTGCCCCCAGGAGACAGGAGGCATCAGTAATCACAGTGCTGGTGGGAAAATACAAGTTAACAGGCAGTGTGGACTTGGCAGATAAAACCTTGCTGCCAGAGGAAGGGGCCAGCTGATGGCAGCGAGAGGGAGGTATTGGGAGCAGAGATGAGCAGCTCCTCTGGGCACTGCACACATGTGAAAATTGCTTCTGCTGGACAGCAGGTAAGACACAAGGGGGGTAGCAGGGTTTGCCCAGTCCTTCTACTCCACAACAGATAGCCTCAGCTGATTTCAACAGTGATAAAGATCACTTCATTATCTCCAACGAAGACCACACAATTACAGAGTGTCTCTGATCAGAGTGACGATAATCACCAGTGTGAGCTCACCTCCTCCACTCACTCATTTATTTTGGAGGTTTCTTAATATACCAAAAGCCAGTGAAACTAGTGCTAATCCACCTCCCAGCAGCATCTTGGCCAGGAAAGAGGAGCTGTCACCATCACCACATCCTTCCAGATTGACACTATAGAGATCAACAGCTTTGATCTGCAGGGAAACTCCCAACAGCCTCTCCTGGCATCAGTGTCTCCTGCCTGCTCCTCCCTGCAATCCTGATCCTCGTTTGGCTCCCTGTAACCAAACAGTCACCCTCCACAGAGTGAAATGAAGTGATCTGCACGTCCCATACAAATACCTCCTTGGGGCTATAGGGTCCAGCAGAGAAAGGGGCTACAAGGGCCATACCTGAAGTCAGAGAAATGTACATGTGACCAGAGTATTGTTTTTTTCCCCTAGTATGGATCAACTACTGGAGCAACCTGTCCAGGAGAGCAGTGGGGCCTCCAATTTTTGATTGCTTTGAATCACAGGCCCTGTGAGGGATGTTTTAGCTGGATTCAAATAACCAGACAGTGCAAAGTGGGAGAGATGATCTTCTGCTCGGACAATCTCTCCAGCCTCATAGACTTGTCACCTGCTTTCACCAGGAGGTCAGCACCTGATCAGGATGTGACCTGCTCAGAGCCAACAGGAACTTAGCTGGCCATGCTGCCATGGGGGTCTCAGCTCTGCCATGGGAAGGGCTCTTCTGCTGTGGCTGTTCTTCCCACAGTCCCTCATGTGTCACTAGTGTGGACTATTGTGAGTGTCAGAGTGAAGTCTGCCTTGTTACTGGCCCATGCTGGGAGGTCCCCAGCTGAGGGGTGTCCCAGGGACTGCTGAGAAATCCTCCACTGGATTCCAGGTAGGTATGCTGGCTTTGGGCATCTCTGGCTCTTTGCTGCTCCAGCCTGCCCAGAGCAACTCCTCAACCTAGCTGACCCATGATGAAGCCCTCCCCACCTTTCAGCCTCTCCTCACATACCAGGACAAGGATGAGGGCTTCATCCTCCTCCTCATGTCCCCAAACCCTACCACTGCTAAAGACCAGCCTTGGATGGGAGAAAGCCAAACCACAGAGAGGGGTAGCTTCACAACCAACTGCTCCTGGTTAAGACACCCATATGGAATCATCATTAAGAGATCATCACAGCCACTGAAATGCTCTGACACTTGGCATGGACCCCTCTGGCTTCTCATCAGCACCTTGACATCTGCAGAGTTAAGATTATTGCTGAGAAATTCTGCTGAGCTGGGTGCTTTTCCAAGCATGAAGGCAGTGAGAAGGGAAAGGCCTTGCAGGATATACCCTGGATATTTCCCTCAGGTCCAAGGAGTATATATCATCATCCTCTGTCATGGCTCTGATTTCTTTTTTGAGGCCTCTGGATTCATTTGGTTGGTTCATTTCATTTGGACCAGGCAGAATTTGATGTGTTGCCATCATGTCAAAGACCGGAGCCAGGAAGTGGAAGTCTTAATCGAGCTCTGAATCAACCCCTGGAAGGAATAGTTATGGAGACTATAGCAGAGCTCCTGGATGCAGGGATAGAAAATACTTATTTTCAGAGCTAGCTGGAGAAAGCTCTGCTCCCCCTTCCTGTGGCTGGACCCACCTCCTTTCCCCTGGGTGGGAGCTGAGCCCTGTCCCCTCCTGTCAGCCGAGTGCCAGGAGCCTCCCCCCAAGGACTGGCAGGTCCTTCAAGGACTGTGGTGACAGCGGTGCTTGGTGCTTTCCTCTCCACCCCCTCTGCCCTTTCCTCCCCACCTGAATCCTTTCAAAAGCAGGTGGGTGGATCTTCCCAAAGGCCCCAGGGTTTGTAGGGCTGATCTGGCACACAGCTGTGGCAGGGGGCACATCCATTACATATTTCCAAAAGCCAAAAGTTTTTCTTCTCCTTGCTTTCTTCTTTCTCCTCCTTTTATTTTTTTGTGGTCTCAGGTGAACACAGAATATTTCAAAGAGATCTCTGCCAACACTGCAGCTTTGAAGCCAGCCGGTGGAGCAACCTCAAATGACATGGAGAAGGAGTGGGGCTCGGCTGGGTACCTTCCCAGGAGAACTGAATCAAAGCCAGAAGAAATGACAACACAAACTGGTCCAACTCAGTTTGGCTGGGAGTTCCTCCCTCCCTTTTTTACTGAGCCCAGCCCAATGGCTCTTCCCGATTTTAAATCAGCAAAACCTTGATAAGCTTCATATTAAGTTCCTCGGTCACCAGCAGAGATGACCTGTAGCAAAGCCCTGGATTTTATCTTTAATTATCAGCAAGAATATTACATTCTTGCAGAAACTGAGCCAAAAAAGCCAGCATCTGTGATCCCTGCTGTGGAGCTGAGCTTCTGCTCAAGGGAAGGCTGGTAATCAGGAAGAGAGGGGTCAACAGAAGATGATCTTCTAAGTCTTCCTCTATAGACTGAATCTCTAATATGTTTACTTAGCCAGATGCAAATCCTTTTCACAAACTCATGGCACTGCTGAGTACAAGTACACACAGAAAATTAACAAAGCTGGAGCATCAATTCCTCATCTACCGTCAGTACGAGAGTCCTGGTGATTACATGGGAGGAAGGAAAGTGTTCTCTCTTCAGTATTTGGGGAGACAAAGCTGAGTTTCCAGCAGCATTCTCCAATCTTTAACCAAGAGATCCTGTCCAGCACCTTGCTGCTTCACTCTCTCTGCTGTCTGCCCTCCTTCCCTGATCTGCTCTTGGGCTGCTCCTTGCCTGGGACCCCAGGGTTTGAGTCTTGCCCTTGTCCATACCCAGCAGCAGAGTCTGCTCACGTCCAGTGAAATTGCTAAGGCAGGAGATCTTCAGAAAACCAGTAATGGCATCAAGTCCAAAACCATCTCCAAGTGTGGTCAGGAGCAGGTGGAAGAATATCACAGAAGTGTGGTGTACCCTCACCTGGGTATCCTGTGCCTACTGAAGACAATCCTGCCTCCTCCTACCTGCTGGCTGGAAGTTCTTTTCCTTGATGTGGACTAGAGAAGTAACCACTCTACTGGAGTAGAAACCTCTCATGGCCACCTTATTGCCTGCTGGGGCAAGGGCAAAGTGTCACTTGGAAAGTGGGGACACTGCATTTGGCTGTTCACATACATGTGATCTACAATGGAGGAGCAGGAGGAACTGGAGGCCAAGCCAAATCTTATTACATGGTTGTGGAGCCACCAGAAATTCCCCATATAGCATTGTGTATTGGGCTGGCAATGGTGCTCTGCCTGGAAGATGAGGCATGGGCAGGAAAGGACAAGAAGGTAGCACAGCATGAGCTGAGTTCCTCACAGCATGGACAGCCCTGGGTTGGGACAGGTCAGTGTATTTGGAGCTTATCTTTTCACAGTTCATTTTTCTCTCTGCTCTTGACAAAACACACGCAGGTGTATGTGTGGTGTGTCTTAGGTTCAAGGTCACCTTGTATTCAGCCCAGCACAATGAAACATTAAAGGAATGGGGTATAACAAAAGAGCCAGGTGGCTTTCAGCCTCCCAAGGAGTGATGGGTCTTGAAATAGATCACAACTACCTGAAGGTTAGTAAGCCCTATGTCCATTGCTTTCACCGGTCGCTTCCTAAGACAGCCTGCTCCTGTAGTGCAGAGGCCTGGGGATCCCCTCTGAGCTGATGGTGACAGCTAAGGAGGAATGAGACTGGCTTAAGCAGAGCCTGTTTAATGCCATTCCAACCCCAGCCAGCCAGGTCAATTAAAAAATAAAGATGAAGGCACTCGGTCCGGGTCTGCTGTCCCTATCAAATTCATTATCTCCCCCCGCCAACAGAAAGAGGGCAACTGTTCACGTAAGACACAGCTAATAATATCTGAGTACAGGACATTGCTACTAAATTATAGGGAGGGTTTGGGAAGGGAAATTAGTGTCATTTGCAAGCCCAATAATAGGGGCTGTGCAGCATGAATGCCGATGCGGGAGCGGGTTGGAGGACAGCACGTGGCTTATGCAACTGTCCCTGTCCCCATCCTCCTCCGCCGGGCAGAGCCAGGCTGGCAGGATGCATGCTGGCAGGCTGAGGAGCTGCCTAGCAGAGGAGAAGTGGGCTTGAAAGCCAAAGGCAGTTAAAAACAAAGGGCAAAGCAGATACCTCTGTCTGAGGATGAAGGCATCAGAAGCTGATCCTAGGGGAGAAGGCTCAGCTCTTCCCTCCCAGCTGAGCTTTGGCAGAGCACAGTTTAGGGGCCCCCAAGTCAGCAGCTACTAGGGATGGGAGGTCTGGTGGTTTCAACCGAAGGGCCAGTTCTGGGCAGCTCCTACGAGCAATCAAACCCAGTGGGAAACTGAGGCACGGGGAGACTGCACAGCCTGTGCTGTAGCATGAATCGTAAGGCAATTCTTGAGCACTTCTCAGTGATGTGAAATGTGGTGCTGCTCCCCAGGGACAGCTGCATTTCTGCAGCAGGCAAAGTATTTCCCATTTCAGATTACAGCCACATCTTGAGCAAAAGTGTGTTACAGAGAAATAGAAGCACTCTCTGACCAAATTCTCTCAGGCTGTTAACAAACCTAAAGCCCCAACACCATGTTCTTGGTCATCTGTGGAGTATCTCTGATTCTGAGCTCAAAATTCACACCCCATTAACAACCCAGCAACCACCACAAACCTGCCAAAGAGCCCCCACTGCTCTGCAGTCCCACCATGCTCTCTGCTGGCTCTCATAAACACTTGGTTCCTAGGCCAGGGAATAATCTTACGGGGATGTTATCAGGGTGCCTAAACAAAAAATAAGGAAGTGGAGCAACTCTTGCTGTGTGCAACACATGTAAAGACCAGCGTCCCCTTCCTGTCTGCTGAGTTATTTCTCAAATTCCTCGACCTTGGGCCACTCTCCATGGCCCCTCCTGTAGCTGATTAGGAAATGCTCCATTCTGCTGATGAACAGGTGAAGCTGTGATTAGACTAATCAACTGCTCATTAGTGTTACTTAGCTTCAGCTGATCATACACCAGCCCCATGGTGTACAGCCACCTCTGTCACAGGGGGGATGTTGAAGATTCTCAGCTCTGTTGCTATCCCCACCTGGTTTTGCCCACAGATGGAGAAGGGCTCTCCAGGGCATGGCTGAGATCTGACAAGCTAATCTCATCTCAGCAATGAGCCCTCTTTCAGACTGTGGATTGATCACTACAGTGCTGTGCCTCTGACTCTCAGATAGGGAATTTTGGACCGTGAGAGGTTTCCAGGGGACAGCCAACTGCCACCGAGGGCTGAGAGCCATGCAAGAGGTGCTACAGATCTCAACATGCTGAGACAGAGACAAGTCTACAAGAGCTACTTCCTTTACCCACCAGCACAGCCTCCACAGAGAACCCTCATCCAAGCTCTAACGAGCTGCAGAAGGCCACAGAGACAACACCTCTGACTCTAAAAACAGCCACCAGGGAAGCCAGTTGATTATAGAAGAGCAGCATGAACAGTGTCACTTTCATGGCAGCTTTGGGTCCAGCCTTCCAGCCACAGTACAACTTCTGCAAACAATATTGTTGGAAAGGGAAAGTTTTGCCAGCTGGCAAATATGAAAAGCCAGCAAATAGTTCATAACCTGTCCAAAGCTCCCTTCATGTCTCCATGTAGCCCCCATTTCACACCCCCTTTCCTGGTTCATACCAGAGTGTGCTTCTGTCTCCTCTCCCACCTCCACCCTCACATCACTCACAGCCACTTTGAAACCAACTCCACCTACCTCCATGGCCACCACCTTGCTTCTCCCACCACCAGACTTCCCAAGTTTGTGATGGCATTAAAGCTGCTCCAGAGTGTTTCATCCCCAGGTCTAACACTCTAGCTGTAAGGAGGAGAGCCAGGAGAGGGTATTTATGGCAATGAAATTGTATCCCATCAGGAGGCTGAGCCAGAGGACTGTGCTCTGCAGGTGCCATCCTTCCCCTTATCCTCACACCCCCACGTCCTGCCAGCCCCTGCTAATTCACACAAGATAATTAAGCAGTGCTCCATCAGCCGCTTTCATATCTCAGAAGAAGGCAGGGGGGTATTTCTGCATGTGAACACACAGAGCACCTGTGTATTACCAGCTCAAAATCAAAGAGCAGGACAGAGCCTGGGGAGAGCAGAGACCTCAGCAGTCTTGGGGGGGACTAGGGGACAGTGACAGAGTGACAGGGACATTTGCCTGGTGTATTGCAAAGCCCAGTTGCAATATGAGGACCCAGACACCCACTCCTACCAGCAATGGGGTGGTCTACCTCTGTTTGCACAGGAGATTTCCAAAATGTCTGGGGATGGGCACTTGAAGACACCTAAGCCCTCAGTGCTGGAGCCAGAGGAGGCTCCAGCTCTTGTCTGTGTCCCTATGGATGTGGCAGCTCCAAGAGCCAAGCCCTGGGCAGGCAGAAGAGTCACCACTGGTCTCATCCCTCCTTCACGGCTCTGACACGGGACAGGAATCTCCCTGGGCTGCCTGCAGTCCCTGGGGACACCCTGCAGAAGCCACTGCTGTTCCCGCTGGGTCCATCATCCTGACAGCTCTCCCCAAGGAGGTCTCAAAACCAAGATCCCAGCACAGGAGAGTGCCAGGAACACACACGCCACTGCATCCTGGCAAGTCTGACCCTCCTCCAGCCTTCCTCACTGAAGGTTGAGGACGCGGCCATGCTCTCCCCCTTCCCTTGCCTCCTTTGCTCCATCCTGTCAGGCTCTGGTTCAGAAAGGTTTCCTCACACAACAGCTACACTGGCTTTAGAGAGATGTAATTAAGATGAAACCCACTTATTTAAAGCTGCTCCTCTCCCAGCACCGCTCTAACGTCACCTTTGATCACTGAAACCAACCCAGCTCACAGATTGCAGGGGATGCGTCCTTTCATTTTCTCCCTCCCCCCCTCACTTCATTCAGACAGAACTGGTTTCTTTCTCCCTGCTGGTGCTCCAAGCATTTTGCAGAGCAAAGGACCTGTCATTTTTGCATCGATCAGCAGGGAAAACAGAGCCAAATGCCCTGGCTGTGGCCCATGAAGGTCAGAGGGGTCATGTAGATGATGCTGCATGTTGGGCTCAGACAGGCTTGGCCCAGGCACACTGCTGCCCTTTGGCTGTGCTGCAGGCAAGGATAAACTGCAGCAGGGCACGGACCAGGTACTAACACATCTGAAAGGAAATACCCTGAATTTATTGGAGGAGAACAATCACTGATAGGGGAGGCTGGACCATTTCCAACACAGGCACAGACACACACACACACACGATTGTCAGGCATTGAAACTCCAGATCTCTTTGCCATTAAATGCATCCATCAGGTTGCATTTTCTATTAGACTGGAGGTCCTGGTTGTCAGCGCTTCCACCCACGCAGGCAACTCTCTCCTGAACTCCATCTCACTGCCTCCAAACCTCCCTGCATTGCATTTTCTTTGGAAATGGAGAGCAAATACATGTGTATCCCCCTGCTCTCCCAGCGAGACAGCAGAGCAATTTACAGGGCTCCCTGGGTGGACAGGCTTCTTCATCTGAACTCTTACTTCAATCTATTTTGTTTTGATCTGCAGGAGAGATGACTCTTCCCGCAGGTGGAAGAACAGTGAGAAGTTGCCCTGTTACAAAACACCAGTGATTTGCAATTTGTCACCAGCCCAGGGCCAGGTGCACTCTCTACTTCCATGGCAGGGTGACACTTTAATGCTTAGAAGCAGAAGTTGTCATGCTGGAAGTCTCAGCACCAACATTACAGATTCATTCTGATCTCTCCAAAGATCTTGGATTTAGCAGCTTCTGAGGGTTTCTGAGCCTAGAGCATGTTGCTGCCCTACCTAGGTGACAGCCCCTGGGCCAGGGTCTGGGTCCCAGTCAGAGCTGGTGTGACTCTACAGTGAGGTACGCCAGCCCCTGACTCAGCTAAATCCTTTGGTCACCCCTGACAGAGAGGAATTTGTCAACACTCAGCAAAAGATAGTTTTAGAGGCAACACACTCCAACAGACTGCTGCAGGGGCTGCACCCCCCATTCCTGCTTTGATTAGGAGCTGGGGGCAGCAGGGAAAGATTAAATGCACACTGTCCCCCTCCTGCTGGTCCATGATGCTAGTTGAGCTGAAGGTGGCTACCGAGATCTTGGTGCTTCAGGACAGCGATGCCAGTGATGGTTCTGGGGAGGAGAGCAAAGAAACCAGCCCAGGTGCTTCTTCTGCCTGTAAATCAGTCCAGATGGGCCATAGCTAATCTGCTGAGATCAGGGTCCTCTTCAGGACAGCTTGTACAAAGATGAGCTGATCAAGCGTGGCAGGGCTTCCTCAGCACACCCTGCTGCTAGCAGCCAGAGAGGGTTAAACACAAAGCAAACGGTTTCTCAGGAACACTGCGATCTCAACAGCACAACTCACTCGCCTTGCCCACAGCCATGGAGCTTAAACAGCGACTGCCTGAGAGGTTGTCCCTGCTGCCTGCCTCCTCTGGGTCTCTCCTCCTGCCCTCTCGCTGTATGGAGACTGGCTTTTGTCACTTAAAGGTGTGATCAGGAAATGAAGGGCTTTTAAAAACACTGCTATTAAGAACAATAAAAATAATAGAGCAGGAACATATGTCTCTCCACAGGCCCATCACCTTCTGCTTGCTTGGATTGAAGTGTTTTGCCATCAGAGCGTGACAGCATGCTGATACATCACCAGAGTTGCAAAGCTGCTGGCTTTATTATTGTTATTAACCGGGTTTTCTAAAGAAAGGCAGCAGCACACCGTGTATAACTGTGTGTCAGCCCACCCTCATAACTTTTTAATCGGTCAGCTAATTTCAACCTGCGTAGCTCAAAAGGTAGAGGCTGCCAGAAGGCTCAGTTTGTGCATGTGCCACTGGAACAGGCAGTGGGACAGGGCAGAGCTCCAGTGACCACCCTTCTGAGACAGGCTTTGAGGACAGCTCAGCCCCTTACTAGACCCCAGAGAGCATCCTGGGAGAGTGTGCAATGCCCCACCTCATACCTTTTTAGACCCCAGGGAAACATAGGAAAACAGGGTGTGGGTTTTTTTAAGCTCTGCTGCTCAGGGAACATCTTGCTGGGCCTCTGGGCCAGGATGGAGCCGGCGCCAAGCCCTGGGGGAGGCTGGGGCTGAGCCCTCTGTCCCCATTTGTCCTGCCATAATGCTGGCAGCAGGCAGTTCCCAAAGCCTTGGTTTGAGAGAAGTACTGACACATCCAATGTCCCAGAGAGACTCCTGAGAGCTTTTTCGGGACCTCCAGACCAGGCTGGCTAAGCAGGGATAACTGGTCACCCTAACCCAAACTCAGCAGCTGCACGGTGTTCCTCTCCAGGGACCTAGTCCTGGTTTGAACAATCAAGCAGCCATCTTCATGGTCATTCCTCCAATCCAACACCACTCAGCCCCACTGCTAACACCACAGTTTGCAGTCAGACCTATCTGGGCACTGGCTCTCAAAGGCTTTCCACCTCATCCCTCCATATTCTTCAATTAATCGTCCCCAAGGACTCTTGTTTTTCTCACGGGCTGCTTGGAGAAGCAGCTTAGCTTTTCTCTGGGGAGGTCAGAGCTGCCCATCTCCTTTAACAGCCCAGGGGAAGAGCAGGGAATATGAGCCTTCACACACAATGACAGGCAAGGCTGCATCCCCAGGAGCACAAGACCGTGGTTTCATTGCCTGGGTGACATCCAAACCACCATCCATCACCCCAGCACTAATCCAGGCAAGCAGCCAGACTGGCAAGCACAGGGAGGGTTTCCCATGGAAAGCTGAAGTCAGTCCAAGCCATGGGCACAATTCAGCCAAGAATCCTTGCTCCTCACACTGCAGAACCCTGAGGAGCCGGGAGATCTCTCCATCGATTACCTGGAGCTCACACATGTTTTAGTCTGTCACTTCAGCCCACTCCCACACAGCTGTGACCAGGCTTCTCACTATGGGATCACTCTGTTTAGCAATACACGTACACAGGCTCTTAGCTACACAGCAGGTCTCGAGCAGTTTGTTCTTGTTCATATTTTCTTCCTTCATTACTAAGGCAAATAATCTGTCTAAGTAAGCAGAGGGGCATTGCTCTTGCTACTTTACATGTTTCTTGTTGAAAGCAAGATTGCCCTGGTATAGGTCTGTGTGAGACAGATTAAGACCTTCATAACTGCCCCTCCTCTAGTAAAATCTCGGTTGTTACTGCCATGATTTAGGCTCTCCTGTCCCTCAGTGGGGACAGGAAGGGACGATTTCACCCTGTCCAGCAATTTAATCCCTGACCCACATCAAACTGCTTTGTGTGGTGCACAAACAACAGTGTTAAAGGATTGACCAACTTCCTTATGGTGAGAAACACCAAATGCCCAAATCACCTCTGGGGTGGAGCACGTCCCAGCACCAGGCTGTTTGGACTGGCAGTAAGCAACTATAAAGAAAATGGAGTGGGATCTAAAGATCAATCCACACCAAAGGCTTAAAACTGAGCTGAACTTCTGGCCAGGGTTTAAACTACACAGCAGTACACCCTTAAAGTAAAGCAGCAAAATAAATGAAGTCACCGAAACAGTCACACTCCTAGCATCTCCAAGGTCAGGATTTTCACACCTCCCTCTCTTGTGTATTGGCTTTCAGAGTCCATTTTTCACAGGTACAGACAGTCACAAGTCTGTGAGAAAAAAAAAAAAACCAAAACAAAACACCACCAAAAACCAGGGAAGTGACTTCAACCGTTGTCATTTTCTGTCTCCCAGCAACAACCGTGTCTTCTCCTCCTTGCTCCCCTTCCAGCCTCTCACAGCTGGCAGAGATCTTTCTACGAACAAACAAGGCTCCCCGCAGTGAGGGTTGCCTGGGTAGGTCTGATGCTTCAGTCTAGCATGAGGATGATCTCTTCACCTGCAGAGGTGATGGTTCTTGGTTTACTTCTAACCATCATCTCTCAGACCCCTGCTGTGAAGGTCCCTAGCCCCATTCCAGGGCTGAGCAGCTGGTAACAGTGTCTGGGCTGACACACAAGTGCCAACAAGGCAGCTCTGTGTTTCCACTGAGACCTAACCCTGTGAGGGAAGGTGGAACATGAAGCATTTGAGAAGACACTGTCACCTCACCTTGTCTAACCAGTCACATTAACCCCAGGACAAGTTCCCTGGGTTTCTGTTATTAATATTGCCTCAGCTGGGCTGAGGGAGGGCTTCCCAGGGGGTGGATTTTGCTCTAAGAGACCTTTCTGTGCCTGTCTCAGGAGGGAAATTAGCAGTCTGAACCTCCTCCAGAGCTTTTCCTTTTTCCAATTAATACATGAATAATCAGCATAATTTCATGCCAATTGTTTTGTGTTTATACCTCACAGAGCTCTGCTCCTCTGCTACCCAACCCTTCTGCTCCTTTCAATGAAATTGTTTAAGTCTTAAACCACACCTTCCACATCCTCAAAATCATTCACACAACTGGTGTTGCAACAGAGCCAGGCAGAAGAAGCAGCACATCCTTAGAAGACCATTGGCACATTAAAGTTGAGCATAATCAGTGTTTGAGGACTTCCAGGAAAGACTTGTTGAGAAGGGGTTGTGGCTGGGCACCTTTTCTGAGGTGGCTCTGAAAGGTCTCCATCAGCTTACCCACAGGTGTGGTCAGCCATGCCTGCCAGGGGATAGCAGATTTTGACACATCTATAGATGTGTTTTCCTGACATTTTCATCTGTCCTCACTTCAGCTATCAGCAAATGCCAGAGGAAGGACAAATAATTCTTCTGGCCTGTGCTGAAAACATTGCCATCAAACACTTCAGCTTCCAGATGGTTTGGACTGCCTGCATGCTGGGGAAAATCAGTTGCTCTCTACTGCCCCACTAAAACCATTCTGGAAACATATTATGGGTGTCCATACTGGTCTCAGTAACAATGGGGGACCAGAAAGTTTTTCTTCAGAGCATCTGTGTGGGCTTTTTTGTCTATTGTCTATCCTAGGCAGAAGGTAGGAAAACACGCTCTTTATGCCGTGAGATTTCCTCTAGAAAATTTCAGGCCAAAAACCCACAGACAAGGGTAGAAAAATATCCCTGAGTCGTTAAGTCCCCTACAGCCATTGAGGAACCCAATGACCTCAGTAGGTACTGGGTACATATGGTCAAAGGCAAGATGAATGTCTGTATCCCTGAAGGCAGACCTGTCTGATCAGCTGTTCATATTGCCACCAATCTTGGTGCCTTTGTGTGCCATCATCAGGCAAATAAAGAATAATAACTATTAGCAAGTGCACTCAGCATGCGCTAGTAATGCAGTGTCTCGGCCAGAGGAAGGACTTCAGGATCCCTGGGGAACAGGGAAGAGACAGCAAAGTTGTGTTCAGAGGAATTGTGATTCTCTGTATCACATTAAGCAGTGGAGCTACAAGGATTTGTGGTCCAGCACAAATATGGGAGGGTATTTGAGTTCACTAACTCTGTTTCTATCCCAATGGCATATTGTGCTTGGATTCACAATCTTGCAGAGAAAGCAGGTTGGGCGCTGCTCATACCACATGTGAGCCATCCCCATTAAACTCAAGGGAATCTCTCCATTGCTGTCCAGGGATGCTGGATCAAGGCTTCCTTAGATGTAAGGCTGCCAGGAGGAGGCCAAGGGCTGTGAGCCACTGAGGTACTAGGTCCACGCCATGAAGGTCCTGCAGACCCATAGCCACTTACAGGCACAACAGGTCTTCTGACCTTTTTCCTCTGAGTGCAAAGCAGCAGTAGAGTTATTAAAGCACCAGCTGGGCTGACAAAAATAAATCTCTCAAATTTGCCTGCAAAGCCAGAGTGGTACAAGATGACTCTTGACTTCCTCTTGGGTGCCCCTCTGGGCTCTGGGGCACCCACCTGCCATCCTCCCTCCCACATATGTTTGTGGGCATATCCTCAAGCTGTGTTTACAAAGGGATTTCAGGCTTTTTCAGGATAAGAGGTTGCTATAGAAACAGCAGATGGGAGATTGAGCTCACTGGGAGAAGGCCTGGACTCTATTGGCTTAAACAATAGGAAAGCCCATCAGGGGAATACATCTGGCTGGAGATTGAGCGTGGAGCACAGTGTGTTTTAATGAACACATCCTCCTTTTGGGGAAAGTAGGAGACTGAATTTCTGCAGCCCCCTAGAAGACCAAAAAGTTCCCAGTGGAAGAAGGTGGCCCACTACACAGAGAACACCAAGAGACACTTCCAGCCTTGAGGTGGGATCTGGCCACCTAACAGGGTCTTGAGCTCAACCACCCTGCCAGAAAGCTTCTACCCAGCTGGAGCTTGGGCTTATACCTAACCACTGTTGTCACCATTTAATGCCTTTGGGTGGTCTGTGAGCAGGCAGATGGAGGTGTGATTGGTCACAGAAAATGCAGAGGAGCGGAGTCAGGATGCAGCTGGATAAGTGAAACCTGTTACAACAGACCAGCGAGGACAGAGCCATGAAGAAACTGGCACCATAATCATTAAAAAGTTGACCAACTCTGATCATGGTGAAAGCCATTTCAAAATGCGAGGTGTAAACCAAGAAAATAGTAAGTCAGCCCCAGGGGCACATCTTCCCAAAGTAGGAATCTGATCACGGAGGTCAAGCCAAGACATTTAGCTGCAGGTTGATGCTTGCCCCTTTTCTTGTTTCCTCTTGCAGCCAGCTTCAAACAGGAGAGGGAAAAAAAAATACAAAAAACACACACATGCGCGCAGAACCCCCCACACCACCTGGAATAAAAACCTTCCAAAGGAGAACCTCTGTGCAAAGCTCGGCCAGGGCTCATCAGCGAAAGACCATGATTAACTGCTGAAATAGCAGGGCATTTCCATTTCCAAAGGCAGAGCTACCACACAGCCCTGAGAAAACCTCTTCACAATCAGCCTGTGTTGAAACAAACCCAATCAGTTAGACACCGAGAATGAGTGTCCCTCCATGGATCCCTGCAGGGAGCTGATCTGATTATAGAGTGAGCTGGGGAGGCACTGGAAAGCACCCAGTGGGGGGTTGCAGAGAAGAAAATCAGAGAGGAGTCTCAGACCAGAAAGCCTGTGAGCGATAAACTCAACTGGATGCAAGTAAGAGACAGTGCAAGAGAGTCTGCCTTGAAAAAAGCTGCAGATCCTCATATAACCTGCCTACTGAAGTGGTAGGCTGGGAACAAGAGAGCACATAAGTCTAATCTTCACAGTGGTCTTTTTGGCCTGAACAGCTGAGAACCCAAGGAAGGAAAGCTCCAGCCCTGTTAAAACCTGGTGACTGCAGCCCTAGGAAGAGAATCTTTCTGCACCTGCAAGCCACACCACAAAGCCATCAGAGCCAAGAAGCACTTCGTATACCCTGGATGGCTGAAGCCTTGGCATGGTCACAGGTTGGAGGTGACATTTCCTTACCCTCATGAATAGGCAGGGTAAGGCTGGAAGCTGGTTCCGCAGGGACTCTCTCCCCAGGCAGGCAGCCTGGTCACCCCACCACCTGACAGGCAACGGGGCCCAGACATAGCAGTCAGCAGTCCATGTCTCACAAACATCTCTAAGGTCAACTCCAAGGAGATGCCTTTAGAATGAATTGGACTCCACAGTGCACGGAAACCAACATACCACCAGCTGACCTTAAGCTGAACACCCCAGCACCTCTTGTATGTAGTCACTTACCCGTGTCCCCAGGACTATTTCCCAGGCAGACAGAATTTGCCTTCCCCAACAGCTGGGTCACACAAGCCCTGCCAAAAGTCACAGCCCCCCCAAAAAAGAGGCAGAACTTGTTCCCCCAAATCACCCACTTCTGCTACCAGTGAGGTCTGAACTCAAACAGGAGACCCCTAGGTCTTCTCAAAAGGATTTGGATCCACTGCCCAGATGCTTAGAGCTAAGCTCATGTGTAGGACTGGTGTTTTGGGTGGGGTCCTCTGTTTCCCCACATTAGACACTCTCAACAGCAGAAAGGGCCTGGAGTTGGTGACTCAGAGCCCACTGACTGTCATGTTGCACAGCACAGTGCATGGTCCCTCCTGTCAAGATGCAGCTGGGAGCTAGGAAGAACCTTATCAGACAGACACCAGAGGGAAGCCATGCAAAATAATCTGCAAACCAGCATCTAATATTATTGCCAGATCCCCAAAGGGAATGAGGAAGACAAGCAACCTGAAACCAACTGTCAAAACAATACACTCCCTGGTGTGGATAGGGAATGGGTTTCTCACTAGGTGCCAGAGTCACTGGTTTAACCTTTCTGTTCACCCCTGTCTTCTCACTTTAAAGTAAAATGCTTATTTAACAGCAAGAAAAAAGAAGAGCAGAAAACAGAGTTACAGCATCCCCTGGAAGTGGGTATCAAAGGACACCAGAGGACAGAAATAGAACTGAGAGAAAGGCAGGTGCTTTGGGGAGGAATGTGTGCTCTGCTAGGGGTCAGGACACCCTCCCCTTGGCCAGATCCTATTACAGGCAGCAGGATTCAGAGATACACACAGAAATAGAGGTACACTGATGGTAACTGAACAAATCCTGCTGGAGTCAGGCAGGAGCTTTTCCCCTGTTACTTCAGGAGTCTTAGACAAAGTCCCAGCCGACAGCCCCTTAAGTGGAACAAGAGAACCCTTAAGTGAGTGAAAGGCCTTGGTCTGTCTATGCCATGCTCATCTTTCTACCCATGCATCCTCCCCTTCATTCCTACCATCCATCTTTCCACTCCTTTATTCCTACCCACATCTATCTGTCTGACACATCCATGCATCCAAAGCAACACTGGAGCTGTTTGGTACTTACAGCACAGTAACATCAAAACTCAGGAAAACTTCCTTTCTGAGCCAGCACCCATCCAGTCCCCAAGCTCTCAGGGAACAAGGCATTCCAATTTCCCAAGTCCTGCATTCGGAAAAACATAACTTGCCCAGAGAAGAAATCAATGCCAGGGACCTTGGAGAGGGTGAGGTATCTGTAGCCTTCCCTAGGACCACCCATCTGCAGGCAAGACCACCTGGGTGGAAGCATGATCCTGTTGTAATTAAGAATATTTTTCAATACTGCTGCTGAATGACAGGTAGTGTATCCCTACCCTCCTCCATTTGTCATTTTAATAGCAAAATGAGCTAATGGTGCAGCAGAGAAGGCAAGCGCTGTTGCACTCACTGCCTGAAGAGCAGAGAAACCCTCCAGAAATGGCATCAGCAGGACACAGATGGAAGAAGATCTCTTATACTAATATCAGTGCACCAGGAGAACCTCTTGGCTGGGACCAGTTCAGTTTGCATTTCACATAGGGGACAGTTTGGGAAGTTTTAGTAAAAAAAAAAAAGACATTTTAGGTTTGGAGTATGGAAATATTAAGGGCTGTCTGGAACAGTGAAAAACAGGAGACTCGATCCAAATGTGTGCGAGCATAAAGAGGCCCTGACCACAGCTACACCTGAGAGCACTGAAGGGTGGGAACACAGGAGGTGATTTCCCCAGGTAGAAGAGGAGGATCTGTGTTTCAGTGATCTCTCTCCTAAAAACACAGCATGACACCAAGTCCTCTAAGCATATCAAGTTCTGGGACAGAGGAAGCAGCAGTGCAAAAGCTGTAGAGGGTCAGCCTATAACTTCTTTCACCTGCCTTAGGGGGGACACAACACTGGGACAGCATAGAGCTCCATAGCCTTGAGGAGGCATGTGGGAATGAACAAGCCCCAGCTGCGATCTTTGGTCCCAGCCTAAGGCTCAGTGGCGCAAACAGGAGGGTTGGGAGTCATGACCTCCACAGCTCTGGGACACTTCCACATACTGCAAGCCCAGGCACACACCCCCTCCCATCAGAGCAGGGACACAATGATCCACCAGGCTGGCCCTGTCCCATACCTTGACTCAGGAGGAAGACATAAAACCACTTGTTCTTTCCGCTTCTGAAGGAGAGTAACCAGTTTTGGAGGTCAAAGTCCAGGTCCTGCTCCCAGGGGAGGGGTAGGACAGCACCCACTGGACTAGTAAAAGGGGCTTAGCTAGAACCATATCAGGTAATGGGATAGAAGCAACCAAAAAAAGAAGAGGTGGAAGGACACTTAATCTCTTCAGTAAATACTCAAGCTAACATTTACATTTGTGCATTTGCCAATCACAATTCAGTTGGAAACAACAGCAGGCTGGGTGTCAGCAGGAAGAGCAGAGCTGCTCCTGAAGGAACGCAAGCTGGGAGCAGAGGTGGCCCTCACAGAGCAGGACAGGCTGCCCCAGCACCTGAACAGGGGGACCAGAGCAGGGTGCTGATGACAGGTCCATTGACAGCCCCAGGTGAGGCAAAGCGATAAATCAGAGAGACAAGTGAATATAAATCTAAAGTAACAAAGGGTGTTTCCAGAGTTTTTTTGTTAATAGCTTATTGCCAACCAGCAATAAAAGGGAGGGAGGAATTCACTTCCTATCATACCTTCTCAGAGGTGTTGAGTAGGGTAATGAAATAGAAGATTCATTTCCAAGATACATTTAGCCCTGAAATCTGAGCATCTTTCCCTGGATGGTTGAGAAGGGAAAAAGAAATAAATTATGACCACCGTCTCCCAAGGTCATGGCAGAAACTGGGGTGTTAATTTAAAAAAAAAAAAAAAAAAAAAAAAAAGGAGGAGGTTGTGTTTCTGGAAGAATTCACCAATAGGACTGGTCATGCTGACACTTGCCAGGCAAATTCATCCCACGGGAGGCCATGCCAATGACTAATTGGAGATTGTTCGTGGTTTAGCCATTGTTTGAGATAAAACATTGGATCTGGGGATTCAGAGCAATAACATCTCTCAGCTGCATTAAAAGCCAATGTTCAGATACTCCCAGTGGGCCATATTTTGCACAGCCCGTATAGACAAAACACACTGTGTATCTGCTGAGTTGGAGCATGGTACAAGCAGCAAACAAAGCATCTGCCTAGGAACTTTGCCTTCACAGTCCTCTTGCCTTACACCTCACTGCTGAGGCTACAGATGAGAGAAGCAGATACAGTCCCTGGGAACAGTATCTTGCACTGCACTGCAATGACAGCTTAGAATTGGAGTGTGGGGTGCAAGATCCTCAAAGCCATCCAGACCTGCAGACTGGAGCAAAGCTCCCAAAGGACCACAGGAAGATAAGAAAGGTACTACTGAGCCCATGTGAGACAAAGCCAATCCCAGTCCTTTTGTTGCTTACGAAAAGAAGGTCCCACATACATAAGCATATCTTCACACTCTGCAAAAATCCCCTCTGCTAACCCCTGTCACCAGAGATGTCCCCAAATAGGGCAAGGAAGCTGTGCACCCCAACCCACAAGCACTGCCCAAATGTCCATCCTCACTCTTAGACAAACGTGGCTAAAATTTGTGACGATCTGGGCCCCATCAAGCCCAACTTCTGCTGATCCCTTCTTATCCCAGATCAGTCTCCCTGAGCCTCAGTTGCCTGCAGGGACGCTGCTCTCTCCTGTCCACCTTGGACAGGTCTTCAGCCTTTGGTGCTCCTCTCCCCGCTCATGCTGTATTGCAGGTTACTCTCCTGATGAAATGTGCTGAAAACCCCATCTGCCTGCCTGCAGGACAGGCAGCTTCTGGCAGATGTGCTGCCAGTGTCCACACTTTCCCATCACTCTCCTGTCTGCCACTGCCTCTTGGATATTAAAAATAACCTGAAGTGATGATTCCTCATTGCTCTGTGTTCCCTCCGCCAGTCTGTCACCGTGTAAGTCACTTGACAAGTGATTATTCGGTCACTGAAGCCAGGGAAGCCGGGCTGAAGGAAATGAGTGTCCCCTCAAATAAACATGCAGGCTGAATTAGAGAGGGTTTCTTGCTGGACAAGATTATTTTGGGATCGCATCACTAAGCTGCATTATGGCTTTGTGGATAGACTCTGGCTCTGTGCAGCAGGCCTGCTGGCCTTTTTCACTGTGGATGGTCACCCCTTGTTCCTTCCCTGAAGCAACAAAACACTGCTTAGCCTGAGTGGTGGCCGGGCTCCCGCTGGCCTGTGGCCGTGGTTTCTCCACACCTCTTGGTACCACGTGTAATGGCACAGGCTCGGGGCTCTGGTCGTGCTGACGCGCCCGTTCGGGACTGCTGGGTTTCTCTGCCAACAGGCTGCATTTGTCTGGCATTGCTCACTCACATAGAGGTCTAGACTTCAGGAGACCACAAGACCCAGTCCCTGGATCAGACCTCAATTGGGACACCAGCAGGGCAAATCTCTCCCGCTGTCAGATTCCTGGGCTCTTCTCCCTGTATGGTCACTGACTCAGTGTCTCTATTCCAGGAAACACCATTTCCCCTCCCATTATATAAGATTGATAATAAGCAGCTAAAAAGGTGTATCAGATGCTGGGAATCCAGCTCACTGGACATGCACTGTGTTGTCCTGATTAAGGCACTGCATTTTTTGGCTTAAAGAACTAACTTTGGAAGCTTTAGTCTTTGGCGGTCTACCATCCCAGCTGGAGACATCTCTGCCCCCCACCACACTCTATCACAGGGATCTTCATACACACAAACTGTTGTGGGTGGGCCTGGGTCATTCCCAGCAGCGAGGCACGCATGTTTGCCAGTGTCCTAGTGCCACAGGGCTGCAGCACTCTGTCATGGGACAAGGAGACCTCATGTCAACTCTACTGCCCACCAAACCAAGGACTTTGGCTCACAGCACCCAGAGTGTGACAACAGACTGTGCTGACAGCACAACCAGCTGTAGGGCTGTTATTGGATCAGTGATGGACTTTGGTGTGGCTGCTTGAAGGCACCAGAGATGAGTCTGTAGCACTTTGGGATTTATTGGCTTTCCCAGAGCCAGATCAAAGCTCTCAGGACTGTGATGGGGTGGCTCTTAAGAGCAGATCTTCAAAAGCTTCTCAGTTATGGAAATTCATTGCCTGACCTACGTAGGAGTTTCTGCTGGTCTATTACCTGCATCTCCAGGAACCGTTCAGTGTCATATGAAAGGGGTTGAGCTTAGATTGAGTTTACACCCAGACACCTCAGCAGAAGGTCCCCATAACTAGATCAAAAGCAGTGTGGAACCATTCCTGGTGTTGGTGAGCACCTCACTATCTTCAAAATGGCCATGAGGAGCCATGCAAAAGTCATGACACCCTCCAGTTCTTTGCTTAATGATCCCTCCAAACTAGGTTTCACTGGGAGACATATACTGGTTATGCTTCATCCAAGCCCCTCTACATTTGTGGCTGTCCTTGCTCTGGAAGGCACACTCTTCAACATCATCCCTCAGAAAACACATAATAGAGGCAAGAAAAACCAAGTTCTGCATGGTTTTTGCAGGCAGTTTGACATTTAATAAGTATGCTCTACAACTTGAAAGGTCAACTAGATCCATATTACTGCTGTGACACCTTGTTATGTATTTACAAAACTGATTAGGAACATGGGTACTACAGGGGAATTCTCTTCTGCCCCCATACAACTTAATCCCTTGCCCTTTGAGACACTAAGGAAAAAAGAGACAGAGAGAAGACGGCACCTGAAAGAGTGACAGTACAAGGTTGTACCCCCATCTGCCCATCTCAGTGATCAACATTAATGCAATGCTGCAAATTTCAGCCTCTACTAGCCCACAGCTTGCTGCAGAGACAGCAGGGCTGCTGAGCGGTATTCACAGCAAGCCTGACACTCCAGCACCACATCACTGCGGGAGGCCGGGACAGACCAGTCTCCTCTGCAAAAAAGACCTCTTCTGCCTTGGTTTCATGGTGCAGGGAACAAATGCGGGTTTGGAAACACCCCAATATGGTATTCCCAAAAGGCACTTCTTTGGATAATTTTTGAACAGCAGGGAAGGAAAAAAAATAATCTTTTTTCATAGGAAAAACATAAAATAAAGAAAAATAACTGAAATATCCTACAGATCAAAAGTCTTACTGGTTGTGCAAAGACATGCTGGGTAAGCAATGAGATGAAAGTGAAAAGATTATTTCTGAGACTGTGAACAGGCTCATTGAAACCAAATTATCATCCCCTTTCATGTTCATTTTCCATCCATATTTTTATGTGGTGACAGGAGAACCAACCTACACTTCTCAGTAGCTGAACCTCCCAATTTCTCAGGCTCCGGTTCACTGGGATTCCATTGCCTGGGTCTCCAATTACTGGGTCTCCCACTCCCTGAGATTCCCAATCTCAGGGCCTTCAAATTTGCTGTGCCTCCCACTCCCTTGGCCTCCTACTTTCCAGGGGCTCGCATTCTATTGGCCTCCTCATTTCCTGGGCCTCTGCTCTCTGTAGCCCCCCACTTGTGGAGTCTCAATTCAGCCTCTCACTCCATGGCCCTCCCATTCACTGGGTGTACAATTTTCTAGGCCTCCCAGACCCTGGGCCTCCCAATCCATGGGCTTCAACTCTCTTGGAGCTGCACTACCTTATGGCCTCCCACCACCTCTTGGCATCCCACTATATTTCACCCTTCATTTCTTTTCTGGCCACCCACTACCACTCAGCTTATAAATACCTTTCAACCTCCAACTACCATCAGCCTCCAATTTATTTTCTGATCAGCCACTACATTCTAGCCTTACACTATATCTCAGCCACTTAATGCATCTTGGCCTCCCACATTTTCTCCAGTTTTCCACTTCCTCTCAGCCTCAATTTTTTTTCTGGTCTCCCACTACCTTTCAGCCTTCTACTACCTCTTCACATCTCTCTACGTCTTGGCATCCACTTACTTCCCAGCCTCCCACTACCTCTCAGCCTCCACTTTTTTTCTGGCCTCCAACTACCAATTGGCCTCCCACTAATTCATGGCCTGCAATTTTTTTTCTGGCATCACACTACATCTCAACCTCTTATTTTTTTCTGACCTCCTACTACTCCTTGGCCTCCCACCACATTTGGCCTCCAACTACCTGTCAGCCTCCACTTTTTTCCCTGGCCTCCCACTACTCCCCAGCCTCCACTTTTTTCCTGGCCTCCCACTATCTCTCAGCCTCCACTTTTTTCCTGGCCTCCCAGTACATCTTATTCTCTGCTCTTTTATTGACCTCCTACTATGTTCAGCCTCACATTACCTCATGGCCTCTCACTACCTCTTGGCCTCCACCTTTTTCCTGGCCTCCCACTACCTCTCAGCCTCCACTTTTTTTCTGGCCTCCCACTATATATCAGCCTCTGCTCTTTCTCTGACCTCTCACTCAGCCTCTCTCTCTCTCTGAGCCTTGCAATCCCTGGGTCTCTCACTTTCCCAGTCTTCCTGTTCCATGGGCCTTCCACTCTCTGGGTCTTGACCCTACAGTCCTCCCACTGTCCAGATTTCCTATTCCCTGAGCCTCCCACTCCCTTGGTCTCACTCTCGCTGGACGTCCACTTGCCTGGGCCTCCACTTCTCCCATCAGGGAGGAGGCTGGGACTGCCCTGATCTAGCGGTGGCAGCCCTGCTCCGAGAAGGAGGTTGCACTGGAGGCTGCACACACCCTGCCCATTCAGCATTTCAGCGATCTGACATGGTTGCCTCCCACTCAGGGGCACGTGTCAGACACCCTCCACCTACAAAGTGACTGATCATCTCCAGGGCCTGGCAGTGCTTCCTGCAGCCTGGATTTACATCTCTGCCACCATCTGTCTCTGCTGTAACCAGGCATCTGCCAGCAGCCCACTCTGTGCAGCCGTCATTAACATCTCCATTCCCCTTTGAGGTGCTGCCTTGAGACACCACTTCTCAGTGCCTGTTTCCCTACAGCCCTGTTCAGGGTGGTGCTATTACTGTGGCCATATCTGCTCATCCACCGAGAACATTTCCCTTCCTTTAATGACTGAGGGTGCTACCATGGTTTGCATCTCTCCAAAAATTACTGGCAGGCTCTTGATCTCTACCCCTCACCAGGTACTGCCTCTCTGACACGAGCAAATCATGGAATCATAGAATCATTGAGGTTGGAAAAGACCCTTAAGATCATCAGATCCAATTGTTAACCTAACACTACCAATTCCACCACCGCTGTGGTCCCTAGGTGCCACATCTACATATCTTTCAAATACCTCCAGGGATGGTGACTCAACTGCTTCCCTGGGCAGCCTGTTCCAATGCTTGACAACCCTTTTGGTGAAGAAATTTCTCCTAATATCCAATCTAAACTTCCCCTGGCACAACCTGAGGCTGTTTCTTCTCATCCTATCAGTTGTTACTTGGGAAAAAAGAGACACCCACCCACCCCACTACAACCTCCTTTCAGATTTCAAATATCTTCGTATCATGAAGATATTTTGCATTGCATGGGCATTAGCATGGTGGGGGGTGTGTGTGTGGGTGGAGGGAGGTGGTGCAGGGTACTTGCTACATTAACATCACACAGGACTGTGAAGTCCGACTAGAGAGACACTGGAAGCACAAGGTCCCAGTATCACAATGGTGGTCAAGCGTGGAAGACCCTTTCCTGTGGTGGCGTTGATTTACTTGCCTATTTACACCATCCCATAAGATTTCCTGTCCAGCCATCCTGAGACCAACCAGCCAGGCCAGACCTTCAAGGAATTGCTAGGAGATATTCTCTGTCCTTCATCGTGAGCCTAAAGTAAAGCCCAAACATAATCAGAGCCCTGCAAGTCCCCTTTGAAGATCATTGACTGTTTAATCCCTGCTAACCATGGCTCCTCTGCCAGGTGAGCAGCCTCCATGCAAGTCAAGGCTTGGTCTGTCATGTCCTAGCTCCTGGGATCACATGTGGATCAGCTTTCTCACTAGACATGTAGAGCACACTATCAACTGAGCCCTGTATAATTTTGTACTTCCCCTCATATTTGCATCTGGAGTATTTGTCTCCCTCCAGGTACAGTCTCATGAGCAGTTCAAAGGGAATTTGCTCTGGCTACAGGAGCTGCTCTCTGGATAGAGTCAGGATGGATTTTTAGTCTGCCCTGAGCCACCACCTTTGCAAAAGTATATTAAAAATGACATGAAAATGAGCTTCTGATTAGGAAACATTTTCCATAACAACACTGCAGTGTGCCACCAGATTTCAGATCAAATGTGATCAGTTTTCAAGTGAAAAAGATGACTCTCCTGCTCATATTGCTTGGTTAGGACTGTCATGAAATTCTGCTCACTCGCATGACCCAAATGGCTGCCTGTGTGTAAATGAAGGCAGAGATCAGCTCTGCAGTGAGGCTTCCCGAACAACCAAGCTAAACTTTTCCACAACAGTCAGTCAACAACCAGTTGCTTTTCACTCACCATTCATCTGCTGTCATCCAAGTCAAAATGGAAACAAGGCTACCCTCATTCGTCACCTTAAAAAAATCATCACCAAACATCATTCCCGCCACAAAGATCTTCTCATCCTCAGAGCTAATGCACTGGACTTCATGCAAGCTGTGGGAGCTGTGCTATTAGCAGGCAGCAGTGGGAGGTTTTGAAGTTGGATGTGAGCTGGGCATCCAGGCATAAAGCACAGCAGCAAGTCCTCTGAACTCTCTCTGTGCCAGATCGCTCCCTGTTACTGTCATCCTGCTTGAACCCACCAAGTTGGTTTCACTGTTTTCTGCACTGTTGGTTGTTCTCTCCTCTCAGGAGAATTTACCTGTCTGATGGAAATATTTTGTTCCTTTCCAAATGACTGTGATATCTGGAAATAATCATCTGTGTCAGGCAGAAGAACTAATAGCTATGATTAAGGAATGGGGGGCAGAAAAATCCAGGGTCATTCACAGCTTGAAACTCTGACCTGCTTCTGCTTGGCTAGCTGCTTGTCATCCTTGTCCTGACCTCCTTAGTCAGATAAACTTTGCCCTAATACTGTCATACAGTCAAAAAATGATCTTTATTTCCTCTGCCAAAGAGGCCTTCTTGAAAACTGGTAGAAATGAGCCAGGAAAGCAGAGGGAAGTGGAATAATCAGTACTGTTTTTCAGACCAGGGAAACTGAGACACAGAAAAGGGAAAGTGAGTTTCCAGCAGTCACAGGGGCTGTCAGTGACAGAGAGGAAAAGGAACCATGGGACATGTGTCTTTCCAAGACCATGACTGTATCTTGCAGCTCTAGTGTAGAGCATCCCAGTGCTTCTCTGGCCCCATTGCAAAAATTTTCCCTGCCAGCAGCTCACTTCACAGGGAGGGAATCTGAGATATGGACCCACAGCAGCACTAAGAAGCTGGGTGAGAGCAGGACTGGTGCCCTGTCTTGAGGCGTAGCCCATCCCTGGGGACAGGTTTCCCCTTGGACAGCACACATCCCTCCCTCTCCCTCTTCATTCCTGCCTTGATGTTCACCTTTCATATCCATCTTCCCTCTCCCTCTTCATTCCCAGATCATCCCGTTACTTAAATTGATGTCAAGCTTCCACTAAGCACTGTCACCTCTGTCCCTTGGCTGCGCTACAATCCCAGCATGGAGATACTCAAGAGCATGGTCATATCAGCATGAGCATTGCTGGAATCTTTATAATTTGGTTTGGAAACTTCCCTCTGGGGACATTGAGGGCTTGAAAACATGGCCTTGAGCCATGAGTTGTCCCCACACAGAGGGATCCCAAAAGTGTGATATAAACTGTCTGAAGGCAACTGATGAAATACAAATCTCTGCTTCTAGGAGAAAACCCTCTGTCTCAGAGCAGAGTTCAGGTCTCCTAGGGCTGGGGCAGTTTGATCTCAGGTGAAGAACTGGACTTATGAGGACCACTAGTTTCTACTGTGACAGGGGTCCTACTCCCAGATCTCTGACTGTGAGCTCCTAGCTCACAAGCTGCAGGCTTGCATGCCCACCACATCCCCCAGTGAGTGACAGCTTTCTGGGCAGACCTGGAAGAAAAGAGGCACTACATAAAAGGCAAGAAGTGCTACAGGGGAGAACATTAAAATGAAACATTTGGAGCAGCCTCTTTCTGTTGTGTCTTCCCCCACACCATCAGCCTGGTCTTTTCTTGCTCTGCACTGCGGGTGTGACTGGTTCTGACTGATTGCCCTTTATTTCCATATTAAGTGCGGCAGTGGGGAAATGAACGCCTCCCTTTGCCATGAAGCCCGTGTATAATTTTTATTAAAAGGTTGTTAACTTGCCTTTTTTTTTTTTCTTTTATTTCCTCCTTCCAAAGTCTGTGGTTTTGCATGTCATTAAGAGAACCATAGGAGAGAATTTTAAGAGTTATGAAATGCCAAATTATGTTAAATAGATTCTGAATGGTCTTAGCACATATCTGGGATGTTAACAAACCTGCTACACCAACCATTGTGCCCAATATTAAGTCAAAGTCCTATCTGAATCTCCCCATAAATGCCACATGGAATCCCACCAGGTCAAGGAATGGTCCCACCTGGTCTTCCCCAGTGAATATCCCAGTGCACAACTAATATCAGCTGCTCAATGAACCAGACAGACCCCTGCTGCAGTTACCTGGCTTATGTGACACTCCAACACAGGCCATTTTCTGTACCAGGACCTGCTCTACAGACTAGACTTTCTTTAGTCAAGAGTCTATCAAGATACTGGGGCTGATGAGCTTTCTCTCCAGAATACTAGGCAGTTTCCCTCCCTGGAAAGAGCTGCTTCTTGTACCACCCCATAGCAGATGAGTGCAGAACAGCACAGAGCTGGTGTGATTGCTTCAAAGGAAGGTACTTCCATCACATGCTCTCTAGCTAATTGGAAAGCTCAATGGGGGCTGAGGAAAACAAATAGCTGCTCCTTAACACACCTGAGTGCTTTCCTTCATCAAGAAAGGCTCAGCATTCAAATGAGCTGCGTATTTACATCTGTCATGTTTGTCTTGAGAGCTGCACTGCACACACTTGGATGAGTACAATGAAAGGTCATCTCGTCCTACTTCATGGGGAGCGCTGCTGAAGGGCTCTGAGACTCAGCACTCTCATGCACAAGCATCATGGAGAGCCTAGACGTACACATTCAGGGAGGAGGGGTAACACAGTCTTTCATCTTTTTCCCACAGAGAAAGCACCACCACCAGAAACCTTAGAAATCCAGGTTAGGAACCTTTCAGGGAATAACATTACTGTCCCCACATACCTGCCTCCTACACTGCAAGATGTCACCTACCAACAAGAGCAGCTGAAAGAGATGTGTGCCCATGCCTCAGCCTCCTCAGCTCACAACTGAGTGTATTTGCTTGCAAGACAACACCCAGCTGAGAGCTGCAATTCTTATTTATCTGGAGGAGAGAGAGGTTTAGTGAGCTCACCAACAGGCAAAGACATAAAGATGTGAGCCTTTCTTCCACACGTTAAGAGCAGTGTGGGTAAAGAGTTTACTTCCCAAATCTTCTAGAGATTTTTTTTTCTCTCCTGTTTCAGCTGAAGGTGAAAGATCAAAATCTCAAGCTTCTGTGAATTAAAAATGAAACAAAACTAAAATAAAACCACCTGGTTTGGGCCAATTAAAATGTTTTGTTTCAGTAGCTTCTGAACATGCTGTTAATAATCAGCTTAAATTGCAGAACGAGGGTGTTTCAAATTAGGAAACTAAAACTCTTGGTTGTCAAAGTGGGACTTTTCAAGAATTTGAGTGCTTTTTTTTTTAACTGAGACCTTTGTCAAAGCTGTTCTTTTTTTACCCTCAAAAGGTTTCAGCTTCAATAGATCTGATACACTTCTGAAACAAACAGAGACAAGGAGAGAGGAAGGCACAGCTGCCCTCGCCATTTTAGTCATGGCCCAAAGCTGGTGGGAAACCAAGATTGCACCCAAGGTCACTCATTAAATCACCATCACATCAAAGGTTTGAAAACTACAGTACCAATTCTGGATCCTTCATTGGCTTTTGCTATTGACTTTCATAACACTGGGATTTCACTAATGGTTTAAAATCTCCAGTCCATCTTTCATCTCTAGGCATTACATGCAAACCACATTACCTCCTTAGGAGAGGAGGAACTGCTGGTTTCCACATCATTCACACTGCTGATCGAGGTACCTTCTTCAGCATGCTTTATGATCACTTTACTCCGGCAGCTTGGAGTGATAAGCAACCACGTCTGCTTTGTGTGGCAGAAAGGAAACCTCCTCAGCAATGTTTTTATTGCTAAGGCAGAGCAGAAGACATTGTGGCTCTTCACAACATCAACTTGAAGGCCTAAGCACCATTTCAACAAATGATGCTTTGACACCTGAATTACTGCAAGTGGCTCTGGGCATGGTCAGATCCCTGAGCAAGCAACAGACCGGTGTTTGCTTAGGAAAGGAGCTGGAGAGGCGCTCAAAGGCAGCAGTGACAGAAAGAAACCTGCATCTCCGTGGTCTGCACAAAGACAGTGATGACAAGAACACAGCAAGGAAGTAGTCCCCTGCCATAACAAGCACACTTCCACACAAAAATCAATAGAGGAAAAAAAGAAAAGATGCCTCCATAGAGCCACCTCAGCCACTTCCCCATGCCAATATTGGGAAAACAGCATCAAAAAGACTTCCATGAAGGCAGAAGGGATCTAGTAAAATAACAAAAATGGGGTTTCTAGGATTCCTAGAAAGCATCCTGGAAAAATCCTTGAAAGTGACATAAAATTCCTAGAAAGCGACATAAAATTCCTAGGAAGCAAAGAATTTCCTAGAAAGCAAAGAATTCTTCCTACAAAGAACCCTAGAAAATTCTGAGAAAACATTTGCAAAGTTCCTGGTAAGCACTCTAGGATATTCCAAGAAAGCAACATGAGAAATGGCTTGAAAGCAACATGGAACATTCCTGGAAAGAAAAGGGGAGATTTCTAGCAAGCATTGTGGAAATTCCTAGGAAGAAACTTTAAAAGTCCTGGAAAGTAATATGAGAATTCCTAGAAATCATACTGAGATATTCCTTGGAAGAAACCCAAGAAATTCCTGGGAAGCATCCTGGGAAAATTCAAAAAAAAGCAAAGGAGAAATTCCAGGAAAGGGAAGGAAAGATTCCTGGAAAACATCCTGGGACATTCCTAGAAAGCAGAGGGGAGATTCCTGAAAAGCAACCACAGCAGGGAAATGTCTAGAAAATATCTGGGAGGTTTCTAGAAAGCAACATTCCTGGAAATTCCTGAAAGTTCCTGGAAAGTACCTGGGGACGATCCTAGAAGGCTAGAGGCATATTCCTGGAAAGCAACCTGAGAAACTCCCAGAAAGCAACACGGAGTTTCCTAGAAAAAGCTCTGGAAAGTTATGAGAAAACTTGTGATGTGTTTCTGGAAAACACTGCGGGACATTCAGAGAAAGCAAAGCAGAAATTCCTAGAAAGCATCCTACAAAATTACTAGAAATGAACACGAGACATTCCTGGAAAATGTCCTGGGACATTCCTGGAAAGAAATGGGAAAAGCAATGAGGGAAATTCCTAGAAAGCACTCAGGATAATTTCTAGAAAGGGATGTGGAGATTCCTATGAAGCATTGGGGATGTTTCTAGAAAGCACTGCCGATGCTGATTTTGAGGGGGAAGAACATGTGAGGGTGACAGCAGACCTAGAGGGAGGGTCAAGGGAGTTTGGGAAAGGCACGATACCCTCAAGATCCAGAGAGTGCTGGAGGTGAAAGGCAGAGGAGCATCCCTCATCCTCAGGAAGGTCCAGCTCAGTGCTGGGATGGCTGGAGAGCAGAAATGACACCTCAGAGCCCCAGGCTCATACATGAAGGCACACAAGGTCACATTAAGTCTGTCCACACTGGTCCTGATCCACATGTGTCTAGTCTGTTTCTAGAAACCTCCAATGATGGATAAACTCCCTTTTCCACACCAAGGCATCTCTGTACTTACTTCTCCCTACTTCTGGAAGCACTTTCTTTGGTGTACAGCCTCAGTTCCTCTACCTCCTCTTTCCCTCTGACCCCTCAGGCACTGAGAAGGATGTATTCCTAAGGTCACAGGATAATTCAAGTTGGAAGGGAGCTCGGGAGGTCTCTAAGTTCAACCTCCTGCCCAAAGTCTTGTCAGCTCTGAGGTCAGATCAGGTTTTTCAGGGCTTTGTCCACTCAGGTCTTAAAATCTTCCAAGGACAGAGACTGCACAGCCCTTCTGGGCACCTGTCCCACTACTTGACTGTCCTCACGGGAAAAAATTGTGCCATATAAGGAGGATATATATAATCAGTCTGAACCTCTCTTGTTCCAGATGATGTCCATTGCTGCTCATTCTCCCACTATGCTCCCCTGCAAAGAGCCTGACTTTGACTTCTCCATAACTTTCTCTCAAAAGCCTCCTGAACATATTCATAGCTGTCCGTACTGCCTGCACAGCCCTCCCTTCCTCTCTGGCAGGCGATGGGCCCATCTGCCTGACTCCCTCAAGACAAGCTGTTTTTTTCCATGGCTTCTTCAGATGATGTTTCTCAGCCCATTTCTGCCCAGGAGGAAGAAAAGATCACAGAGAAGTTGGTGGCATCACTTTTATGATGTTCCCCTCCCCAGCTGACCCAGTTGAGCAGGGAAAAATCTGAGGGAGACAGCCTGGCAATTATCTCCAATAGGCCTCCTCACATCTGATTGACTTTGCTTTGCTTTCATGCCTGACACTTCAAACATCGGGGACGGCAAGGCAGGGGGAGGATTTGGCTAATGGAATGGAACAAGGACTCCAAAAAAATATAGCTGCCTTATCTGGAAAGCAGAGCGTGTCTCAGCCTCCCCACTGCGCTCAGCCTCCAGGTTATCGCCCGCATACCCAGGCTTAACAGCACAGGCAGTAATCATTTGTAAATAATTAACTATGAGAGTGGCAGAGGCAGCACCCACATCATTTGCTGAAAGCCAGCATGGGATGCAACTTCAGAAGGTCAAATCCAGTCTTGGAGGTTCCTGTTAGGTGTGGAGAGGGACCTGACACATCCTAGGAAAACTGAGCTCATACCTCTGCCACTGACCCCAAGCAGGTCCTTTGACTGGTTTATGCCTCAATTTCTGCTGTCCCTCTTATCCCACTCATGTTTCGTCTGGGAATGGCTCCTGCTACACAGAAGACCAGTATCCAACACAACAGCCCCTTGATCTCTAGCTACCCAAATAAAACAGGCCTGGTTCTGGTCTCTGGCAGGCGGCCATGGCACAGCCCACATCTGAGGGTCTAGCCAAAAGCTCTTCTCCTCAGAGCTGGGTGGCTTCATCCATATTGTCCCATGGGAACAAGTCCTGGCCTGCCTGCCCTCATAACTCTGCCCAGTCACTGACCAGAAGGTTGTTAACTGGCATGGACCACAGCAGTGTTGGGGAGCATGCTAATGATGAGAGAGGAAGGACCAGTGTGGGACAGTGCCCTGGCTCTCTAAGGTACTACTGTAGACATGGCCACCTTGGACCCTCTGGGGCAATCTCTGCCCTGTGGGGGTAAAAGCAGACCCACACGACTCATTCCTTTCTGTCCATGCTGTTTAACTGTAGCTCAGGTTGCAGGTGTCCAACTTGGGCTTAGGAAGAGCTGAGCTGAAGGCACTTCCCAGGGAATTGGTTTCAGCATCCCTATGTTCGGCCTCCCCCACACCACCTGCAGAGCTTGCTGGGCATCTCTGTGGGGTGGTGGCTGCTCTCCGAGGGAATTCCTGCTCTTGCAGGGTGCAGGTTTCTGCCTACAAGATGACAGCTGCTGCTAGGGCATAGCCATGCACACCCACATGCTGGCTGAATAATGAAAACAAAAATGCCTCACTCCCGCTGGATGCTGTTTTATTGCTTGGCTTGTGGTTGCTGCCATGTGACTCACTTCCAGGGGAGACCACCCAGCACTTCTGTTGCAAAAAGGAGAAACAATTGCAGAGCCCGAGCTGCAGTGCAGTTGGGAAAGCAGATCAATACATGTTCAGCAGATCAATCACTGTCTTGGGCAATGGAATTCTAGCTGGAAAAACTCTCCTGATTCTGCTGGGTCATTAGTAGAGCCCCCTATTCTAAATCAGGGCTTCCATCTAACAACAGTGCTCTACTTGATTAATGCTGATTAGCCCTGCTTTGCTTGGTACGTTGATTAAAAAGCAAGGTTCATTTCCCAGGTTTCCTTCCCAATCATATTCCCTAATTTCTTTTGGCACCTCCACAGCCTCTTAATTCTTCAGTTCTCCAAAAAGCTCATCAGACAAGGACAATGCTGAAGCACTAACAAATAAAGGTCAGATGTGAATTATATCCAAAGGGAAGCTCTCTCCTGTGCTGGCTAGTGGTAGACCAGCTAGTAGCGTCTTCACTTTAAAATGTTGGTCATGACAACTTCAAAGGCAGATAAAAACCCATCATCACTCAAGATTTTCCTGCATACCAACCTTCTCAGATGCATCTGCTTGATTCTCACCAACTGTAGAAGCAAAAGGACCCATATTGCCTCTTCTCCATATTATCGACTAAATTGCCATAGGAACGGCTTTATGGGTTTAGACCAATGGCCCACCCAGCTTGTTCAGTGGCTGTAGCAGATGCATAAAAGTCAATGGAAATAGGGCACATACAAAGTGGCCTTGACCCAGTCTTCCCAGCTTTGGTGATCTGTGGTTCAAGGGTCATCATCAGCTAGAAGCCATGCTCAGCTCACGGGGTTTAACATCCACCGACATTTTGTGAAATCCCTCGTGAACTCATGCCAGCCTCCACAACATCCTATGGCAACAGGATGGGCAACACAATTGGCCTTCACATGAAAAAGTACTTGTTGGTGTCTGTATCAGATCTACTCCTTGCTTCCTTTCAGAAGCACTTAGTTATGAAGAAAGGGCAGCAATCGTTCCCTTCCAGGTCTGTACTGTCCATGATATGATAGGTCTCTGTCGTTGCCTCTTTAGGCACCTCTTGTTCTAGCCAGGGAGTCCTACCTTCACACAAAACGAATTTTGCAGCTTATTGGAAGTTGTTTCAATAAAACCACCAGGAATCAAGAAAACAAAGATTCTGTTACTGCCTCTTTCACAATAAGAAAGTAGAAATTCAGAGTATCTTTAAAATACAACCAAGTAAGTAACAATTTGGCACTGAGAGCAATGAGTTAATCTGACATCTGAATATTCACTGCTATTAAGTAAGATGAAGACTTGCCTTCTTCAGCTCTTATGTAAATAGAACTCATCTGTGATGCAGATTTTATTAATTAACTGGCAAATCGAGAAAACCCCAATAGGCTGTAATTGAACTTCATGTTGATGATAGATGAGGAGACACTTACAGGCCATCCACTGTGTCTGCACAGTCACTCCTGGAGCTGCTGTCATCCCTACCCATCCTCACAGCAGAGAGGCTGCCTCATCCTGAGCAAAATCGAGAAGATCTGAGGGGCAGACACCCGGCGCTGATGGGATACGTGGCATATTTGCCTCCTGAAGGACCCTCTGGCTGGTCATGCTGCTCTGCAGGGCATCGCCTCTCTGCAGCTCCCAGACTCTCACAGGAGGCAGGCACTGGCTGCTGAACCTTTAACAGAAGTGAGGATGCTCATAGCTTTGAGGGGACTTTCTATCTAATCACCTCTAATATAAAGAGGGGACACTTGTTAGGACCGCAGAGAGCTGGGCAGCTCAGATGTGCCTGGGGGTCCTGGGCAACCTGAGCAATGTAAGATTTCCAGATACCTGGGGATGGTATACTCCAGTGATGATATACCCTATAGAAACACACCCAAAACCAAGACCTAAGGCGAAGCGCAGACCAGTCAGATTTATCTGAGTCCCAGTGGTAACTCCCTGCTGGGCAACATGGACTGACAGGGCAGCCCATGACGGGAGAAAACAGCCCTAAAGCCCCACAGGAGCACTGTGCTGCCCTTCTCCAGCAAGCCAGCACGTGGCAGAGCTCAGCAGGAAGGAGATTAAGGCGTTATTGATGTAGGGGGAGAAGGGATGAATGAAACAACCCCCTGCATGGGTGCTTTGCAGTTCTTGGTGGGGAACTAATTTTGCTTTTATTTTGCTAGAGAAGCAGTGAGGCGGCAGCGAGGTGCCCACCCTCGGAGCTGCTGAAGCCTGGGTTCATTTCGGCACAGGAAGGGGAAGTGGCATTTGAAACACTGAGATGTGAGAAGAGTTTCATTATTGCTCTGGATGGCCCCTTCATTAGAGGAAAACATGGTATTTAATGAAGAGGAAAGAAAACAGGAGCTCCCTGCTGCGTCCAGAAAGGCATCTTTTTTCAGCTTTGCTTCATTCCCCTTATTCATGGGAATGAGGGAGGCTGGACTTATCCATCCCCATAGCACCCCGTCCCTGGGTCTCATGAGTGGTCCTTCAAGGCCACCCCAAACCAAGATCTCCCTGCAACCCACGAGCACACTCCCCACTGGACTCCCCAGCTTTGGGGTAGGGTACCTCCCCGTACCCACACTCAGGTGGTTAGAGTTGGGCCTTGTGTGCAGGCATGAGGTACTGAGGTCTACCCCCTCTCCAACCACATGCACCTGGGTGCTACACACCCAGCAATTCAGTGCCATTCCCTTGTTATCAAGGAGAAACTGAGGCATGGGAGATGTGTTATCCACACTTGGCATCAAGTCTGCAGACCACGTTTGATTTAAAGGGCACAGGGAACACTCTGCCCATGGCTTCCTTATGAAGTGCCCTCAGATTACCGGGGAAGGACTTGGTTTCTCATGACTGATTTATCAAACCCAACATGGGATTCATACATCAGGCTAGTTCTTCCCAGCTGGCACTAATTATTTGCCAAGGTAGATTTGCTCTCTCAATTACACCCCACAAAGTTTTCAGCATGGAAGGACAGAATTTCTTTTCTTCCCCTTCCATCTCTCCTAGTAATTGGGGTTTTTTTTAGCAACATGTCAACAGACTTCAGGAGTAGAACCAGCTCACATTCCCTTTGCTGGGATGACTCTAGCTCTGCTAGGAATTGAGATGAAAGGAAACTTGCTTTCATCCTAGCATAAGCAGGCAAGAAGTGGAGCATGAACAGAGAGAAGATGAGCAGAGAAGCAAGCACTATGATTTTATTCTGCGTCTCTGCACCTAAAGCTGTCCTTAATCACCATTCATGACTCATAGTCATTTCTTTCACTGGGAGCTCCAGACAGGATAATTTCGTTTCAGAGACTCACAGGCATGTTGGCTGGAAGAGACCTCTGGATGTCTCCAGTTCAACCACTCATAATTCGCTCCCAGAATGTGCTCAGGATCCCTGTGACCTGTCCTCTTCCCAAAGTGATGGGCTTTGAAAGTGTCCTGAGGTGAGAGAGCATCCTGCAGTGGAGAACATGTTGGAAGAGGAAGAGTAGTTTCAACAGTTTCCTACTCTATTCGCTGCTCCAAAGAACTCCCCAGCCCACCTTCACTAAGCCAGCTGTACCAGGAGATGAACTCTGGGACCCGCATGGGCCAGGGTTCCTGGAGGACAGCAGGAGGAGAGGATCTGTAAGATCTCAGGAGACTGAATAAAACAAAAGGACAGGGCACCTTGCTTGCAGAAAGCAATGAGTTTCAAGATAAGGTCAGGAGCTGGAGAGGCTCTCTGTGTGTGAAGGGTGGATAACCACAGACTCAGGCCATCAAACCCAGCCATCATCTGACTTCAATCTTTTATTCCTGCTTGATTCTCAGCTGCAGCTGGAAGCTGGACTGATGTTTGCCTGGTGCCAGGATTTGAATCTGCTGTGAGACCCTTTGCCTGTTCTGTCGGCTTCACCCCAAGAGACAAGTGCCTTCATCCTGGGCCTTCATGCATTATTTACAAGACTGCAGAGACCACAGCCCCTTCTCAGCCTCATTGCTAGGACCTTCCAGTGACTTCCAAGTGAAGGAGCAAGTTTCCTGTAAATTACATTTCCAGCAAGTTTCTCTGCTAATTAAAGATTATGTAATGAATTTACCATTGCTTCAATTAAAATCCATTCACAGCTAATACCTTCCTCTTTTCCAACGTTATTTATTTATTGAGGGTGGGGAAGGAAGGAACCGTGCTCGGAGTCTCCAGAAGTTCTCTGGATTTGGAACAGACTCGGCTCTGCCTCGTTACATGGAATAGGTCCCTGGAGAATGCAGGCTGATTGCAATCTAATTTATGGCATTCATCAACATATGAATTAATGCTGGGGTCTCAGATATGAGATCTCTCTATTTCCCCCTCCCTGCTTGCACAGGCGTGGCAGCTCAGCTCCACTGCCACGCTTCCTTCCCTCCCAGTACTGCTTCTTTCCTTCATTAAAGAAGCAGCCTTGTTTTTGGTTAAGAAAGCTTGTTTATAATGAACGAACTGGTCATCTCACCCGTCTTTCTGTGAATTAAAGTCAACTGAAACCAAGGAGAATCTAGTCCCTGTTTTGAATAAGTTTGGGATCTGGTGCTCAGCTGCTGTGTGCCTCAGCTTCCCCATCTGTGACACAGCGATGCTGTTCCCAGCTTCCCTCTGAAAGCCGTGGGGAGAATAAAAATACACTTGTGCTTTGGAGCCCTGCAGGGAAGTTTGCAGAGGGCTTTTGTGTGTTTTACTACTGCTCCTCTGTATTGTTCTTGGCTTTGACCTTGGACCAAGCTGAACAAAAGAATAATCAAACAAAGCCACTTATATTTCAGGTGCATGTTGGACACTTGTTAAAGAAAGCCTAAAACTGCAAAGTCTTCTGGTAGCAGCCATTAACCCATACGGTGACTGGAAGCCCTGGAGCTGTTGATAAGGTTATAAATCATCAGCAGTGGTGGATGAAGGACTGCTTGTCTGCTCTCTGCCTAGAGGCTGGTGCAGGCAAAACACGACAGCAAAACAAATCTAAGGCCAGAAAGTCGGTGTGCAGCATGCCTCAGGGCAGGGAAGGCAGGTCTGGGAATAGGATGGGATGCACAGAAGAGCAGAGTACATTCAGCTATTTGAAGGGGAGACTTTTGCTTTGTTGACATGAGGAGGCAATAGTTGCATAGGGTAACAGCAAAGACAGATATAGTCTAGGATGGGAACTACAGGCCCACAATCTCAGATGTGGTCAGGCTTCCTTTCCTTGGGCATAACTCCACAGCCAGAACTGGTTTTGAATCAGAAATCTCAGTGTCTGTGCTCTCTCACCCATCATATCCCAGGGTCACCTTCAGCAGGGTCCCATTCTGGAGAAAAGATCTGTGTGCAATTTCATTGAAGCTCAGCACCATCATGAACAGAGGGGCTGTTGCTCCATCTCTCACCTGTTCTTCCTGAATTGTCTAAATGTGCATGGACTTGTTGGACGTGGCTTAGTTTTTTCTCTTCTCTCTGATAGAAGAAATAAAGGGTGTAAGGTCATTTTTGCACTAATTTATAGACCACTCTGTCCATCAAAAACATCAAAGAGTGCTCCAGGGAAGAAGGAACTAGGAAACTCTCTGTGCTTGACGGGACAGAGCAAGATGTGGACTCTGACTGCTGTGAAGAAGGCTCAGGTTGGAGTCACTACAAAAAGCTATAACCCGACACTGAAGGACAAGAACTGTCTGCATAGCCCCTCACTGGTGAGAGACCTTCTTCATCTCTGGAAAAACAAGTTCAGACATAAGACCAAGCAATGCAATCCACATTTGTAAAGCCAAGAGCTTTGGTGAGCTGTGGACTATTTGATGTAACATTAGTGGGCATTTAATATTTTCATAGTAGTAAGGTACAGGACTCAAAGGACTATGTGTGGTTAACAGCCCACACAACAAAATCATGCCCTGCTCATTATAAATGACACCTTTAGTCTTAATTCAGCCTTCTCCTGGGCTTTCAACTCCTAGAAGGGAACATTTCCCTAGCTAAATTAATCTTTGGTAGCATCAGGCAGGCAGATTGGAAAATACAGCATGCAGCACTTTCATCACAAAATAGAAAGATGGAAGAGGTGCAATCACACCTCTGGTTGCAGGTGAGTTAAAAGTGGTTTCCATTCTTGATAAATATATATTATTGACTTTTGCTGGCTCTGCTCCTGAGTTCATCGTATCCTAAAGTAATCAAGCGTTTTGCTGCCACTGCCAATCACAACTGTCTGCTGCTGACAAGAGAAGCGTTGCTGCTAGAGTTGGAGCACCACAGGGTGCTCGAGGCAATGTCCCTGCTGAGACATAGCAGAGCTCAGTCCAGCTGGAGCTTCTTCATGCTCCTGTCACTCAGTCCAGAGCTCCTGCAGTTCACAAGGAGCTGGCTGATCTTGCCTGACCTGAATGGGTAAATGGGGTGCTGTCATCCAATTTCAACATTCAGCCCAGAGGGGCTGTGCCCGCGTCTTTCCTCCATTGCAGCACCCACATACCTATAGCAGCTGGATGTTCTCACCCGTGATCCATCATTTGCACACTTTGCTTTGGAGCACAGGAAAAGGAGTGTTACCCACTTTTATTCAGGACACTGTATCTGCTGGTACCCACTGGAAGACAAACACAGCCCAATGTTACAGCCCCCCTCTACCATCATATTTAATGTGAGCACGCCTGGTGTGACAGAGACGGCCAAGACGTGGTCCCAGGCATTGGTTTCCCACTTGTGAGTACGGGAGCAGTCTGCAGACACAGCTACAACCCAAGCAGGCAGCAACGTATGAATCAGGCATGCAACGCACCCTGTGATGCCGAGCTGAATGAGTGCCTGGGAAATAGCAGGTAAGGGTTATGAAAGGTGGTGGGGAAAGGGCACAGCTGGAGCACAATCTGCAATGCAGAAGAGAGCACTGCATCACCTCTTGGATGCAGTGGCAGATTAATTAGGAATCACAGAGTGTATTTGTAACCTGCCTGACAAGCCAGGTGCATGTCACACGCTCAACCCTACTCAGCTCTTCCTCCATACCTCAAATACCAGCATGACTTTATAGGTCCCATGTTAGAAGCAGGTCCTGTTCTGGGAGGAGAAAAGACTGGAGACTTTGTGAGGGACAGACAGCAGAGCTACACACTCCCATGTATGTGTCTGTAGGGGAATGAGAACTAGCATTTCAGGAGGTCTCTATTTCTGTACCTCTAGCTGCGATGGGGGAAGTATTTCAGGGAAGCAGGTAAGTTTTCCTCTTTGCCTTGCTCAATTCCTTCAACTCTACCTTACCTCTACTGTTGCTGACATTTAAAGTTTCCTCCCGGAGCCCAGGCATTAGCAGGTGGACAGACCACTCAGTCCTGCCCTTTCAAACTCTCTGGAGACTCAAACAGGGTCTGCATCCATGCAGTTTCTTCTCCATTTTGCTTGAAAGAAACAGCTGGTGACTTTTTTATTTTAGCTCTACATGTCCAGCTTAGACAGTGGAGAAGATAGAATATGTAAAGACTACCAGCTTCTCCCTCCAGATCCCTTTGAGAGGCTTTGGGAGGTGTTGGATGTCAACAGCCTGGCTCACCTTCTTACTGGATTTCAGGATAGCAAAGCTGTGAGTGGAGGGGGACCTGGAAAAACCCATACTTTTCCACCTGTTGTAATGAAGACTTCCTGTTCCCATATACATCAGATAACCCCTGCAGATAATTTTCAGCTATTTTTACTTGTTCTGTGGTCAAGCAGTGCTTTCTAGGAATGCAAACAGAACATGTAATTCACTCTTCCCACCTCACCTCTGCTGCAATTAGTCCTGTAGACCTGGGTTTGTTTACTTGGGAAATGCTCCCCTTTCTTTCATGAAGCGAGCTTTTCATGCTGGATATTCTTGTGCATGCCTTCAGCCTCTCAAATCCATTGAATAAGCCAAACTATCCATGAAATAGTGCTGCACGCAGCATTAAAATCCCTTTGTTTACTGGAGACAGCAGATAGGGAAGAGTCTTCCTAGGCATTGCACTTAATGTGGCATGTTCATGATGCCATTTATTATTATAATCTGGACTTCTTCAGCTTTGGAAGCATGAACAATACAGCATCAAAAAAAAGGGTTTTTTAAAAGATGTTTTTATATATTGATAGATAAAGATAGCTTGCTCTGATTCATCTGCTAAAAACTGCTGCTGTTCCTTTTTTGTTTGTGTTTTACAAGCAGAAATTGCTGGACAAGAGCAATGCCGAGAATGGAAATCCAGCATAAGCCTGTATTTCACAGCTTCTTATCACGCAGGAAGGTTGCTGACAAAACTTTGAAACAGGTCTGGAATTTGCTTGGAAATGAAGTCACCGCACTGGAGTGTAGCGCATCAGCCGTGCAGAGCCAGGCAGGGAGGCAGGAAAGCGCATATGACCCATCCAGGGATGAATGAAGGTCAGCATGCCTCATCTGTGGGAAGGCTGCAGAGGCTGGGGCACAAGCTGCGCAGCCCACACGAGCTAGCATCTGGATATGAATGGGGATGTCACCCTGCATAGCTAAAATTTGAATGGTTTGAAGAAGTCCTGTGAAGACTGTTTTACCTTGTGCCAAATGAGGGCATAAATCTTTGTGATTCCTATTCTGCTGAAGAGGTGCAGTGACATCTTTGGTGGGGATCAGGGTATGATGTCGGCAGTCAACACAGAAGAGAGACACAAACAAACCTCAAGTCTGAAAAATGACTCTTGGGCAGATGAATGTCTCACTTGAAAGTACAGATGGACGTACTGCTGAGGAGCTGCACCTCCTGATTATATTTTTGGCCAACTTCTGGATAGCTCTCGGTCAGGACGAGACACAAAGCCTTCCTATGCTGTGACACACTTCACAGTGATGAATTCCTACACTGGTCTCCACCCCTACAGCTCAGTTTACACCTGCCGGTTGTTGCCACATCCCCAGCCTGTTGCGTCCATATCCCTTACATGTCACAAAGGAGGCCATGCAGCCAGCAGTGGAGCTGGGAGCAGGGTCCAATCTCCAGCCATGGTGTAGCACCCGGGCTGTAGGACAACCTCAGGTTTCGCCTTCTGTAGAAACCTTGGAATCTGGTCCCAGTCACACACAAGAAACCAGACTGCTCAGGGCATCGCTCGTGATGTGTCAGAGCAGATTTTCAGCTCTGCATGGACACCAGCATTATCAAAGGCATGTCTCTGTAGTCAGTTTGATCCTGCCTGCATGGAAATAAAACACTGGTGCTTTGACTGTAGTTACATAGAGAGTAAGCCATAAAATAAAAATACTTAAGAAATAGCTGAAACAAGCATTCAACATCCATCATGAGGGACAAGCCCTTTCCTGATCCACTAAAATATTATTTGTTCTTGTTCCCAGGGGCCAAAACACCGCTCTTCGGCATGAGGTATGTGTGTCATTGGATATGTCTGTATCCCTAAATTTAATTTGTCCAGTTGCATTAGGACAAGCAGCTAATTCCAGCATTCATTTTGCTCCCATAATCAACCCCTCTGCCAAATGGCATTTGGGTGGAATTGTGGAGATTGTGATTTTTATTTAAAGTTATTTATTGAAATCATTAGCAGTGTTCCCTAAGTGGAATCCACAGTAATCCTTTTAATCTTCCCCCCATCATAGCAAATGCAAACATTTTTTTTTTAATAACAGAGAGTTTGAAATATAAGGTTATTAAAATCCACACTTTTATATTTCTCCATGCTCTCTCCCTCTGTAATGGAATGGAAATCGTAATCGTGGAAATAAAGCCTCCCTTTCAGATGAGAGATGCAGGGAGTGTATAATGAACAATTAAACATCTATTTAGTCACTTTGAATTGATATGGGTGTTAATGAAAGTGAAAGGGGCCAACTTTACTTTCACTGCAGGGAAATGCAAAAGGTGGAGGGGGTTTTTTTTGGTATTACCCTAAGACCCTTTAATGAATTCAGCATCTGCAGCAGACCTCAGAGCTCCCCCAAGCGCTTTGCCAGCCTCTTCCCAGAGTGCTCGGTGGAGGTCTAGGAAACCAAGGGGGGCTGCCCTCTGTCCCGCTGCAGCAAGGTCTGGGCTGCTGTCACCAGCTGTCCCCAGGCAAGCAGAGAGCTGCCAGCTGATGGATTGCTTCATCCTCCGATGTGCTGATTCACAGCCATGTGTTTCCCAGGGAGCCGGGTGTGAGGCATGGGAGACGGAGCTGTGCCAAGCTGGCTGTGGCAAGCAGGACAGGGGCCACCAGCATCCACACTGCCAAGCCAACGGGCAGTCCAGGCAGGGTCTGTGAGCTGGGCTCTGTGGGTCCCAGCTTTCAAGGGTGCCCAAAGGCAGTGAACCCCTGACAGGCCCAACCGGGCAGGGGGTGCAGGCTCAGAAATAGCCGAGCGATGCGGCTACTTTGACTGGCACTTGAGAAGCAGAGGGGAGGGGAAGGTGTCAGCCAGGTCTCAGTACGTTCTCCCTTTGTTTTTAAATCAGAAAAAAACAGTTGACTAATGGGTATGGCAGGAAGGAAAAGGCTGTTGTCACCCTGGTTTTATAGGTGTGGAAGCAGTCTCCCACCTGCAACCATGTTCAGCCGTTCATTCGGCTGGTCCTCACTACCTATGAATTCCTCTGTTCATGGTGTTTTGACCCATATCACATGGGGCAGAGACCCTGACCAAGCTCCCCGTGGACTCTAACCCAGGTCTGATTAAAGCACTTGGAGGTGCTGAGGACCTTAAGACCGCCAGAGCCACGGCATCCCCTTTTGCCCTCAGTTTCTCTGATTAATTTCCCCATGCACACACACCTTTGCAAATACTTTGTCCCAAATCACTTGGCTCCACCCCCTCCTTGGAATAAAGGGGTACAGCATGGTGGGAACCCGTCTGGGATGGTCACACCACAGGGATGGCTCAGCCTGGACCAGACACTCTCCCTTTCCCTCTGGCTGATGCACTGGTGCCATGGCAACTGCTAACACCAAACAGCTGCGGTGAAAATACAGCTTCAGAGCAGCTTCAGTCTCCAAGGACCAGTGGACATGTCCCGGGGGCTGTCCTCTCCTCCTGGGGACCCCAGCCAAAGGACATGCCTCTGAGGTGGGGCAAAGCCAGACTACACTGTTGTACCCCTGCATAGAGCCTGAAACTCACCTTGCATTGAAAAGTTCTTATAAATAATAATCTTGCCACATTTTCCCTCTTGGAAGGATAAAATCTGGCGTGACAGGACTCAGAGTCTGAGAGAAGGGCTGTTTGCCCTTAGCTCCTGATTCCTGCCCTGGTCCTCAAAGCATCCCCACAGCTTCATGCTCCAGCGACAGAGGAGCAGCTCCAACCCCAGGCTTCATAATGCTGGGGCAGAGGGACATCATGATGTGCCCCATTGCAGGATATGTCTCCATCCAGCTGCCCAGACGTGTTTCTGTAACTAGTCACAGCTCTGTCACTTGTGAGAAGAAATTTTGGGATGTTGTAAAACAGTCCTGGGGGACAGAAGTCACTGTGACCTGATTTGTGCACACTCCAAGGGGGGCAAAAAAGCTTTTTCCTCGACATTTTCTTTGCTCCTGGGCTGTGCAATCTGTCCATCACCTACCTGAGCCCTGGTGATTTTATTGTAAGGGAGACATGTTGCCATTTTATTCTATACCCTTCCAACCCCCAGGCAGCTGGCAGGGTTGCTGCTGGCTGGTAACACACACGAAAAAAAAGTTAATCTTCTGCTATTATTTCTCAGAAGCTCCATTTGGCTGCATTCAGGCCTAATGTGGTGATTTCCTTGCCCTCACGACAGCTATTTCTTACATGGGGAAGCTGCACCAAAAAAAAAGTAGATGTGAAAAATGGAGCTGTGATTTATTTTCACCTCCAAATATAGAAAGACAATTTCCCCCTCTCTAAGATTTCCTCTTCCTCCTCTTTAAATAAGTCCCAGTGCCTTCAAACCAAGCTAGCTCCCCAGTGAAATCCCATTGCCAAGGCGGAGGAGGAGATGTGTTTGTAGGGAACCTGGACCAGTTTAAAACCATCATCAGGGTGACCAGGGACAGTCTGGTTCTTACCAGTTTACACAGCTAACCAGGGAGGGAAGATGGTGAGGGAGCTCAGCTCCAAACCCTCTGATCTTTCCGCAAATCAGGCATCTGGCTGCTGCCAAAACTTTTTTGGGCGGAGGCTCAGGGGTGAACAGGGCTGTGGGGAGCATCACTCCCCCAGGATGCTGGCAGTGGGATTGATGATGTCCGCCCTCCTCCCGGCAGCGCCCGCGATTTGATTTCTCTCTGCCGGCAGCACAGCTCCCAGACAAAGGCTGTGCTCAGCGCTCGCGGGCGGGCTGGAGCTGAGGGTCACCCCCGAGGGGTCACCAGACCCGTCCCCATCGCTGCCTGAGCCCAGGCTGCCGCTGGGACACGCTGGCTGTGCCCCCATGCACATGCGTGTACCCACGCGGACCCATACGCACAGTCTGGCTGCTCCCCACCTTCCCCTCCACCTCTCCAGGAAGATCCAGCAGCCAGATCACGGCAGGTCTTTTGGCATCGAAAGGATTAACTCCCCGGGGAGCAGCGGCAGAGACTGAGCCTAAGCTACTGCCACGCATCGCCGGCTTCACAGCACGCCTGGGAGTTGTGGAGCCAACCTCTCGGCGGCTAATCCCCCTTGCTGCTGGTAGCCAAGGCGGCTGGGAAGAGCGAGCGGGGCTGTAGGGTGAAGGGACAGGAGGGCAAGAGGACAGGGAGGAGTGTACACACACACACACACACACGCATGCACACACCCCGCAGATGGCTGGCAGCGGCACTGGATCGGTTGCCGTTTGCGGGGAGGTCTGTAGGGAGCCGAGCGCTGAATAAAACAAGCTGGAGCATCAGGCGAGCAGATCTGTTCTCTTGCAAAAGTCCTTAAGGCAAAACCTGAGAGTGGCCACTCCTTGTCTCAGCTGCCCTTCGGAGACCAGGCGCTGGGCTCACTGCTGTCATGGTCGTCGTCTCTGACTATGATTTTGTTTTTAAAGGAATCGATCAGGAGATGCCGGCAAAAGAAGTTGCTGAAAGCCAGGCTGGTGTGGCCAGGAGCTGCGTGCTGCTGGCTCTGTTGTGCACCGGGAGCAGCTGAACTTTGTGGGTTTTGAATATACATTCTCCTCTGCGGACGCTTCGGGCAGAGTTACGGGGAGAGTCACGGCACGGCACCACACACCTTGCGCCTGCTGTTACCCAGACCACGTCCGGGGGACAGCAAAAGGGGGATTTCTGTCTCTCCAAGGACCATCACCTGTGAAAAGAAGCTGGAGAAAGGCAATTTATCTTTCTTTCCAGATGACTGAAAATACCTACAGGATCCTGTTTCTCCAGCTTTCATCCACGAGTAGCATCAGGGAGAGGCAGCTGAGGAACAAAAATGTTATCGGTCAAAATCATTTCAGCATCTACTTTTTCCAAAGGAACTTCATGCCCGTAGGGGTTTGCTGTGGGCATTTACAGGAGTGAGGACCGACATACCACAGATGCATCCCTACCGGATCATGTAAGAATTTGCAAATGAGAAACCTACCCCAGCAAGACCTTCTCTGCCCAGTTTGCTGTGCATGGTTTGGTGTAGGCACCGCAATTCTCGCCTCTTTCTTTCCCTTTTAAATCTCTTGGGCTTGGAGATCTCTTTCCTCATTGCAATTATGATTATTTGCAACATCAGTGCCATCAAAGATTGGAGCACTTTCCTCTCCCAGATCCTCCCCAGCGTTAACAAGACTCTGAACTTGGTACAGCAAGTGGAAGCCACCACCAGCTCAGTGGTAAGTGTCCTCCAGGACCCCGAGCAGGACAACTACCTGTCCAACAGCCAGTCCATGAACTCCAGCAACTTCACAGCTGGCCTAGACCACTTGTTCCAGTACTCGTACTCAGACAATGACCAGCTTTACAAGGAGTACAAACCGCCTCCTCGAGACGCCATTCCTCTACCCAAGGCCGTCCTCTACCTTCTCATGGCAGCCCTGGTGGTGGTGGCAGTGGCATATGCCATAGTGGGGCATCTCATCAAGGACCTCATTCATGACTTTATAGGTGAGTGCGGACACCAGATATTGTGTGCATGTGGTCAAAAAAAGCCTGGTGCAAAACCTGGGGATGCTGGCTGGCATCTCTCCTTTGATTTGGGTGGGTTTTAGACCAAGCCTTGACCCTTTCACATTTACAAGAGTGTGACTTTATCTGATATGCTGGGTTCTCCAAAATGAGCTGTATGTTGATTAGCTTCCCAGAGAAAATCCTTGGGTTTAGCCCCCTCCCTAAAGAAATTAGGCTTGTGCGTGTGTGTATAAATGTGTATGTGCGTAAGGCTGTGCTGCCGAACGATTGTAAAATCCACTGACCAGTTTCAACTGAGCTTGGATTAGAGGTCTCCAAAAGGAAAAGTTTCATGGCAACAGATACCTGAGCACAGGGTAACAACCCGCTAGTGCATTGTGAATGAAAAGCTGACATATGAACTTAACCCCTTATCAGACACCAGTGAATCCACAAACTCCTAGGAAACACAGCTCAGCAGTCTGGCTCCCTTGTACAGCACCTGGCACAATCATCAACTTCCTGGCTTCCTGGCTCTTTTGTTTCATCCTGTTGCTGATGAACAAGGTCCCTCACCACTGGGGAACAAGCACAAACACTGCTGGCTGCAGCTACCATGAGCAGGCAGAGGCGCAGGCAGAGGTGCTTGGCTGCTTATGGCAAGCTCTCAGTGATACTCTTGCTGTTTGCTCTGTAATTTGTAAGGCTGGTGATGCCAGGGAGTGCAAATGTGCTCAATTCCCTTTTGAATCCCTGGTACTTTTGGTCCCCATACCCCTACATCCAGCTCTCCATGTCCTTTTGGGGGACAGCACTCTGCTGCAGGGAGCTGGTGGCAGTTTTCCAGCTTGGACGGGGGACCAGGAAGGATCCACAGAGGAATTTAAGCTCCTGGCTCCTGCAGATGTGCATACCCCCCCTGAAAACTCTGGGGAGCAATGTCCTCTGCAGGGGAGTGGGACTGAAATCCCTTTGCACACACCTTGCTCTGAGCCTGCCCCCCAGCCAGGGCTGAAGCCCTGCAGGCTCCATCTCTGCAGTGGGAGGGAGAGCACACGCATCTGGAGCAAAATCCACGTGTTCATTCACGATTCCCCTTTACTTCCCTGCTCCTGGGATGCAGGAGATACACACCAGCCAAAACTCCAATCGGTGCCTGTGGGTGGGCAGCACCCATGCCTTGCTGATGGGAGGGTAAGCCAAGTCCCTTGGGCAGGGGGTTATGACTGGGCAGGGGCCAGCAGATCTGGGACATGGCTATTTGTGAGGAGGAGGTATTTGGGACAAGAAAGGTCGAACCTCCTGGCAGGGGCAGTGCTTGGGTCTCACATGAGGCTCAGCCAGGAAAATGGTAGGGAGCTGCTGCTGAGGAGTCTTTCTTTGCCCCAGCTGGAGGGGAACAGATACTGTCTTAAAGTGTTAAATATAACACTTAATCAGCAGTTTGCTGGGGTTGTGATGTCTTTCAGCTCTCCTGCTCATCTGATTTAGCATTGCCTTCCCAACAAAGGTAGGCGACAGGGACAGCACCTAAAAATACACACACTCCTGTCCTGAGATACTCAAAGGACCAGGTCAGGCCAGGTTAGAAACCCCTTGGAGGTGGGGACTGGTCCAATCGCAGTGGCCCCACAGAGCAGACACCCCTGCCCTGATTGCTGGGGTCCCTAATGCAGGAGAGCATAGAGGCAGGTGCTCAAAACCACCAAAAGCCACATAAATGTCATGCCCCTGCGGGCAGGGAGAGAGGCTGAAGCCCCCCTCGGAGGCACCTGTGCCCCTGACATGCTATTTCCAGCTCAGCACCAATGCTCCCTGGTGACCTTGGGTACCTTTTGCTTTTGCCTTTCCAAGAGACAAGGTCAGTGGGGTGCCCCTTCCCTCGCAAAGCCTTTTGCAAAGGGACTTCCACAGCCTTTCACAGCACTGTGGCCATCCCAGGGCTGGACAGGCACAGGGACAGCCCTGGGGACTGCCCGCTTTCTTCGGAAGAAGCCCTTTCCCAGCTGAACGCCCTTGCTGAGGGCAGAGCATCCTCCCTGCCCGGGGTGGAGGTGACATCTCTCTGAGTTAAGATCAGAAATCCAGATGTGAGCTTCTACCCCATCCAGGCAGAGAGGAGGAAGCATTTCCCAAACTTCAGCAGCACCCCTCAGTGCTGAAGGCTGACTCCAGCTCTTCCCCTACTTAGCACTCTGGGCCCATCTTCACACCATTTATACACTTTAAATGAGCCAGTCCTTGGAGGAGAGCCGATGGAGCTGTGTTTGTTAACACTGCCAAGCAGCAAGCAGCCTTTAAAGAAAAGGTTGCATTTGAATGAGTTTGCATAAAATTACTTCAGGGACAGGACAGAGGGACCGAGGGATAGTAAATAAGAAGCTGGTCTATTAGTTGCCTTAACACAATGCCTGGATTTATATACTCGGCAGCAGCTCTAACTTCTGCTATCAGTGTTTCTGCACTAATCATATTTAGAAAGATACGGAGAGAGAAGGAAATAAGATGCCAAAGGGCTGGAGCCTGTTTCAGGGAGATTAAAGTGTGAATAGTTAATCGCTACTTTAAACAGTCACTCAGACATCAGGGATGATTTTGACTCCTCAATAACAGCTTGTAGGACATGGCTGGTGGAGTCAAAGCATCACCCAGACCCGTGTGGGCTCTGGGCTCAGTTCGGGATGGCAAAGGGGCTCTCAGGATGCTGCCGAGCTCTTCCCCTGCGAAATCTGAATGGGTATTTGAGACACTGACACCTCTCTCGCAGCCGCTTCTTAAAAATACAAGTAGAGCTTGTCCAGGCATCCCCAGGGGGAGATGAATGCTGCTGCAATGCCCAGTGGTGTGGAGAGGAGTGGAGAATGGGAGGCTGCATCAGAGGAGAGGGAAAAATGTATTGTTGGAGAGGAGGAAGGCAGAGTTCCCCTCCAGCCAGGGTGGGGATCCTGTCTGTCCTCATGCCCCAGACCACCTGGATATGGATAAGAGGGCTCTGAAAGAGCCCCTCTTCAGCTCTTCCTGGAGAGACCTGACTAGGGAGAGCCCAGAATACCTTAATTTCTCTCCAGTCCCTCCCTGCTTGCTCTAAACTGACAAAGTCTCATGTTTGCAACTTTCCCAAAACTCAGCAGACCTCTCTGCTTGGGGATGGATGCGAGCCCCCCAAGGCAGGAGAAAGGCTCCTGCATGAGTGCAGCTCAAAACCCGCTACCAGTTAAGACAAATTGGGTCGAAGCATTTGGAAAGCAGCTTAAGTCGGGAGCACTGGGAAGCTGCCAGAGACGGCGCTGCGGCGAAGTGCTGGCTGGGCAAATGACAAGCCTGTCGCCAACCTACGAAGCACCTAATTACTGCAATCCTTGGGAATCAGCCCGCCCTCCCTCCTCCGTCCCCAGCAGTTCACTGAATATTGCCCTTATTTAAACACCAAAAAAAAAAAAAAAAAAAAAAAAAAAAAAAGGAGAAAAAAGGGGAAGAAAAAGAAGTTTGACTAGAAACAAAGCTGTTGCCATGGAGATTGCTTGTGGTCCCTGGGAAAGCATCTCGCTGCCTGCACTGGAACCACACGGGAAGGGGCTCTTGGTTTGCGTAGGAGCTGATGCTTTGCGAGGAGACCTTTGTTGGTGTCACCTGGTTCAGCTCTGCGTTGCTGTTCTCCGGAGGAGACCTTGAGGAAACTTTTCCTGCCCAGCTGGGGTAAGGCAGGGCAGGTTCGCTAATGCTGGCAGGACTGTGCTGGTCGATGGCTTCGGGACTGCTCAAAACCCTAAGTCATTCTTAGAGAGGGGTCTTTCTTTTCTTTGCCCTTTTGACCCACCAGCTGTATTTTTATTTTTCATCCTTATCGCCACCCGCCACATTTCAGGCTTCTTTGGGAAAGAGTCTCCTTGAACAAAGAAACCGTGCATGAATGTAGCGTTGCTGAAAATAGCTGCTGGGTGATCCTGCAGGGACTCGGGATCCGCTTTTAATTGCTCCCACGCAGAACCGCAGGGCTCTTAGGATAATTCAGCCTGTGGCAGGGATTGCAGATAGAATCTCTGGCCCATCAGAGAAGACTTAACATCTTCTTTTCAGGCTCTGTTTTGAGGATGATTCATTTGTTTCCAAAAGTTTTGGGAAAGAAGAGACTGTGTCGGTGCTAACCCACCTCTGACACTAACTCCTGCCTCAGTTTCCTTTTCGGTCCATGGGGGTGCATTACGGGTTCCTTAGCCGATGTTTAGGGGTGCTGATGTCTAGCAGTGGCTGCTGTAGGATGGATTTCATCAGGTTAATTTTCGCTCCCAGCTAGTGTAATAACGGGCAGATGCCCCATCCCCACATCCACCCTGGCAACACCACGGCTGTAGGCTGTGGCTGTCAGCTGGGCAAGTGGCCACAGTGATCTGGCCCTCTAAAAAGCAGGTACAGGTGACCCCACTGCAGGACAGCTGTATTCTCAGCCAAATCCTTGAAGCACAAAGCCCAAGCAGTGGAATGGCTCCCACCACACACTGCCAGGGATCAACCAAGGCTGGACCTCAGGGATGCACCATCTCACAGCGGCGTTTCCATTCCTGCCATTGTGTGGTCCAGCAATGGGCTGCGTCAAGTCCATGGGGTGAGGACTGTGCCTTTCTATGCCTCTGCAAGTGTTGGTCTTCCTTGAGCTGAAACCAAGAACAGCTCCTCACCTCCTGGCCGCCTTTGCTTTGTCTCTGTGGTGAACACCTAAGGCTGGAGGATGCGAAAAGCAACTAACCACCCCCAGGAGCATCCCTGCCTCCCACGTACCACACCTGAGCCATCACCTCTCTGAGACCTGCTCTCTGGAGCAGCCACGCTGCCCTGCAGACAGGACTGGGATCAAATGCAGGCTTTGTCCAGGGTTATACAGGTGCAGAGAAACTATTTTTAAGATAATATTGTAATTAGTCGAATGCCTTTCCTGTGTTGCCCCCTTTCTGCACCAGACCCTTCATGCCAGGGACAGCTCTGCAGAGAGACAGTCCTTACCTGTCCATTGGCAAAGCAGTGTGCTTGTGTTACTCGGGGTGCAGGACAGCTTTGACTCTGCCAGCATGGCTAACCTAAGAAATTTCTGCAAAACAGGGAAAGAAGAACAGACTCTGACCGCAAGTTAATTTAGAAAGATGTGAATCTGGGGGTAAAGGGGTACTTCTTGCTAACAAATTACTACTGCCAGAGGCAGACAGAGATTTTCCAGCAGAACAAACCTGGGAGATATCTGCTGATTTTGCTAATGAATAAGCAGAGTCTGTTCTGTAAATGAGACAGATACAATGTCCAGCTGCGACTGCTGCATCGTGTCAAACACATGAGGGATACCCTTGAACTCGTGTCCGTTGGGAATGCTTTGGCCAGAGCTGGTCCTGCCTTGCTGCAGAAGCATGAGGCAATTGCTGGATCGGGACCTGTTTCAAAGCAAGAGGTGCTTCTGCTCCTGCTGCTGGGAAAAGAGCTTTTTTAGTAGCTGTTTTCACACCCAGCTCCATTTAAAGCAAATAAAACTAGAGCATGTTTGTTTGTTCATCTAACGTGTTTCCCCTTCCGTTGCTTGTTTCCATCTCTGCAGGGAGTGTGAAAGTCTCACTCACCGGTTTGCATTTAAATTTCAGCCCTTTCTCCCACCTCCCTCTGCTCTTCTGTTAGGGACATCTCTTTTCCAGAGGTTGAAGTGCCTCATGGACATCCCACCCTGCCACCAATGAATGCAGGGGACCTGGCCACCCCACTGGGATGAGACTGGGCATAGAGTATCCCTGTGCCCTGTGCACACAGGCAGCAGGAAGCTGCTCCCCACTGCCTGCACTGTAAGGGTATTCTGAGTACAAGGAAGGGTAAAACATGCTGTGAAATCTGGGCAGCCCTGAACAGTGTTTTTCTGCCCCAAAAAACACAGCACGTCCCAATGGTCCTGCTTCCAGGGATGGTGTTGAAGACTCAGGCAGAGCCAGGGAGGTGTAGGGGCACTTTGTTCCACATCAGTCTGCTATTCAGGGACACTATTTCACAGCTTCTGATTTACCCAGTCTACCCTATCTCCTCTCCCCAGCTGCTTTGGATCAATTGCTTCTTATCGATCTCACCCCATCTCAGCACTTTCCACCTCGCCTTTCGCCCTGCAACACTTCAGCAAGCGCCCTGAGCCTTGGCAGCACTGGCAAGTGGGGAGAGGTGTCTCTGGGTTAGATGCTGCTCCTCCAGCCTGGCCGAGAAAGTCACTTTGTCCCTCTCTTTTATCTGAGGCATTCATACATGTCCGTGTGCATGCCCTGATTTTGCAGCATGTGTTACAAGCTCCTTCCAGGGGCTGGGTAGGGGCAGGCAATGCTTTTTCTTACCTCCAAAGTGTGACTATCCTGGGTCTGAGGGTGCCACTGCCCCAGGAGCACACCATGGGACCCCTGCTGGCCCCAGCTCTGCCCTTGGGTATCCCAGGTTCATTGGGTACCCTGGTTCAGCCTGACTTTGCTTGCCTTCTGGCTGGAGCCTGTGTGAACCTGAACGTGGGCTGTGCTCCAAAAGAGTATTTCATTTTCCTCTTGGTGGAAATTGTGTCCATTGTCTGTTCCTCATGCAGACCCCCTGCCAGATATAAGGGATGGAGAGAGAAGTACCTGTTGTGATGCTAAGGGTTTCAGCTGCCTTCAGCCAGTCACCACTGTCCTTCAGCTCCCAGCCCCTCACCAACCTCCATTACCTGATTACACCCCCCTGCAGGGTTAGTTATTCAAGGTTTCTAACACGTGCTTGTGCATGACATGAGGTTGTGCATCCCACACCCTGCAAAGGTCCTTCTGCATCAGAGCAAGGTTTAATCCCACTGGGGCCAAAGATGTGCAGGTTTCATCTCTCTACCCCCTTGTCCCTCCCCAGACATCCCGTGCGGGAACCCGTTTCTCAGCCACAGGCTGATTGTAGCCAGAGGGAGAAGTTGGAGAGGAGCTTGCACAGCTGGGACACAGCCGGTCGCTGGCAGCTGGCAGGGGAGAAGAGGGCGCTGACATTTTTATGGTTGTTTCTCCAGGGTCCTGCTGGCAGGAGATCCTCCGCCCATGGGGCCTCACTCCTCTTTTCCACACATGGCAACACGCTGAAGTTACAGGCCATAAATGGCCACAAATAACGTGTAATTGTGTAATTACTTCACTCCTTACTTACACAGTCAAATCATAAAGGCATCGCAGTAAATACCCTCTAATGACAGCCTAATTACATCTTCCTGCAGATTACCGGGTAATTAGATCCAGCAGGCTCCAGAAATAATTCCCAGGGAAGCAGCAGTTCGGATTAGCGCGTACAATCCAGCCCACTCTTACCCAGGAATTAGGCTGCGGCAGCCTCACGCAAGCCACCTTCCCTGGGCACCCTGGCCAACCATGTCCCCTTTGGTGACCATGCACCATGGCCATTTTCCCATGGAAACAGCTTTTGCTGAGCCCCCCAGTGCTCTCCCAAAACACTCATCCTCTGTGTTTCTGCCTTTACCATGGTGCCACAGCACCATGCCCAGCTCTTCTGGTGCCTGCAGATATCACCAAGGGTTCGTTGCTTGGTCACCAAATGTCACTTCCTCTTGCTCACAGGCATGCAAAGCTCTGCTCTTTGCTTCCCACAGCAACCCTAATCTGATGGCTCCCAGGATATTTGGGGACCCATCACTTCTTTTTCTACAGGTTATTCCTCTTCTTCTCTGCTGGACCAGCCCCTGCTCCCACCGGAGTTTTATGGCTGACGTCAAGGAAAACAAGCCAAGACCTTTAATAGTATTTGTAGGAGGCAATCTTGTTACTGCCTTCCGGATCCTCCTCACGCCAAGCAGCTGTGCGGGGGCTGGTGTGAGCCTGGGAGGTCTTGGGGGCAGGAGGGGGGAGGTCCAGCCGGCGTAGACGCATCCTGGGCTGCAGGGCCAGGCTGGGAAGCAGCCAGTGGAGTGTTTGGCTTTGGTCTAAATCCAGTAAATCCAAGCAAAATGGAGTCTATAAAGGAAAAAATACCTAAATGAGCCTTCTGGGCTTGGCTGATTTCCTCAGGGAAGGGTTGTGATGGGGAGCCCAGACTCAGGTGGGGGCTGTGGACCATGCAAGTGAAAGCTAAATGCCCCAGGTGGGACTCTGGACAGACCCAGGGCTCCTCAAAAGCCTTTGGACCACATCTTTGTTGAGTTCCCTGATCGCTCTTGCCAGCACCGTGGTAGCTGTGGGGATTGTGCTGGTTCTTCTCCTGCCCTTCCCATCACACAATCAGCAGACCCCATGATGGAGGTGAACAAAAAAGTTAAAAACAGAAAAAACAGTCACTCTCTGGACACATCGCCTGTGCCCAGCATGGTGGGAGCTCTCTCCTCCATGGACCCTGCACCCACGTCCGGCCAGCCCATGCTGGCAGTGGGGCACAACCTCCTCCGCTCCCTGTCTGGCCCCCATAGCAAGGGTGGACACCCACCCTGGCTCCACAGCATGAGCATCACCCTGAAAGCCATGCCCCATGACCTTGGGGAGGGTGGGGCCAAATGGTTTCAGGCTAAAGAAGAAAATCAAATATTACACCAAAATGACAAAACTTTTCAGTTTTCTTAAAAAAAAAAAAAAAAAGGAAGCTTTCAAGCTTTCACAAAAGCCCCGAAATTTCACCTATGGTGCACTATGGTGCACACACCAAGCACAGGGATGACCACAGGTCATTCCCATGTCTCTTCTCACACCTGCAGCAATGTCTGGCTACCACTGTTGACCCAAGAAATTAGATCTTCCTCTCCCTTCACACCTGGGATCCCACCCTGGTATTTGCCATCATTCAGCTCAGCTTTGCTGCAAAACCTGTTTCCACAGCCCATGAAAAAGGCAACATCTCATTGTAAATGTATTTCTTTGGCCCTGCTCCACCAAGCAGCCTCCGTCCTTCACCAAAGAGCTCCAGCTGAAATGCCCCATGGGGACAGAAAATACCCCATGCCACAAAGGAGAGAAATGTTATTCCTTGAGAGCGATCTATTGGCAAATAAGTGGAGTCCCTCAGAAAAAACTACACCAGACTGGTCCTTTTGTCTGTCTCCTGATAGCCATCTCTGCTTTATTTTGGGAGCAGGGCTGAAGCAGAGGGGTCCTAGTGCTCCACTGCCCACCACTACCTGGTCCTGTCCAGCCCCAGGGGCTCCTCTCTCCTCACCTGGGTTTCCCCAGCTTTGGTTTTGTCATTGCTGATGCCTTTCCATCACAGCTGGGCATGGCCTCCCACCACCCAAACAGACAATTTTTTTAAAAAAATAGATAATTGGGAAGCAGCACCACCTGCCTCCACTGAGCCACAGCCCCTTGTGCTGCAAGGGATATCTCAGTCACACCACCATCCAGCATCAACCACTGTATTTTGGAGGGGGATTGGTCACCCCCAAGGTTGTGAGAGGGTTTGAAGCCCTGGCATGGCTGTGACACAATCCTGTGGCAGATGAGCCATGTTGCCCATGCCTCCAGCCCCTCTTGGATGTCACACAGTTATTTAATCATCCCCTCTGTTTCTGACAGCAAAAATCCACTGTAGGAAATACATTGCCAGAGAGCCCAGATGCACACTTCGCTTTGGAGACACTTCATTTTCATTTTGGGGATTAACAGGGTGATTTCATCTGCCTAAGATGGGAGGGCTTCCAGAAACCAGAAGCCTGAAAACCAGTCCAGAGCTGGGAACAGCAGAGACCCTGGTACCAGGGGAGTGGAGGGGACTGGAAGGGCAGGGGTGGGCAAGGGACCCTCCTGGGGGGTGAACATCCAGAGCGAGGGGTAGGATGTAGCGATTTCCCAGCCAGCTTTGATTCTGGGAACAGCTGGAGGTAACCAGGGTCTTGTTTTGTGATTTTTCTTCCTCCAGACTGGATCTTCGGTCCCAGCCCAGATGACAACAGCAACAAGAGTGACGTCAACTGCATCAGCAACAGCGTCAATGAGATGAGCGAGATGCCCGAGGCACCGCGGCACCGGGACCGCCAACCCCAGGACGTGGTCATTGCCATCGGTGAGACCTGCCACTTGCCGCAGCAGACGTGACCGGTGCAGTGGCTGGGTCAGGCAGGATGGAGCAACAGGATGGAACAGAGGGATGGAGCGGAGGGTTGGAGCAGCTGGATGGTGCAGCAGGACAGCGCAGCAGCCACATTGCAGGACTGGATGGCAAGAGGAAGGGATGAGCAGAGCCGGCACCACAGAGCAAAGCCCTTCTCACCCCAGTTTTGCCAACCTCTAAGGACCTTGCCAGGGCAGGCAGCATCACCCCTTCTCCCAGGCTTGTCAGTCCTGTCTGACATCTGCCCATGGGTTCATGACCTCCCTTTCTTTCCTGTGAATAGCAAAAAAAAAAAGCAAATGCAAAATACACCCACCAAACAAAGCTTGCAAGAGAAATGTGCCAGAGAGGAGCTGGGCAATCGTTTGGTGTGTGGCTGTCCCACAGCACGGGGATGGGGTGGTGAAAAGGTCGAAGGAGACAAGAAGGCTGCATGAGAAACAGGGGTGGCTGCATTTCTGGGGACAGACCCAGGATGCAGCAGGGAGCTGGGACTGCAGCGTGAGCCATGGGCTGCAGAAAGGCACTGAAAGGTCAGTAGGAGCCAAATCCAGTCCGGTACATTGATGACATGCCCAGGCTATCACTCCTCCCTTTAGTTTTGCAGCTCCAGCTCACAGCCCATTTCAGCAGGTATGTCCTGTGGCTCTGGGACAGCAGGGTGACAGCCTCACCTCCCCAGGGAGCCTTCGTCCCCATGCCTATGGCCAGGCCAGAGCCACAACCTTCCCTCTGCCACCAGCTCTGGTTGAGCCCAGCATCCCCTGACTGGGAGCAGCCCTGCTGGGACACATCATGCCCCTGTTCTCTGAGGAAAGTTGCTGGAGGGGAGGGCAGGGACCCACCTTCAGGAAACCCTAGCTCTTCATGGGGGAAAATAGCCCCTGTATAGCTGCATCTCTCAGATTCATCCCCATATAGCCATCCCCCTCGTCACCCCCACATTAGCTGCCACCATGAGGGGTGCTGGCCCTGCACTGGGGTCAGCCACATGTGCATGCACTGGTGGAGGGGGGAGACCTCCCTTGTCTCCCTGGGTACCTTTCTCTTCCCTGCCAGGGCACGGCCACCCAAAACTGCCCTTCTCTCTGCCCAAAGGCATCCTTTCCCATCGCTAACTCCAGGCAGATTCCTGCTTCCCACTTTTTAAGGGGCTCAAGGGAAGCCAGCAGCAGCCAAGGTGGGGGACAAGCTCCCAAACCAAGAGGGAAAAGGAGCATCCTGATGATTTCATTGATATTTTAAGGCTAGCTCTTGCCCCGCTCAGGGTTTTAAACCAGGATCAATCATTTCTCTGTATAGCAGAGAAGCTATAAATGAGCCAAGCTCATTCCTTGGTCCCAGTGTCTCTTCCTTATGAAGATCCCTTTGATCGCCACATCTTTCCTGAACTTTCCTGAACTGATTGCCCAGAGACCCGATGCTGGGAAAAGGCAAGCGGTCAGAACTTCTGCCTCTGTATTCAAGGAGACAAGCCCTGCCTTTCCCAGCCTGAGGTACTCAGCACACCCCTAATAGCGGGGGCCAGAGGATCATTTTACCCTTCTGAAAGCAGTTAGGGAAAATGGATGAGGTTTCAACATCCTGCTCTGTTGGCTTTTAATGAGAGCCATTACCAGCAGTCCCATGCTGGGGCTTTGTCAGCTTTGCAGCAAGCAAAAACAGTAGGACAGTACCACAGACCTCCCCTAAATAATTAACCATTTCCAATCAGATATGTCATTGCTGCCACCATAGTTTTTCTCATTTTTTTTGGCCCTGGGTTTGTAATGCGGCTGTTCTGGCACCTGCCAGCTGTCCTGCACTGGGGCTGTCAAGGGGAGCTGGGCAGTGATGCTGTGACAACGCGGGGGGATACCAGGGGGTCATCCCAGGTCTGTCAGCCCCTGGGAGCAGGGCTGCATTGCCAGAGCTGGCCGTGGACTGGGCAAACTGGGAAGGTCCAGATTCCTGAGGAACAGGAGATTGTATGGGGTGGAGGGGGGCTTGTTTCCTGGCTCCCCTGCCCTTTCAACATCTAGAGGCTGGGCATCAGGGTCACCCAGGGCCCCCCAGCCACTACTGGGGAGGGATGGTGAGACCATGTGTCCAGCACTGGCACTGCTCTCAAAGGGACCAGTCCTTGCCATGGGGACATGCCACTTACCAGGCACAACTGGTCCCCTCACGGCTGCAGGCAACAGCCTCGGTGATTTGTCTGCATTGGGGACCCATCACCCACCAGCTGCTGGAAATAAGGTGGAGGCTTCCCTGAGAATGGAGGCAGCCGTCTCCACTCCAGCCAGGTTCTTGCTCCCTTCCTGAGACATCTTGGGTGTCACATAACACAGTCTGACCCCAAGGAGACATCCCTGCACCAAGCTGCAGCTCGCACCCAGGGCCAGTGTGGCTGTCACCAACCCCAGACCACTGTCCTCCAAGCTGGAGGAGAAGGAAGGAGTCAAGCTCCCTCCTGTGGCCACCTGCACCGGGGTCTGCTGGGCTGCGCAAGGCTGGGAAAGGGCTGGCGAGGAAGGCGCACTCCCCTCCTCAGCCTCCTGGAGCCAGGACATCTCCCTTGAACGTCCTCTTTTGCAGGGATGCAAGGAGAGATCCTGGTGCTGTGTTCATCCCCAAAACCGACCGAGCCCCCAGGTAATGTTATGACAGTGTGTATGGTGGGGGGAACCACTGACCGTCTCCCTGAGCCGCAGGGTCATGCCTGGTCAATGCCAGGAACCAGGCTGGCACTGGCGTGGTGCAGGATCCCATGGCTGTAGCTGCTTTCTCTACTGACCCTGCTGGAACCTGCCACACACCCCGGTGTGTGGCAAAACCACAGAGGACACCAGTTTCCCACACCACCTTCCTTTGCATCGCCCCATCCCTGCATCACTGCCATCATCCAACATCTGCTTTCCTCCTTTTCCCCCTGATTTGGGAAGGGGAGAGTTGTTTGGGGGCCGGTACAAATGGGGCAGCAACCTCATCTGCTCTTCTCACCCACCAGGACCTCAACTCCGGGCTGGGCTGCCCCCTCCCAGCCCTTTCCTTGTCCTCCGAGCAGGGGATGAGGATCTGGCTATCCCACATAAGGGGCCCAGGGAGAACATCTGTGGGAAGGAGTGCCCAGGACTGCTTTACCCAGAGCAGGTTTTGGGGGATGCTGAGAGGGAAGGGGGTGGATGAGGGTGCCGGGCTGCTCCAACTGCTCCAGTTCCTGCACCTCTTCAGTGCAGGAGGTTGCTCTTTAAGTCCCTCTTTCCTCCTCTAAGCGCCTTAGGGAGCAGGGGCGAGAGAGATGCTGGTGCTTTTTATAACAAATAGCCGTAATCCCCTCTGCTCACATCACCTGCGCCTTCCTGCCCCGAGGCCCAGGGCTGAGCCTCTGAAACGGGGGCAGCTGCCCAAAATCTGCCTCAAAGCCCTTCAGTTCCCAGCATCGCCTCTCTCCCAGGACACAGATCCCAGCTGGGGCTGGTTCTGGGCACAAAATCCCTTTGCAGAAGGCTTTAGAAGGCCACAAGCATTGCACCCCCCTCCCAGTTGCAGCACTCTGCCAGGGACAGACAGACAGACAGACATACAGAGGTGTATGGGTGAGCACTGGAGCAGCTGCCCAGCCTCTCCACTCTGCTCTGAGACTCACAGGGTGGGAACGAGCCCCACAGCACAGCCACAAGAAAGCCCTCAAGAGTGGCTTTTCTTTCTAATCCCCCCTGCCTTTAATAAGAGGGAAACTGAGGCAGGGAAGGAGTGGGGAAGGGGCAGAGCACTCCTGGCCCCACGGTGGAGGAGCAGAGCCCTTTGCAGGTCAGCCTGTTAGCTTTAAAGGCTGACAAAGTTCCACACCTGGATGTAACCCCCAAGACCTGAGCTTTGGTGTTTTATCAAGGTCATTTTGGTGCTGGGGTGGCTGGTTTCCCTTACCTGGGCTGCACCCATCCAGGCTTCATCCCTGGGGACAGAGGGGACTGGGAAGAAGGGATGTGAAATGGGGCAGCAGGAAGTGTGATGGGGCAGGAGCAGGTGCCTGGGAGAGGCATATTCCACCTCCTGTCCCGGTCCCAGTGGCCAGCGCTGTCCCCCCACCCAGCCCCAGTCCTCCCCCCAGGACCACAGCCATCTGCAGAGGACAGCGAGTGCTGCAGCTGCTTCGCTCCCATTTGGGGATATCCCCCTCTGGTCCTGCTCCCCATCCTTCCCCACTGGTGTCCCCAGTGGAGACAGATCCCAACATCCCCCTGAGAGGTGCAGCATGGGGACATCAGCTCTGGCCAGGCAGCGTCCCTGCCCTCCCCTGCCAGTCCCTGCTGCCCTCTCAGCTGCCAAGCAATTTCTCCCTTAAGCAGCTCAGCTTTTATGTCTCTCCAGCCAAAAGTCCCCCTGCCTCTGCACCCTGCCAGGGGGAACCCAACACAACTTTTAACCTTCTACTGTTTCTGGTTTACTGCCCACACAAGATGCAATTTTCTCCAGATCCCAGGGACCAGGGGGTATTGCAGGAGAGGGCAGCATGGGAAATCCTGCCTAAAACTGTTCAGAACCTGCCTGCATTGCGTTCCCCTGCTGCAGGCCGGGCCCCTGCCTCCCACAGCCTCTTTGCGACACATTTGCTGTCATTTTCCCTTTAAACACCCCACAGGGAGGAAAAAAAAAACCCAGGGGTGTTCTTCTAGGTCAGGCTGCCCTAAGACGGTGAAAGAAGATTAATTTCTCAGAAGATCAATTCAGATTTTTCTTCCCCTCCCTGCTGGGGACCGAAGCAGGGCTGGCGGGCAGGAGGTGGTGGCAGGAGCACACATATCTCCTGGGCACACGCAGCTTTTGGTGTCATCCCTGGACTGGCACTGAGCGGGGTGTCCCCAGGTCCCTGCCCTGTGTGGGAGGCAGGTGGGGACTCTTGCCAAGTGATGGGTCACACAAATGGGAAGAAGGTGTCACATCGGGGACCCTGATGGGGCAGGGTGGGTGCCCACCACCCAGGGAGGAGGAAGAGGAGGGCTGTGCCACCGCTCCTTCCTGGCACCCTGGATGGGCTGGAAGCAGGGCACAGGCAGGGAACCAAGCCCTGAGCATGTCCTTGTCACCCATCCATGCCCACACATCCATGAGGCCCCAAGCAGTCACACTTGTTTTTCACTCCCAAAGAGCACCGGGAAGCTCTAAAGCCAAAGGATTAGTCTCCAAAGCAAAGGCCTGGCCTGCTGCCAGCCCAGTGAGATGTTTCCCAGAGGCTCAGCTTGCTCCTGGCTCGTGCTCCAGCTTTGTCCTGGTCACTCAGCCGCTGACACCAAGAGCAGACTCTTGGGGGGTCCCACGGGTGGGGTGGAGGCAGGAGGTTACCATAAGAGTCCCACTTGGTGCCTGAGCCACCCTGGGCAGTTGGAGCATCCCCTGCTTGGTGTGGCTTCTCCAGTGTGTAATAGAGGTTGAGCACATGCTGCAAGCATGCCCTTTCCTTAGAAGACTGGCGCTGGGGTACATCTCTCCCTTCTCCTGGCTGCCTCTTTGCATAAAACCTGTAGGAGGTTCCTGCTTTTGGAGACCTGTAACCCTGGGGCAGTGGGAAAGAAAAGCTGGAAACCAGCTGGAAATTCAAGACACAGGAACCCTCCACTGGGCTGGTTTAACCCCGTACTGGGGGGTCCTGGGCAGGGCATGGGGAGCAGGCTGGGTGAGGGGTGCTGGCCGAAGGAGAGCTGGACGATGGGTCAGCCTGGGTGCCAGGTCTCCCAGGACTGGGAATGAATGCTGTCCTGAATTGGAGGTGGTTTTAGCATCACGGGGCTCTCCCTGGGGATCACCTCCTTACTCCAACCAGCACCAGCACTTCAGCCTTGTCCAGGACACCATCCCCACTGCCAAAATAGGGCAGGCTGGGAGCAGGGCTCACGGCCATGACCAGCCCTTCCTGCCCCATTTGTTGGCCTCTCCTGCCCCACGCTGCCTGCAACGGGTCAGGCAGCACAAGCCCAGGACTCTGCTCACCGCGCTGCTTCCCGGTAAGGCTCACAAGAGCACCATGGGGTGCATGGGCCCGCTGCTCCCCAAGGGGCTGGGGTGGCCTGGGGGACACCCCCCCACTGCCACTGTGTCACTTCATCACACTGCTCTGCCTGAAAACTTTCTCTCGAGGGGAACCGAGGGAGCAAAGCAGCCTGTGCTCAGCTTGGGGGAACCGACAAGCAGGACGATGTCAGCCCCGGGTTAGACTTGCTTCATCTGGACCTTTTCTTATCTTTTCATCTCTGAGCAGCTGGTGACAGAGGCAGAGCCATGGCAGGGAGGTCTGAGAGAAGACTGTGCTTGTGCAGGGCCCCCATTTTAGAGCAGCCCCAAGCAGCTACAATACATGGAGTTTGCCTTCCAGCACCTGATCCCTGAGCGATGCACAGAGAATGGCACAGGGAAAACAGGGAGCATTTCCCCCAGCACCGAGGAGGGTGGGGGTGCCAGAATCCAGCCCTGCAGGCTGCACTTGCACCCACATATCCCCTGCACCCACTCCCCACGCAGGACACCCCACAACAACGCACTCCACGCCAGCAAGTGTAGGGTTGTGTGGGGCCACAGGGCTGCCAGACCAAAGGCCACAGTAGTTGGCAGAGGGGCTGGGTGCCACCTCCCCTCTGACCATGGGGACCAGCCTCTTCCCCCCCTCCACCCCAGGAAAAAATTATTTTCACACTGCCTGCCTGCAAGAACTAACATAAATTGTTGAAATGGCTGCAGTGCTCAGGGGACAGGCCCTTTTGAGCCAAGCTGCACATAGGGAGGGGAAAGCCCAGGGGACTTTTTAATAACTAGCAAGGGGAGCTATTAAAGTGTTTTACTGCCTCGTTAAGACAGTCTAATCTCTGTTTATATCTTTAAAAAAAAAAATTGGCTTGTTGGTGTTTTTATTGTAACAGAGGTGGGTGTTTTCTGGCACTGGCTGAGATCCTGCCTGCTTTATCTGCTTGTTTTCTTACCTGATACCAGCACTGAACAGCCCAAGAACAGCCCAAGGGCAGCATCAGGCAGGGCCAGGCAGACTGCTCCTACCTGGGCAGCAGTGAGGAGAGAGGCTGCGGATCTGTGCTGCGGACTGTTTCCCACCCTTGGGTGCTCTGCACCCCATTGCTGCACCCACCTTCCAGCAAGACAAAGGTCCCCAGGGTGTTTCCCCAGGGCAGGTTTGGGACACGCTGGCTCTGCATGTGCCTGGGCAAAGCCTGGAGGTGGGTGACCCCTTGCCCAGGCAGCCCAGACACAGGGCAGAGGGTGGCAGGAAAACTCTGAGATCTCATCCACCCCTCCAGCTCCAAGGGCTGGGATTCAGGGGGATACCCAGATTCTGGGGCTATGGCCAACTTAGGCTCCTGCAAGCTAGGCTGAAGAGTCCACGCCCAGGGGAGCCCCAGCAAAGGCTCATTGCAGCCATACAGAGCTGTCCGACTGCCGGAGTCTAGGTCTGGAGGAGGAATAGTCTGGGCATTTTGTTTCTAAGGTTTTCTTTATTTTATTTTATTTTTTAGCTCAGCCCAGCAGAAAATGGGGAAATCCTACCAAGTCCTACTGGCTCCAGCATCCACCTCTCCATCTGCAAAAGTTCACGGTTTCAAAGCCAGGAGCCGGAACGGATGCTGAGGCCGGGATGGCAGGGCTGGATAAGCCACTTGCGTTTTCTTTGGAAAGGCTGATGTTTGCACGAGCACCAGCTCCAATGGTTTTAAATAGACCCACCCAGGAGCAAATCCCAAAGCCTGAAATCAGAGCTGTGGCTGTTCCGGCCCTGGGCTGGGCTGGAGAAGTCTCTGTCCTACACCCAGACCCCCCCCTGCATGTCTCGGGTAGAGGAGGCCACAGGAGCCAAGGCTGTGGCTGCAGAACAAGGGAAGCAAACAGAGACCCCAGCATGGCTAATGGGGCTGGCAAACACCTAGAACAATCTTCCTTGGAAATTTGGGACAGGAAGGGTAAAGCTGCTGTTTAGCTGGAGACACAGTTCGGCCAAGCCCATCTCCCAAAGATCCAGTCTCACCAGCATCCTTGGTCCCAGCAGATGTGCTCTGGTAACCGGCTGCTTCAGGAAGCATGATTTCTATGAGTCACCACTCTGATGTGAGAAGGGACAGATCCCCACACACATGGTCTGTGCCTGTATCAGGACTGGGGCTAAACCTGCCCTGCCTGCAGAGCTGCCAGCAACTCCAGGGCATTTCAGCCCGGAGTCTCTCCCCTTCTTCTAGAAACCCCCATAAGCTCCACAAAGCATGGACAGTGTGGCCTGGGAGAAACACTACCATTTATTAAGCCAGCTATTTTTTGTTGAGAATGATTTTAACAGCGCTGGAGGACGTACCCTGTCTCCCCCAGGGATCCTCAGCTGATTTATTGCATGCAGGGCTAGAAGTAAAGCAGGGAACAGCCAGCCTTGTGGGACGTGGTGGCTCAGCAGCAGTTGCAGAGCTACACAGGAAGCCACGAGCTGCTCACAGGCGATGTCAAGCCAAGCACAGCTGCTCCAGAGCAGGCAGATGGGATGCTTGCATAGGGCAACCTGGTCCCAGTTTGCTGGGATTCCCCCAAGTCCACGTCAGGTGCCGTCTCCAGGAATTTTGGACGTTGTCCTGCTCTCCATGTCCATCCAGGGAAGTCCTGAGGATTCGCAGGAGAAGGGAGAGTGCTTGGGGGTCTTGGCACAGAGGGCAGTTTCCACTGAAGGTGCTGCTTCAGAGACACAAAGCTGGACCTGTCATGCACCTGACCATCTTCCTAACCACAGCCAGCTCACATCTTGCATCTAGAAAGAGTCACAGCCAGGCCCTCCCTCTCTCTTGGCTTCCTACTGACATCAGGAGATGTTGTCCCCACTCCCACCACCCCAACAAGGAAAGATCTAGGCTGCAACCCACAGAGGAATGGGAACGATGGCACCATGTCAAGAGCAAAGCTGTCACAGCACTCGCCTGGGGACAGACACACCCATGGGTCGTGAAGCCAGGACCCCCCAGGGTTGTCGATGCGCATGGAAGAGCCGTCTCCTTGAAGCAGGGTGCTGCAGGATGCTCAGAACCTTCCCTGCATCATCTGGTGAAGGCAGCAGGCCCTGCCCAAGCTCTCACACAGCTCCAGCTGCAAGCCATGCTCTACAAGCCAGTGAGGGGTGTGCTGGGAGGCATGGTGGGTGGACAGTAAAAGGCACAGGCAGAAGCCAAGGCTAAAAGGACAGAGAAGATGTCTCCAGGACAGGGTCGCTGCAAATCCACCCCAGCAGAGGAGCCTCATGTTTCTGGTTGCTGGTAGGGGACAGAGACCTGGTGCCATTCATCACACAGATGGAGAATCCCAGCCATCGCCCCCATCACACTGCGTCAGGGGAAAGCACAAGCCTTTCTGAGTCTGAGCCCTGCAGGCTCTGCCAGGCTGCTCGTACGCTGCCACATCCCGGGGTTTCTGCAGGACCTGGTCCCGAGGTGGAAGACAGTCCAGAAACAAATTGGGAGAACTGGATTTCCATCTCCCACCCAGCGCTTTTGCCCTTGTGTAATCACATTGGGATGAGAAGTCTGCACCATCATCCTTCCTCCTCAGGGCATGGACAAAGGCTCCCCAGCCCAACAGGACCAGCTACAGTGACTGCCCTGATCACACTTCAGAGTGGTTTCACAAAGGTGTTTAAACCAGGCAGGGCTTCACCCACAGGTAAGAGGGTTTTAGCATCCACCATGTGCTGTGGCAAAACCCCAGGTGCCCCAGGTCAGCTCTACCCCGGATGGACACTGGCCTTGAAGGCAATGATGAAAATGAGCACATCCAACAGGGATACCCTGCTGATGGTCCTGCCCCGCATCTCGCACTGAGCATGCTGGTACCACTGAGCTGTGGATGTGTGAGAGCATCTCCTGTCCTCTCTGGGTAGCTGGTTTGGGGGAAGGGTCCCCAATTTTTGTAGACAGGAGGCTGAGGATTAGAGGGGAGAGGTCCCAGAAGTCCCACTGTCTCAGGTTTCCCCACCAACCCTCCCCCGCCACCAACATCAAGGACAACAGAGGAGTAACCAGCCACCTGTAAGCACCACCCAGAGCAAAGGATTAAATTTACGGGGACCCACCTCTCCCAGAAATTTGCCGCAGGTCAGGCACCCCCTCCCTTAGGGCTACATCACCAAACACTGACAGGGGCGTCAGAAGAACAGTGCAACACCACCAAGACAGGCTGTCCCCCTCATCCAGCCACCCAAACTCCCCCAAGCAGAGACAAGTGAAGCAGAGCGGGCAGTTGGGAGAGCTGGACTGGGAAGGTGAAGCTATGGGCTACAAGAACGTCACATCGTCCTGAGACTGGAGCCAGCGCCAGTGGGCATCGTACTCCAGGTGCAGTTTGCTGTTGAGTTTGCAGTTCTCAAAGTCAGCCTCGGCTTTCCGAGCCTTCGCACCCAGGTTCCCCTTCCCCAGCTTCTCCCCGGCCCCTGATGGCAATTTGGTGTCTCTGCCTGGTTCCTGAGAGGAGGGCTCCTGGCCCAAATACCCGTTGGCCACCTGGGGCTCCTTAGCAAACCGGTGATCCTGGGGCAGCCCGGGTGGGGAGAGGTCCACATGAGGCCACTCGTGCTCCGCTTTGCCCTTCTCTTGCTTTGCAAGACCCCTCTCAGGGTCGATCCTGACCCAATCCTGCTCTGCCTTGACCAGGGCTCTGCCCGGTGTGGATGCGGCGGTGGTTTCAGCAGCGTTTTGGGAATACTCATCCATGTCATCGGCCAACGTGTCCAGGTAGCTACCAACGGAGATGCTGTCCAGCTTGTCGTTGGGGTCCTGCAAGCTGTCCCAGCTGCCCCGCCGCGAGGCCGCCTGGCTCTCCACCAGGCTGTACTGGCTGCTGGCCAGGCTGCTGCACCGGCTGGTCAGTGTGCTCCTCTCCTCCAGCAGCCACTTCACCGCCTCGATGCCCTCATTCACCACCACCAGCTGCTGCAGGATCTTCACGTCCACCGCTCGCAGGTAGGCCTGGCAGGGAGACAGAGAGTGCAGGGGTTTTGAGAGGACCGAGGTGACCCCGGTGGCTGAGGGCCCTGAGTCCCAGCCCAGCCTGGCAGAGGTGTCACCATGGTGGCCACAGGTCTCCTGAGCTGCCTGATGAACAGCATGCTGTGGGGGAACACCTTGCAAGGAATCATCCCAGGGGACCCCGTACAAGACCTGGGGACACAACCATCGGGGACCAATGACTTACGGCACCCACTGGCCACCAACCCCCTCGGGGAAATAAATTTAGGGCACTTATGTCACTGTCTCCTACGGGGACAGGGGTAAGCAAGGAACTAGAGGCACTGGGTGCAGATCTGAGCCCAGAGCATCCCCCAAGCCCTGGGAGGCAGCTGGCAGGGCAGGAGGGACCAGGCAGGAATGTGGCAGGACATTGCTCAGATCTGGCTGCACCATCAGCACCTCCTTGGGCTGTTTCAGCTGGGTCCCTTCATGCATTTATTTCCCCCCTCTAGGGTCTGATCCAAGCCTGGTGACAGCGTGACACAGCATGATTTGGAGCCTGAGACCCAAATCACTCCCAGAACAGGGGAGGATGGTGTGGGGGACAGGCACTGCTGATCACACCACTCGCCTCACCGACTTCTGCCCCTCTGAGCCTGGGAGAAGCTCTTTGCAAGACTTCAGTTGCTGCAGAAACATCTGTTTTCCTAACGGAAAGCCCCGCATGCCAAGACATTCCTGTCTGTGTGATACTGGCCGCCGAAAGCCACTGGATTTCCCCTGCGCAGGACGCAAATATTTTGCCAGGAAAGGGAATAAAGCGGCGGCGGGGGGAGAGGGAGGGAAACCCATTGCAAGACAGGTACAGGCAGCCTGGGAGTGATGGATGCCCACGGGCTCATTCACAAACACACCCCATCCCAATCCCCAGCAAGCTGCAATGGAAATCCACGCGGTCCCCTGGAATCATTTGTAAGCACAGCACCCGGTCCCCAGCATCCGGTACCCTCAGTCACCCGCCCGCCCACGGGTGACCCGCCGGTCTCTTGAGACCCCTGTCTCCGGTCCCACAGCAAGCGCAGCAATAAAAGCATCTGAGGAAGGAGCCTGGGAAAACTCCAGCCAGGGTTTTGGCACGTGATGCCTCTCAGTCCAGAGGACACAAAAAAAGTGGCAAAGATTTGTAGAGAACCGACACCAACCCCCCATTCCCTCCCCACACTCCTCAAGCTGGATTTAAATAAAAAATAGCTGCGATGTGCCCAGACTGGGGCAGGAGCCAGCTTTGAAGTGCAGAAACTTCCTTTCTAGGCAAGTTATTTCAAAAACTGCCTACAATGGACTTTTTTGCATGCGCTGCTAAAGCATCTGGCCTTGGCAGGGAGAAGATGTGGGAGGAAGAAGTCTGGGAACCCCTGATGGGGGGGTTCCCCATTTTTCTCTGCCTCGTGGAACTGTGTCTGTCAGAGATGCAGGGGAGCCACCCTGAGAGCAGAGGATGGGAAATTGCTCCCCGCTTTCTGTACTGTTTGCTGAAAAGAGTCAACCTTTGATTTGCTGCTATTTCAGGTCAGCCTGACCCCTGCCATTGCACTCCAAATAAACGCCTCTCCAGCAAATCAAGGTCGGCATGGGAGCAGACCTAGGTCCAGCTGCTCCCTATATTCCTCCAGATGTGGTAATGGGTGCACCACAACGACCCCATACTATCCCAAAGTCCGCATGGTGCTCCCAGCCCGTGCCCACCGGCATCCGGACCCAGGGCAGCAGCAGCATCCAGAGGGGAGGAAGCCAACAGCAGTCCTGAGTGCATGGCAGGGGGCTGAGGAGACCAGCCTGGATCCCTGCTCCAGGCTGCGACACCCTGCACTGCTGCTGTGCCTCAGTTTCCCCGTGTGCATCCTGCAATGCTGTCCTCCTCTACATCCAGAAATGTCCCCCTCCCTCTTTCAAAGGGGACCCCACGGGCCAGTGGAGCAGGGGGGACCATCATGCTCTTTCCCATGCTCTCTAGGGACAGGCAGAGAGGGAAGAGCATCCCTCAGGGGGATACGGTCCCGCTCCCCTCCCCCTTCAGGCACCATCTCCCTTCGAGACATCTAGCCCTTGGGATGAAACATCCTCCTTGGACCAGGTGAGAGTGGGAATTTGCCGTCTTCTCCTCCCACCGCCCACTCCTAGGCCAGCTTCTCCTCTGAGCACTGGGTTTTCTGGTCTCTGCTGGGGGAGGTGGGGATGGGACACAGACAGATTTTGGTTCCTGTTCATGGGGATGGGGAGATGGGGGGAGCCCCATGCTGGGCTTTGGGTGCCGTTCCCAGGCTGTTGACCTGAGTGTGAGGTGTCCCTGTTTCTTCACTGTCCGGAGAGAAGAGCCAGGACAGAGAAAGGAAAAGCCTGTCTGAGCCAAGGTTCATAACGTGCTGCCAAAGCCAGGCCTTGCAGAACGTGGGCTGACCCTGCCTGCACCTGAGCAGGGCAAACACCGCCACTGCTTCCTCCTCCTCCTCCTCCTCTGAGCAACCCAGGGCCTGCAGACCTTTCTCCTCAGGTCAGAGTGCAGCCTGGAAGCCGGCGGAGAGGGAGGATGAAAGCAGAGGGAGGATGAAGGCAGAGGGAAGATGAAAGCTTTTATGCCGATGGGGAATACCAATCTGGCCAAAGCGTGGGTGCGAAGGGCTCAGGCTGAGTGGGTCCGCAGCCCCCCGCGTGGCAGGCAGGGTTGCTGGCATATTTAGCCTGTTTCCCTATGGAAACGCTGCTCATTCCCTCCCGCTAGCGTGTCTGTGCGTGGGAGAGTCCCTTCCCCCAGCAGCACTTGAACCCATTGCCCAATCTCGCCACGTTTCCCGGAGGCGCAGGCATCGCCGGTATTTGCTCCCTCCGCAAAAAGAGGGAGGCGAGAAAGCTGCCACCGGCACTCCCACGGTCCCCGGGAAAGGCTGCCACCGGAGCTCAACCCTCTACTAGCCACCCGAGAAGCCCCAGCAAAAAGCAAACCCCGGGAAAGCCCCCAGTGATGCTTGTGCCTTGTCACCCAGGGGGTGACACCCGTGGGGGGGGACCCGCCACCATGCCCTTGACGAAGGTCCCTGCCCTAAATCCTGATCCCCGGGACACCCCGGTCCCCGCCGGAGCCAGAGCCTGGGGGGTGCGTGGGGTGAGGCGGGCAGGACGGAGGGGGGCGGAGGGGTCCGTGGGACTCCGGGGGGGGATGCTGCGTGGGTCGGAGGGCAGAGAAAGGCCGGAGGGAGGGATATGAGCTGGGGGCTGTTAACCCCTCCAAGAAAGAACAAAACCGGAGGGTTGTCCCCAAAAAGCAGGCAGAGCGCGGGGCACTACTAGGGGGCTGTTACCGGCGGGTGGCAGGCATTACCCGGGGGTCGGGGGGGGGGGGGCAGTTACCGGGGAAGGGGGGTGGCAGGCAGTGCCCCCGGTGCCGCGGGACTCACCAGCTCGAGGCGGAGCGCCCGGAGGCGGTCGGCGAGCGGCGAGCGGGCTCCGCGGGCCGGTGCCGGCGGTGCCGGCGGTGCTGGCGGTGCGAGGGCGGTCTCGGCCCGCAGCCCCCGCAGCAGCCCGGCGGGCGGCCGCCGTCCCACCTTGCTGGCCAGCTCCCGCAGGTCGGCGGGCAGCGCCTCCCCGCCGCCCTCCATGCGGGTGGGGGGCGCAGCGGCGGCGGGGCCGCGCGGGGCGGCGGCCGCGCTGTCACCCCGGCCCGAGCCCCGGCCCCGCCCCGCCCCGCCGGCCCCGCCCCCGGCCCCCCCCGCGCACCAGCGAGGTCCGCCGGGGAGCGCAGAGCGGCGGGGGGCGGGGACAGGGGCGGGGCTGGTACTGGCCCCGCCCCCGCGGCGTCGCTGCGGCGCCGGAAGCGGCGTGGCCCCGCTGGCGCTGAGGGTTCGCGGGGCGGCGGCACCGCCGAGCCGGGCCCAGCCCTGCCCTGCCCTGCCCTGCCCTGCCCGGCCCGGCCCGCCCCAGCCTCGCCCCGCCTCGGTCTCTCCGCGCGGACCGTGAGTAGCGCGGCTGGCACCCACCCCGCGGGCCGCACCGCCTGGTTCCCGGCCCGCCCGCCCGCCCGGGCTCTCCGCGGTCCCGAAGCACCTGGGCCCCCCCCACCCCGCTGCTGCCCCGGGAGGGCCGCCGCTCCTTGCCGCCTCCGTCCGTGGGCGCCTGGCTCTCCCTCCCTGTCCCTGACCTCGTCCGGCGTGCCTGGGTCCCCTTCGCGACCCTTCCCCGCAGCCCTGCCCGCCCCCTCCACCAGCTCCCGAGTGTCTGGATCCCTCAGCGACACCCGCCCTCCGACATCGCCGGGGTGCCGTTGCCCTTCACCTGAGGGCTCTGGGTCCCCCACTCCTTCTCTCTCTCCCCCTGGGTGGTTGCTGTGGGGTCCCCACCCCGTGACTGGTGCTTCCCACCCTGCCTGGCCCCGTTGGCGGGGGAGCTGTGCTCCAGCCAGGCCCCTGGCCCCACCAGGCCCAGCAGGTTGTGTGGGGGGGCCTGGCCTCGCCTGGGCACAGCCCCTCTGCCCCAGGGGTGCTGGGATGCCCAGCAGAACTATGCCCCAGCTCCAGTTCCCATGTCTAGGCTGGCTGTGTCCCCGCTAGTGGGGATGGTGCTCCTTTGCAGCCCTGCTGCAAAGGGACCCCGCGGGCAGGTATGGCCGGTGATGGCACCTCCATAATGCCTGCCAGTACGGGGCCTATCACCAGCTTGTGCCTCTCGGCCACTTTTCCAGAGCATGAGAGCGGGCCCACTGCACTGCAGTGCCTCGCTAAGGGGCTGGCTTGGAGCAGCCAACTCATGGCCTGTGGGTTCAAGGGCTTCCCACCACCCTGCTTACAGTCTTCCAGCAAGCCTGCCCTCCCGGCTCGCTCCCTGCAGGGCTGGGGGTGCTGGCAGGCAGGGAGGCTCTGTGGGGCTTTTGCTTTTGGTGCCATTCATGGCCATGCTTGTGCCAGGCCCTGTCTTTGCTGGGGAGAGGGTTTGAAGGCACTCACCTCCCTCACCCAGCACCCATCCCATCCTGGCAGGCAGCCCCGATGGACACGAGAGCGGAGCAGCACACATCCTGACCCCCAGTCCACACGGCTGCCCCCATGCCAGCCCCAATGACTATGGACGAGTGGAAACCCAACCCTGCCATCAAACCCCACAAGAAGCGGAGCTGGTACCTTGCCTGGAAATACAAGCTGATGAACCAGCGTGCGCTGCGGAAGCTGTGCCAGGTGAGTCACCAGCAGGCCTGCGGTGGATTAGGAAGGATAATCTACAGGATTTACGAGTTTATGGAGCAGCTGCATGGATGGAAGTGGGTCTGTTGGCAGTCTGGGTGACTAACGTGCAGGGGGAAGCATAACTTGTCCCCCAGAAAGCTACCTCCTGTGGCTTTGTGCTCATGCATGGAAAACTGCCGTGTCTAGCAGCTCCTTTCAGCTGCAAATGGACCTGTTGGATGGCTGTGGCAGGAGATACAATTATCCAGATATCCTTGAGAGGCTTGCAGCTAGAAACCTGACTGATTCCTCCACTCCTGGTTCTGGACCCATGCCCAGTGCGACAGGGCTCAGCCTGCAGTGGGAAACCATCCTTGCCCTGTTTGGTTTGCAAACCAAGCCTGGTATAAGGCACAACAGGTGGACAGAGAAAATAGGGCTGGGTAATGGGATCTTGTGCTCCAGAGGCAGCTGGCATCTGGGAAAGCTGCGGGCCTGGTCGCTGAGCTGTGAAACAGCTAATGCTCAGCGGAGCCAGTTTCCTGGGTGGTGTCTGGGGATGTAAGGACTGGAAGGGTTCGGCCCCATGGCAGCAAGCTGCAGAAAAGGGGCTGTTCCTGAGATGAGCAGAGCTCGTGAAATCTGGCAGCTGGTTGCTGTGGGAGGGAGCAGGGGAGGGTTTTGCATGTGCCTGGGAGCACGAAGGCTTGCAAGGGCTCCCTGGGGAAGGAGACTGCTTGGTCCTGCGTCCCCTGGCGTGCTCGGGGCTTGGGGACAGGCCTCCTCATTCAGGCAGGTGTTGCTCATAGTGCTGGGGGCAATGGGCTAGAGCCTGCCTGCTGTCATTTCTGTCCTTCATGGCACTGCTGTGGCTTAAAACAGATGAAAATTGAAGATCTAAACCAGAGCTGCAGGTATGGGGTAGCCAGGTCTACAGCAGCTGGGCTTCTTATCAGCAGCTCTGGCTGAGCCAGCCTTGCTAGACCCAGCTGCTGATCTTGCTTAGTGCTGCTTTGTTCATTCTGGTCACCAGGGCTGCTCCCCAACATCTCCAGTACTGACCAGGGTGGAAGGTCTGGGCAGGTTGGTAAGGTGGCCAGCTCCTCGTCATGAGCCCAAGGCTCTGTTCTTGCCTAATTAAAAGCTTTCTGTGCACAGGTCCTGAAAGGTGCTCACTCCTGAGTCAACAGCAAATCAACAAGCCAAAATGCCATAGTGACATTTATATCGTCACGTTGTCTTATTGCTGGTTTTCCGTCTTCCTCTTCCTCAGTTACTTCTTGAACCCGTTTGGCTGCTTGGCTGAGATAGCAGCAACACATAGCTTGAGGCAGTAGCTGGCCATCTAGGACAGGGATCCTTTTAGTGCCTCTCACCAATGGCAGGCCTGTGTGTGATCTCAATCCCATACCAGACCTCAGAGAATCAAGGGTCCTAGAACTGAAAAAGGCACACATTTTTAGGAAGCAAGCTGTTTGGGGATTGAGGGGCAAGGGAGGAGTCTCAAAATCACCCAAGACCTGTCTCAGTATCCCCTTGTGGGGGGACCAGGCTATGAGCAGCCTCCACCAGCCTCTCCCCTCTCCCTTGGTTGCTGTGACATCTCCACACTGAGTCTTGGGATGCTCTGAGGAGGTTAGTAGGACTCTGAGCTTGCATGACTGAAACTGGAAACCATCTGGTACATCCAAAGCGTGGCTGGACCAAGGGGCCAGAGCTTTTGGGCCATGGGACTAATCTGTCAGCAGCACATAGTGCTCAGATTTGGGCCTCAGTGGAGGCTCTGCTGTGAGCTGGATGGGCCCTCCTGGCATGGAGGCTGGTGGTGGAGCCCTGCAGCAGTGTTAGCTTTGAGGGTAACAGCTGCTCAGGGCTTTGTGTCTTGAATCCAATGGCAAAGCCTTCCCTCGCTCTCTGACTATCCAGGGCAGCTTTTGGGCTCCCTGCTAGAGTCAGCCCTGGGACAGGGCTGTAGCTACTGGGCAGGGACTTTGTCCCCATGCAGAGCCCCATGGCCACCACATGCTGCTGTCACCTTTCCACCATGAAGAAGCACCTGGGCCCTGGGTTACAAAGGTCCCTGGGTCAAGTAAAGACAGATTGCTTCAGCAGAGGTCTTGGCTTTCAATCCTACATCCCAGGCCAGCATTGCAGCTCTGAGACCATCCTCTTGGCTGTGGCCAGTCGTGCTCTTGCAGCTTACACCTGCAAGTAGATTATGTCCCAACGTGGGCTGTTTATGGTCCAAGTCTTCCTGTGTGGCTCTGCCTCAGAAAAGGCCTTTTTAATGTGGAGTAGCTTCTGATTTGCGCTGGGTCCAAATACCAGGAAAAAGACTGAAACTGAGGAAGAGAGAAGCAAGATGGATTTAAGTAAATTACAGATTCTTATAGAAATGTAGTAGTCTTTTCTCCTTCCTCTTGGTCTCGGAGCAGCAGGGCCATGGGCAATGGTGATGCTCACATTGGGGCTTCCCATGGACCCCTCCATAGCCCCTGGACCTTCCCATAGCCCTCTGTGTCAGCATCCACACAGGTTGCCTCGAAGTTTGCTGCAGACAGTAAGGTTGAGGGCTGTTCTCTGTGGCCTGTGGCACAGTGCGGTTTTCTGCAGACGCTTCCCTTTGCCTTGCTTTAGTCACATAGCATCTCCTCTCCATCTGAATACCCTGAACACATCCTCTGGTTGCAGAGGGAAAAACAAGAGCAGTGATGCTGCAGGAGAGGCAGAAGTTAAGGTTACTGTGGGAGCTGTAACTCTGAATTACCAAACTCTTTACAGAGACCCCCAACCTTGATGCAATGTTTTAGCAGGAATCTGTTTGCAGATCTGGAAGAGGAGATAAGTTGGAAGTGGGTTAATTCTCACGTATCAAGAAGTCGGCGCTTTCCAGCTGATGAAAGCATTTCACCCTAAAACTCGGTCACCTGTATTTCCTTCTCTTTGCATTTCCCCAGAAGAAAACAGGGAAAATGACAGATGCTTATGATCCCTTGCAAGATCTCCTGGGGTGCCCTGCAGCCTCTGCAAGGAAGTGGGCTGATCTTGGGGTTGTTGTTACTTACAAGTTGCTAATGCAAAACATCCTGCATTGCAGACAGGTGCTGTCCTCTTCCTGCTTGTGACTGTGATTGTGAATATCAAGCTGATCTTGGACACCAGGAGAGCTGCTTATGAGGAGGAAGAGGAGTCTGCACAGGACTATGGTGAGAGGCAGCATCTTGCTTTTTTTTGAAAGCCAGAAATCATGAAGAAGGGAAGTAATTTCTCTAAGTCAGGGCAAACTTGTGAGCAGCTACAGCATCAAAGATGGGTCTGTGCATGTGAGTTTAACAAAAATTAATAGAAAAAAGCTGTTCCTGGTCTGTTTACTCAAGGCTTCAGACACTTGGCTGCAGAGGTCTGTGTGGGGATAGCTGGGGCCAGACCTGTTGCTGTTTTGGATATCCCTTAGCTGCCGTCCCTGTAGATTCTGACCCATGGCTTGTTGGGCTGGGATACCTGATGGGCATGACCTTCTGGAGGCTGGGCTAGCACCGAGCAGGGACAAGGCAGAAGGGCCTTGGCTGGTTGAGACTGGGCATTTCTCCCCTATAGATGATGAGATGCTGAATGTGGAGGTCCCTAGGCACCCTGTCAGCAACAAGAAGGTCTTGGATGTCGAGGTGTACTCCAGCCGGTCGAAGGTCTACGTGGCTGTGGATGGGACAACGGTAAGTGATGGGTGCTGGCTGTCCCCGTGAGCAGAGGGTAGATGGAGCTGAATGGGTGAAGCCTCAAGCAGCGAGTGGTGAGAGCACTTCAGTGGCTGGCAAGGAGGTCAGGAGTGATCCCACTTCTGCCTACAATACTCTGGAGGTTGTCCCATGTTGTATTCTACTGTGGCATTCATCACTGCCATGCCAAAATGTTACAGGAGAGAGACTTTCCTCTTGTTCAGGGGCTCTGCTGTGCTGAATGGGCAGGGAATAAGGTTTTGACATATGATTCTCATCACTTCTCCACTTGCAGGTCCTGGAAGATGAGGCTCGGGAGCAGGGAAGAGGGATCCATGTCATCGTCTTAAATCAGGCTACGGTAAAGCATCCCTGTGTGTCTGCATTTGTCTTTCTTACTGGGCAGTGCTTGTCCTTGCTCTTGAACTCGAGGGTGCATGAGGCAAAGAGAAGTCCCTGAGTGCTTGTTTGTAGTTTCTAGAGCCCGCCATGGTCACCCAGAGAGTCCCTGCAGTGTCTCTCTTGGGCTTGCCTGGCTGTCCTCAGGGAGCAGGCAAGGGAGGAGCTGTGAGGTTGGGTAATGCTGTCCCATGGACCTCAGTGCACTTCATGTCATGCGTGAAGGCCCGAGGGCTGAGCTTGCCTGGGGACTAACTCCCTGGCATACCAGAAAAGTAACTCATTGCACTGCTCAGAGACTGAGGCTTCCAGGACAGATTTCCATAACTCTGCATGTCCTGGCCATATAGCATTTAAGATGCACCTGACGTTTGAATACCAACAGGGTCATGTGATGGCCAAGAGGGTCTTTGACACCTATTCTCCCCATGAAGATGAAGCCATGGTACTTTTCCTCAACATGGTTGCCCGGGGCCGGATCCTGATCTTCACCATTAAGGTATGTGACCGTAGTGTCAAAAGAAAAAGTCATCTTGAGTCAGGACACCCTAAATCTCATCTGGGCAGTTGCCTCCTGAATGTCATTGGGCATTCCCAGGACTAAATGTCACATCCCCGCTGGGCTGTGCCTCCCTGGCTGGATCACCTCCCTTGTCCTTTCACCCCCGCTTGTTACTACAGGTACTGCTGTGTGCCCAGCGAGGTAGGAGAGCAAAAAGCAGATGTGTCAGAGCCTGCAGCAATAAACAAGAAGTTAGGTGGAGAATGGACATGAGGAGATATAAGGATGTGGCAGGACCTTTCTGGGTCCCAGTTCCAGGCTTTACAGGGCACACTGTGGACTCTGGGCTGCTGTGCGAGCAGCACTGTGCTTCTTCAAGGCTTCGGGTTTAGCTGTGTGAAGTGTTGCTGAACACGTGGCCCTGTTTGAGAACAATTTGGTCTCGAGGAAACTGGAGTCTGCGACTCTTCTGAGGACCTCCTCTGTGGGTCATGATGGAGCCACTGGCAGGTTTTGTGGCATAGAGACCTTAGGAACCTGCTCTTGAAGGTTTCTGGCTCAACTGGTTCAAGGGTAGGAGTGGGCCCTGTACCTCTTTGGTGTTGATGGGAGACTCTATTTGTCTGCATCAGGAGCCAGACCTCAACTGCAGGGTTGTATTTTCTTCCAGGATGAAGGCTCCTTTCACCTCAAGGACACAGCCAAGAATGTCCTGAAAAGCCTGGGGAGCCAAGTTGCACCATTCCTGAGCTGGAGAGATATGTGGGCATTTGTGGGGAAGAAGGGAGGTGAGTCTTGCACAGGCTGGGAGATGATCCATGGCTCCTTTTTTTGGGAGGAGCTAGGTGAAGACAAACCCAGCCCATCCCCAACGTGCTGTATGAGCAGGGAGCAAGTCATAGAGAGTGGCAGCTCCCTTCCTGGGCATGAGGGAGGGGATGGAGGCAGAGCATGTCCCCTCAGCAGCTTGCCAGAGGCCAGTGGGAAACATGCCAATCTGCACCCTGAGCTACAGCCCCTGGTTATGCCTTGACACAGTGGGGATGGGCCCTTCCTGACAGTCCTGACCTTGTGTCCCTGCTCCAGGGGAAGTATATGGGGAGAAGCATGCCAAGTCACCCGCCCTCTCGACATGGGGTGACCCCGTGCTGCTGAAGACAGAAGTTCATCTGACGTCCATGGAAGGTAGGAAGTAAGATCTGCTCTGCGGTGCCAGGTATCTCTGCTCTTGGTGTTTTTGAGTCAAAGCCATGCATCTGTTAGCAAGGTCCCAGCATGGATTTAAGGCTGTCTGAGATGGGGATGGTAACTTTTAAAATGGGGCCAGCTTCCCATCTTCCTGCTTCCATGGCAATTCCAAGCATGATTGTTGAGAAGGCTGAGGGTGGGGAAGTGGGGACATGGTCTGGCCATTGGTCACCTCTCCAAACCAGGTCTGATCCAGTCTTTTCAGGCTGTTGGCCTTGAACATGACCCATTGCTACTCAGAGAGGCTGTAAGGTGGGGATGTCTTCTGAATGGCTCCTGTGGTTACATCTGGCATCCAGAAGTGTTGCTTGTTCATAGTAATAAGGACTGCCTCGGTGATGGCTGAGCCCAGGGAGAGCTGTGCATGTGGCAGTGCAGCCTGGAGCACACAAGGTGAGGCCGTGGGGATGAGCAGTCTGTTTTTTCTCCTTGGTCCCTCCAGATGCTGAGTGCCACTGGCCCGACACAGAGCTGAACCGCCGCCGGAAGAGGTTCTGCAGCAAAGTAGAAGGTTACGGCAGTGTCTGTAGCTGCAAAGACCCCACACCCATTGAGTTCAACCCTGATCCTGTGAGTGCAGGGGCAGAGTATTCAGGGAAGGCTCCAGGAGGGAGGGCTGGGCTGGACCAGGTGTGTTTGCAGCTCAGATGCAGAGCCCTGTCCTTAAGCACCAGCTGAGTGGTGAAAACTGCCCCTGGGCAAGCTCTTAACCCCAGCAAAGGTAAGGTGAATACACATGGTCAGTTCATGCTGGGGAAGGGGAGTTCCCTTGTCCTATGTCTGCCCTGAGCTACCAGGTTACCATGGCTCTAGAGACATCAGCATAAGCAGCAGAGCCTGTACGTTTGGAGACAGAGCAGCTATCATGGCCTTTGGGCTGCCCTTGGCACACTGCTGAAGGGTTTGGACAAAGGTCTCTGAGTGGATGAAAATTGGGATTTGGGAGCTGGTTCAGAGGTGGGGTGAAGGGGGGAAGATGGCAGGGTTTCCAGCTGTGCTGAGTGGAGTCCTGCATGGTCGGCATGGTCCTGAGCAAGGGGTAGGACTGTTCAGTTCCACTGTTTAACAGCTGCTTTCAGTAGCATAGAATCATTTACTCACTGAGGTTGGCATGGCCTCCCCCAGCCCCACTCACACATGTTGTTCTCTTCCAGCTCAAAGACAATAAAGTCTTTGATGTGCCTGTAGCTGTTATTGCAGGGAACCGCCCCAACTACCTGTACAGGTAAGCTCTTCCAGGGGACACGGCTTCTCTGCTTTGTGCCACAAGGCCAGGCATGGCCCAGGCCCTCCCCTTCGTCCTGCTGGAAGGATCCAGCCTCCTCCTGGGGTTGCACCAGCAATGTGGGCAGAGCTGCTTGGACAGCAACCAGGGTCCTTGGCCATGGGAAAGGGAAGAGCCCAGGCGTAGTAGGTCCTGTTCCCTAATCATGCACACTTTCCCCCACCCCAAGGGATCCATACCCCTCTGCTGAACAGCCTGGGCCCACTGGGGCTGTGCTGGGCTCAGGCCCCTTGATCTCTTCCCAGGATGCTGCGCTCCTTGCTGTCGGCCCAGGGTGTCAATCCACAGATGATCACAGTCTTCATCGATGGGTATTACGAGGTGAGAGCACTCCCAGAGGTCCCTGTAGCCAGGTCCTTGGTCCCCCAGTTGAGAGTATGTGGTGTTGGCTCCGTCCTTGGTGGGTGACAGGCTATGAGCCCCTTCACCCTTCCTTCTGCAGTGGGTCACACTGCTCCTCACCCGCTCCTACACAAAGTTGGCCAACTTAGCCAAGCTGTGGGTGTGGATAAAGCTGCCTTGGCCTTTCCCAAAGCCCAGGGTTAACATCCCCATGTCAGAAAGGGGTTGGTGTGCAGGAATGAGTTGGTTATCCTGGACTCTCCCCATCCTCTTTTCTTGCTTGATGAGTGTCACCAGCCCTTTGAGCAGGGCCTGGGTGTAATACCTCTTGTCCAGTTCCCTCGCATGAAGCGGAACAAACCAGTCCTGTCGTGCCTGTCCAGCTCCACTCTCAGTAAGAGGTGGAGACCCAAAATGGTCTGTTTTCACAGGCTCATGAAAGCTGAGGCCAGGTAGAGGAGAACTGGCCCTTTAGAGGGCAAAGACCTACTAATCAGCTCAACCTTACAAAGCCCTGGAGGATCCCACTGCAAGCCCTGGCTCTCTGGCAGTGGGATGTGCTCTGGGACAGGCATGTGGGATCTTAGCAGGTCTCAGGAGCTTGCTAGCTCTCATCTCTGCAGCATCCCATGAAGTATTCTCTGGTTGCCTTGTGATGGAGGTGGGGAAGGGAACAGTCTCGTTCCCTTGCAGGCCTCTCCCACCACTGCCAGGCTGTGGGGCTGGGGGAGCTGGTTTGTTTATGCAGGCTCTCACTGCAGCACATCAGAGCGGTTAAAGATAGCAGCATCCATTGCCATGGCAACTGGAGCAGCATCCCTCAGCTACGAGGGGGCAGCCTGGATGCTTGTGCCGCCATGGCGGATACCAGGAAAAGGGGGAATGGTTGGTGCAATGGGAGCTCCTTCTCTTTTCTGTGGCTAGGAGGTGGGATGGAGACAGTAAGGGGATGGAGAAGGCCTTGGTGGGGCCTTCTTGGGGCGGAGACATGTCAACCCAAATATGTATTACTTCTGATCCCAGTGCAGATGTGCTTGGTCAGAAAGGTCCCTTTCCTGGCAACTGCGAGAGAAAATGAAGTTGATTGTGGTCTTGTCATTAAACAGCTAGTAGGTGTTCCTGGCTGTACCTGTTTTCTTCCTGCACTGTCAATGGGGGACTGGGAATTTGGGGCCTCTCAGATATTCTTGGATACAACTTAGGGTCTGCAAACTAGCTGGGCTAACAGAAACTTATGGCAGTACTTAAGGGCTGAAGGGCCAAGAGGGTTTGGTGAGTTCCTTGCTGCAGTGTCTACAATACAGCATCATTTTGAGCCTCACTTGCCCCCAAGAAGACAGCCACATGCAGGAAATCCCACAGGCATGTTTTTGTTGTCCCAGGGAGCTGCCACTGGCAGAGGGTGGGGAGAATGTATCCAGACCCACACTTTTGATGAGCTTTGTACCTTTCCATTGCAGGAGCCGATGGATGTCGTAGAGCTGTTTGGCCTCTCAGGAATCCAGCACACTCCCATCAGCATTAAAAATGCCAGAGTTTCCCAGGTGAGAGACCTTTCCCAAACTCTGGGAGAGTTATTTCCTGGGACCTGGGATAGGATTCGAGGGAGGCAGGCTTAGCCCTGCATTTGTGCCAGGTTGATGCTAACACAGGCAATGATCTGTCTTTTCTTGTAGCACTACAAAGCCAGTCTGACTGCAACCTTCAACCTGTTCCCGGTGAGTGAGGCCTCTGCCTGCGCCCTGTCTAGCTGCTTGCCCATGGGAGCAAGACAGCTCAGGGTTCCCCTGGGAGAGTGGCATCTGTGACCCCCATCTCACAGGAGCTGGAATCAATCTTCTAGGGCAGGGAGCAGCACAGGCAGGGGATGCTGCTTGGTGTCTCTGTTCTGTCCTGTTCCTCTCCATCCTTCTGACATTCTCCTTGCTCTACAGGATGCTAAATTTGCTGTGGTTCTGGAGGAAGACCTTGACATTTCTGTTGACTTCTTCAGGTAAAGCTGTGGGTCCCTGTTTGGGTGGGGCATTTCCTAGAAGCTCTCTGGCTGCTCAGGAGAGGCCAGATCCCTGCCATGCTATAGCTCACCTGTCTGAGGCTGAGCCATCCCCAGCAACAGCTATAACTGACCTCTGCCTGCAGAGAGGTTTGAGTCCTGGTGCTCAGTGCAGGGTGACTTCAGGGGCTGGGATCTCTTCCTGGTTTTCTTTTTTGGGGACACTGATCCATTCTGTACACACATGGCTGGAACTGCCCCATAGCAAGAGGACAGGGACAGTGTCTAACAGGGCTCTTCTTTCTTCTTAAGAGAGACTCTGATGGAGCAGGAGACAATGTCCCTTGCCCATGGTGAGATGCAACTTAGCTTGCTTGGGTGCTCCTCCCCTATCTCACACCAGCATCAGCTACCTCAGCAAAAGAGATGGGTTAAACAGTCCCAGCTGTTCAGGGTGGCTCGTCTCCTCATGGAGAATTTGCCTTAGTTTGTGTGAGGGAAAGGATGTTTGACCAGGGACCGGGCAACTCTTTCCTCAGCTTTCTGAGCCAGTCGATACACCTTCTGGAGGAGGACGAGAGCCTGTACTGCATCTCGGCTTGGAACGACCAGGTGGGTCAGGGAAGGATGGTGGAGCAGGGATACCTCTGCCCTGTGCTGTTCCCATGTCAGGCTGGAGTCCAAGTTCTGTCTTTAAAGCAGGGTGTCCCCCCCACTATCATCCTAAATGGGTCTGTCTGCCCTGCACTGTTCAGAAGTGCCTCTGCAAATCACTGTCCTGTCCCTGCCATGTGCTTCCCGGTGACTGTCCCCTGCTCCCTATGCTGGGAGCCTCAGTGGAGCAAGATCCCTCCTTTTTTTTGGTGGGGTAGGGGTGCATTCAGAGTGCTGAATGCTCCCCGTGACATCGCAGGGCTATGAGCACACAGCTGAGGACCCCTCGCTCCTGTACCGTGTGGAGACCATGCCAGGCCTGGGCTGGGTGCTCCGGAAGAGCCTGTACAAGGATGAGCTGGAGCCAAAGTGGCCAACCCCTGAGAAGGTGAGTACCTGAAAGGGACCATGTCTTCTGCACACCCCCATCTCTGTCCATCAGCCATCCCTGATCATCACCCAGTCCCTGTGGGTGCAGCTCTTGGAGGAGCCCAGGCTCTCCCTGAGCCTTCTCCTGGGAAAGATGCCCAAGCAAAATGGATTTGGGACAGACAGTAACTTGAGGACCACGTAACCAGCCACGGAGCTGGTTGGAACAGCCCAGGCAGGCTGGGGCCAAAGGGGCTAGAGCTGGTGTGGGCAACCAGAAAGGTCCCTGGATGACACTACCAAATCATGTCCCCAAACTTGAGTGTGAGTGGCAGTTTCCCTTCCCCAGCTCTGGGACTGGGACATGTGGATGCGGATGCCTGAGCAGCGGAAAGGCCGCGAGTGCATCATCCCTGACATCTCGCGCTCCTACCACTTCGGCATCGTGGGGCTCAACATGAACGGCTACTTTCATGTGAGTGACCTCCCTCAGCCCCCAAGCCCTGTCCTGATGCTCAGCTCTGACTCAGCGACCTTTCCAGATAGCAGGGATGCTTGAGGTGATCTCCAAGTACTGCTGACTCCTGACTGAACCCTGTTTTCCTTCCCTCTCCTCTCTCTTACTCCCAGGAAGCCTACTTCAAGAAGCACAAGTTCAACACAGTTCCGAATGTCCAGCTTAAAAATGTGGAGAGGTGAGTGCTGGTCAGAATAAGATCTGGATGAAACAGTTGCTTGACCTGACCCATGTCCCCTTGTGCTGAGGACATGATCCTTCCTGCTGGAACAGCCATAACCTACAGCCCCCACAACCTGGCCTCTGCTGGGGAGTCCTTGCAGTGGTTTTTGTGAGGTTGGGTTCAGCTACCCTGTGTTCCTGGTGGACATGTTGAAGGGTCACGTTTTTGCTGCCACATCCCTCAGGATGCATGGCAGTCCCTGCTCTCTGTTCGTTGGCTCCAACCTGCCTTTTAGTGTTACACTGGGACAGTCTTAAATTTGGATCATCTTGGGATGTCCCCTGCTTATCAAACTGTCTGACTCTGCCCTGATCTCTGTGTCTTCTCCTTCCACAGCTTGAGGAAGGATGCCTACGAGACTGAAATTCATCGGCTTCTGGGGTAGGTGCCCGCAGTAAGGTTGGGAAACCACGGGGCACACTGGGTGAACCAATCAGGACAGAAGAAGGGGTGGAGGTGGCCCTGGAGGCCCCAGCCACCGCTTGCCTGTCTGAAGTACAGTGGGGAGAGGGAGGAGGTGGGGTCCTCTCTCACCCCCTGTTCCATTTCCACAGTGAGGCTGAGGTCTTGGACCACAGCAAGAACCCCTGTGAGGACTCCTTCGTGCCAGACACTGAGGGCAGGGTCTACGTCATGTTCATCAGGATGGAGCAGGAAGCAGATTTCACCACCTGGACTCAGCTTGCCAAGGTGAGGCCCCTGACCTGGCCCATCCTCACCTCTGCGCTGGTCTCGGCATCGCTAGGAAACATCTGGCTCTTGTTCTTGGGTTTGCCCATGGTATGGACACAGTTCAGCAAATGGATTCTTGCTGTGCTTGGGTGATGTTAAAGCTCTTGGATGTTTACGGAAGGTGCTGGGTCACCCAGGGCAGACACTTGGCTCAGTGGAGAAGATAAGTTTTGTGACCTCTCTGTGTGGGAGCCCAGGGCCTGAGCTTGTCTGGTAGCTTCCATCGCTCACCTGGAGGTGGTGATCAAACCCCCTGTCCTGAAGCAGGGATGGGAGTGGGTTCCCCCTCTCCTCTCACTGGTGGTGGCTGGAGGGGTGCTGCCCTGCGCCACCCCAATCGAGGGTCAGCCCTCTGCTGTGTCTCGGTGAGGGCAGGGGTGGTGGCTCTTTCCTTGCCAGGGGACAAGGACTAGCCCTGGTGTCTGTCCCCAGGCTCTGATGCCTCTTCCTCCCCCTCCCCCTCCATCCTAGTGCCTCCACATCTGGGACCTGGACGTCCGCGGGAACCACAAGGGGCTGTGGCGGCTCTTCCGCAAGAAGAACCACTTCCTCGTGGTGGGGGTCCCTGCCTCTCCCTACTCGTGAGTATTGGGGGGCACAGCAATCCAGATAATGCCCCCATCCTCATGGCTCCATCCCCTGCCCCGCACACTGCATCATCCACTTCTGTCCCAGCACAATCCTGGGGCATACCACCCCCCTTCTTAATCAGTATGGTGGGAAGAGGGGACAGGATACATGCCCAGGGCTGGAGGATGCTCCAGGGGGAAGGAGATTATGCCAGGAAGGCCAGGCAGTGCTGTTGGGAGTGGGGTCCTGAGGGGGACCACCACCCCTGCCTGCTCCCATCCAGCCTCCTCACCTGCAGGTCCAAGAAGCCCTCATCAGTGACACCAATCTACATGGAGCCCCCCGCCAAGGAGGAGGGGGCGGTGGCAGTGCCAGCGGTTGCTGCAGCAGAGCAGACGTGAGACTGGCAGCTGGGAAGCGAAGGGGACCGGGGAAAGACAGAGACCCCCACGGTGCAGAGACAGAGTTGACAGCAGCTCTCAGAGGCTGGTGCCTGGACACGGACTCCCATTTCAGGCTGCAAAATGAGATCTTGGGCTCCCTCCAGCCCCTCATTGTGCTCTCCCTCTCCTCACAAGGGACAGGGTCCTTCCCTGTAGATACGCCACTCCCCATCCCAGGAACTTTTTTTTTCTTTTGTTTTAACACAGACTCTTTACTAACACTGCTCCTTTTGTCCCCTGGCTGGGCAAGGCTGGAGGAAGGAGATGCTCAACCGGGGGCTAGAGGAGGCCTTGAGAAACACCTCTGCTTCCCTTTTTGGACCCTATGTCCTGAGAAGGCAGCATGTTCATGGGCAAGTGCTGCAGCCTACCAGCTGGGTGTTATTTATTAACTCTTGCCTGGCTGGCTCTGTGCCCAGTGGTGAATGCAGTGGTGAAGAAAGGATCTTCCAGCATCTCTTCTATCTCCTGCACTATGGATGCACCTTGAAGACTGTACGCTGGGTCGGACATCTCCCCGCACACCGGCTTCACTTCTTGGGCTGCAGCGACCGGTGCAGCCCAGCTCACAGGCAAAAGGGAATGCTGAAGAGGAGCTGAACCTGCTGCAGACACGTAGGGGACACCACGTACCCAGCACGAGGGTGGTCAGGTGCCCCTTTGCTTTCCCTGCAGTTCTGGGAGCTGGAGATGACTATAGATGGAAGTGGAGCAGGCTGTGTGCTATGGCTCAGACCATCCTCACCCACCTTCTCTGTGGGGAGCAGCCCTGCCCCCCGAGTCATGGGAGAGGGGGTGAAAGTGCCTTGCAGAGTGAGATGGGAGCAGCCAGCGGGCATCCCTCTGGCCACAGGGGTGGGATGGACTGGGGTCCTCTGGAGCGAGAGGTGCTGTGCTCTGGTGCGGGCCTTGGCTGTGGTACCGTACCCTGTCTCTCCCTCTTCCCTGGCCAGGTACCCCCAGCTTTTGCTGAAGGCAGAGGGGGTTTCTTCTCCTGAATCCCCACCCTTACCATGGTACGTTGCTAGCAGGGAAGCTGTGAGGTGAGCCAGGATGGACAGCCTGGCTCTCCTGCTGTGGTAGACCCCTCGTGCAGAGGGAGGGGGAGGGGATCCCTGGCCCCTCTCCTGTGCCTTAGGAAGGACCCCAGGGCCCCCTCCCACCCCAGCTACTCGGTACTAATGTGTCGTCCCCCCATACGCGGGGTAGTCCTGGTCCCCTTGCTCAGTACCACCTCCCTGTCTCATCCATGCACCCAGAGATTCAGATCCTCCAGCCTTGGGCAGGGATGCTGCACTCTGGCTTGCCCTTGGGAGGAGGATTTGCTTCTCAGCCCTTTCCCTGTGGTCACAGGGACCCTTCCCCTTCATTTTTTTCACTGTCTACACTAACTTATTTATTTATTGCTTGTGGGAAGGGGAGGATAGCAGGAAAGCAGCATGGAGAGCTGGCAGCCCCCAAGCTGCGCAGGAGCAGTCGTGGGAGGTTTGTCTCTTGACCCCCTGGCTCCATCCTCTGTTACCCTCCTTTCTCCCTTGCCCAGCATAGGAATGAATAGTTGTGAACCCAGGAAATCTGCTCCTCCTTGGCCAAACTGAGCCTCCTGTGACACAGCACAGCTCTAGTGTGACTGCAGGGACTCTGACCCTCATGGTCCCCTGCATGCGTGCCCCAGCAGCAGGGATGGGACAGAAGCAGGGAACAAGAGGGTGCAGGCTGGCACTCCTGAGACTGTGGTACTGGGCTTGGGTTCAACCCTGCCCACCTCTGCCACCTGCAGCACTGCCCTTCACTGGGACTCAGCTCAGGCAGCCTGTGGGCAGGAGGCCTCTGCGCTGACCCTCAGGGTAAAGCAGGTCCTTTCAGCTTGATGGGAAAGGGACTTGGCTTCTTCCTGGGGAATGCAGCTCACTCCCCATACCCTGCTTTGGAAAAACTTCCATGGCTCTCTGCCATGATGCCCTTTCCCTGGCATCTCTGTTCCCAAGGCCCTGTTTCCCTTCTCCCTGAAACTAAATGCACCCCCTTTCCCTTCTCTGGCAGGGCTCAGGCTCAGCTTCCTCCTGGGGCTGGGGAATGGCTAAACACGAGTTCCCCTCTCCTCTCCTGCCCACCCTGAAGCGACCAGGGGGCCGTGGCTCCCTGTTCTCAGCAACAGCAGGACTGGACTTGATCAGTGGGCTTCAAGCTCCACTCTCTGCACACCACAATGGGCCTGGTGGGTGCTGTTCTCCGTCCCTCCCCGTTCCTCCAGCAAGGCTCCAGTGTGGTGGCCGTGGTAGGGCTGGGTGCGTGGGCATCCCCAGGGCTTGCTGCTTTCTGAATCGGATTATTTTTTCAAGAATAAACATTGCAAAGCTGTTGAGCCTCGTGTGTTTCATAGCTGGCCTCGTGCATGGCCCAGGACTGGGGTCCCAGGCTCTGGCCACCTGCCTGAAAAGAACAGACCCCTGTCCTCTGGTGTCTTGCTCTGCCCCTGTGCACCGCAGGGCTAGCTGTGGGCTAATGGTGACCCTGTGCCCTGTGGCTCCTGTGCCAGCAGAGGTCCTCCAAGCTGTGCTGTGCCGTGCGGTGCCAGAGCAGCTGGCGCAGGTTTGCGAGCCGTTTCCTCAAGCTTTATCACTTTTATCTTCAGTTCAGCAACCGACAGAAACTCTGAGCTGCTGCCCAGGGCCTCTCACTTGGTGTAACCAGCACCTCCAGTTGCCACCCCCCGAGAAATACAGACTCGTGGCCCTCGGCTCCTGGCTTGATGTCCCCTTGGGGGCTGCTTGTCCTGGGCTGGGGGCAGCAAGCAGCCAGCCCTGGTGCCAGCCTGAGCCCCATAGTGCTGGGCTGCATTTCAGGTGGATTTGGGTTTCTTTCCTTTGAGGGAAATGAGGTCTTGGAAGAAAGAGCCCCTGGCCAAGGTCACAGCTGAAAGAAGGCAGCCTGTAGCTGGAGGGGACCAGACCCCTTCCATTAACCAGCCGTGGCTGCAGCTGAGACCTGACACTTCAGGTCATGTCATTGCTCCTGAGCTGTTCAGCCCCTGCCTGGCTGTGGCTGGGGGTGGCAAAGCAAAAGCAGGGGCTGCAGGAGGGACCTCCAGCAAAACCACCTCTGCAGCCCAGCAGCCTTCGCTCCTCCCCGCAGGGGTGGGTGCAGGCAGGGGTGAAGCGAAGTGAAACGAGGAGCAGGCTTGGTCCTGCTGTGAGAAAAAATAGTCGCAGAGCCTCTGCGTCAGCCCTGTGGGGGTGCCTTTTGCAGGAAGCCCAAGAGACCACCCCAGATTTCGGCCCCCATCAGGCAGGGAGCTGTGGGAAGGCTGGGGGTACACCCATTTCTGGGGCAGAGACCACAGGGCCCAAACAAAACCACAATGGGAGAGTGTCAGCCACCAGCACGGACCAGCTGCAACCTGATCCCTGCAGCCAGGCTGGGCTTCTTCCTAGGTAGCTGCCACCCCCTCCTCTGGACCAGGCACAGCTTTCAGGGGGGCACCCCCTTGGCAGAGGCTTTTTGCCCAGCCCCAGGGACTTTGCTTGGTGGTGCTGCAGCAAGTTCTCGCCTCCTGGCAGCCTCCCCATCCACCTCCCGCCGAGGCCGAGCCCTGCAGCGCTGAGCCCCTGCCAGGGCGCCATGGGCAAGGGGAGGATCTGGCCACTGGGACTGATACCCATGGGCAGAGCCCTGCAGGGTGATGTGGGCTCAGGTTTGAGACCCACTGCATCGTGCCCGCCTCGAGGAGCCAGTATTTGCAAATTGCTGCGCTTATAGGAGCATCCCCTCCTGAAACGGAGGGATGATGCTAAAAGTAGGTTAACCCCCTCGAAAGGGAGTGCCTGTGCCAGGCTGATGGAGGGCTTCAGCTTGTCACCCCTGGGTGATGGTGATGCCAAGGTTCACTGCCTGAAGGGGCTCAGTCCCAGGTTCCTTATTAGAGGAGCTGGGTCACTCCCCTTCCTGCCCTTTCTCAGGGTCCCACTCACCTCCTGGCTCAGCCCGCAGGTGCTGGAGCATCCCGGGGTGTCTGGGAGCTGGCAGGCACCTAGGCCATCACCTGCCCTCCCTGGAAACCCCACTGGCTCCCACGGCTTGGCCCCACGCAGGAACCATCCTTGGAACATGTTGCCCAAGTTGCCGGTTCCCAGGTCTTGCACAGCCCCCCGCAGCCCCCCCGCAGCCCGGCCTCCCCGGCTTTGTGCAGCCGTACAAAGGCGAACCTGTCCGGGCTGCTCCATGTCCCAGGAGCTGGCTGATAATTAAACAAAAGCAAAATAGCCTTGGCATGAAACTTGACCTTTCCAGAGCTTGGAGGGGGGAAGGGGAATTTTGCATCATTTCTAGTGGTGGTTATTTTTATGCATTATGCTTTTTTTCTGGGGATCTCTCTGCTGGGGGAGCAGGGAATCCCTGTGCTCCGACGATGGGCTGGGATGTGGGAGGCAAGGTCCAAGCTGACCCTTCCCATAGCACATCGATCCCTCTGTGCTCCACAAATGGAGGGACGCACCCTCCAGCCAGCTTCCTTCAGGATAACAGAGACGGTCCTCTCGGATGGAGGAATCTCAGCGCTGGAGGGATGCCAGTGCCTAGGGTGTGTGCTGGCCCTGTCCCCATCCCTGTGTGAGAGGGAGGCAATGATGCTGCGCCCAAGCCACCTTCATCCCAGCTCAGGGAGCTGATCCCAAATTTTCGGCACTCCCTGCTTTATAAAGAGCCCTGCAACACCGAGGTGCCTGAACTGTTCCCAGGAAAGGACTCTGCTTGGCTTCTCCCCTTGGCCCCCCCTGTGGGAGGTCCCTCCCCTGTCCACAGCCCGTCCCCATCCCCATCCCCTGCTGCGCCTCCCGGCATGGGGCTGCCACCTCCTGTGCCCACACCCAACAAAGCCTGGCAACGAATTAATCTTCAACTGACTACCTGGGATCATTGCCATGATGGTTATTACGCTGTGTCCTGCCTGGTGCAGCGTTAATGATTAACACCCCAGGTTCCATGTCAGCTCCTGTGTGCTGCCTTTTTGAATTGCCCTTCTGTCGCCTCCTCTGATATCCCGACAAATAACCGGGGCATGGAGCTGCCCAGAAAACACCCTTGGGGCTGGGTGGGCACCTAGGATGGTTTATCTCTGGAGCAGGGAGGAGGAGGAGGAGGAGGAGGGGAACCAGGAAGGAAAACTGTGCAGAGGAACGGGTGCATTGCCTCACTTCTTCCCCTGGGTCAGCCTGTGCCCTTCGAGGATGTCCTCTCCTCCCAGATCTGCGAACGTCCTGGCCAGGCTGTTATGGCAGACGGGGGGCGGGGGAATCCCCCGAGGGTGCTCCTTGGGCAGCTGATGCCAGATGAGTTTGCTTTTGCTTCCCATTCGCTCCCTTTATCAGTACAAACCCAAAGAGCTGAGATTCGTCCTCCCTCTCATGACAACCCTGTCCCCCATCAAAGCTAATTCCCAGGAGGCAGCTGTTTCCCAAAGCGCTGAGCGCTGCCTGCTCCCTGCCAGCACACACCCCTCTGCCACGCAGGGTTTTGCCCGGTGTGCCCCGGGGCAGGCGATCCGGGTGGCAAACGCACCCTGCAATTCACCTGGCACTTTGGCCCATGTGCAGGACCCATCACAGAAGGGCAGTGGGTGTGCAGGCACCCCATGGGGCTGCTGGTGGGGTGAAAGGCAGCTCTTCAGAATCTGCCTTCCCCATATGGCCAGGAGCTCCAGCCCCTCGTTTTCCCCACCCTGTACCCACGAGGATGCTGCCCAGAAAAAGGCTGCCAGGAGGGGCCGGATCCATCCCACCCAGCCCAGCCTCCACCATACACACCAGCCCTTTCCTTACTGCTTCCGAGGGCGAGGGCGCAGCTCATCACCTCCCCAGTCGGGAGAGGGGCAGACCCAACTCAGGAGAAAAACAAAGTCTGCCCCCAGGCCCAGCCCTTGGCTCCCACTGGCTCTGCCCATCCCAGAGGGTTTCAGCCTGTGCTGGTGCCGCCTGGCCAGGCTGGTCGGCACCCACACAGGGGTTATTGCCCACGGGGGTGGCACAACCCATGGCCAGGGAGCACTGAAGGGTGCATGGTCAGAGACAGCAATGACCCAGGCTCAGGCAGGCGGCAGGGTGCTGCCCACTGCCTGTAGTCCCTGCTAGGGAGACTTTACCCTCTTGTTTTTCCCCCATTCTGTGTCATGGGTGAAAAAGAGGAACCCCCACCCCAGCACACACACCCTGTCATGTCAGCTGCTCGGATATCTCAAGTCCAAGGACACCTTCCCAGGGGGCAATAAGGAAGTTTCTGTTTGCTACCATGTGACCCCAGGGACTTTTTGGCCTGGAATGGCACAACTATCAGTTTTTTGGGGTGCTGCCAGTCTGGGGGAATCAGGCAAGTCTAAGGGTTACAAGGTGCAGAGATGACTGGTGACACCTGCATGGGTTGGTGGGGACGGTGGTGGGCTGGGGTGTGTCCCGGGGCTGGTGGGGGACCAGCCAGGATGGGGTCTCCTCTGTGGAGCCCAAAAGCTCCAGCAATGCCTGGCAGTGAGAAGCGAAGGGCAGGGGCACAGTGGGAGCACAGGGGCAGCTGCACCAGCCGGGTTTACCCACCACTGCCCTGCTGATGCCCTTCAGCTGCCAGGGGAGCTGAGAGCCGGAAAGGGTGACAGGGAGGAATCGTATCCGGGAGGAGAAACTGGTCCTTCGAGTTTTCCCAGCAGGTGGAGGGGAGGAACTAAGCTGGTGGTTGCAGGGTTATTGCCAAAATTCAGCACCACAGAAACTGCCTGTCCTGTCCTGGAGAAACCCCATAGCCAGGAAGAGGTATGAAGCCGGGAGCCTCCAGCCAGCCAGGCATCACCCCCGAGCCTGCTTGGCCCCACAGGGGTGATGGCAAGAGGGTGTTTGCCAGGAGCTGGCTTTGCAAGGCAGCCCCAAAAAGAGGACACAGAGGGGGACATGGCCAGACCAGGTGTGCCCAATGGTGCCCAGCTCTGAGCCAACCAGCTCCTGGGCACCACGACACCTCTGGGAAGGGCTCTGGGCAGTGCTGGGCTCCAGGCAGCTCCTGCGTACTCAGAGTGGGAAAAGCAGAATAAAAGCCCTGACGTCACCCATGAGGTCACTAGTTTATGGTGAAACCGGGACCTTCACCCGTCCAGCGAGGAGGAGGAAGAGGAGGCCATTTCCTGGCAGGTTTTCCCCCACACCTTGCCGTGGGGCAGGGTCAGAACCCACGTCCCCAGGGCTGACTCACCCAGGGTGGGGAGCGGGTCCCCGCACCCGTCCTGCTGCCACCCAGCTGTTCCTGCTGACGTGCTGGATGGTGCTGGGGAGACGCCAGACCCCAAGGGCCCACAGTGGTGCCCCAGTGCAGCCCCGTACCCAGTGCAGGAGCTGATAAGGGTGTGCCACAGCAGGCACGGAGCAAGGTGGTGCACGGGGAGGCTGTTTGCATGCTGGCCTCCTGCCTCGCTGCTAATCACCCTGTCCTTCACCACCATTAACCCACAGCCCTTGTGCTCTGCCCCACAAAAGGGGAGGTAGGGAGCCTCATGTCAAAAATGGGGTGAAGCTGCCCTTGACAACACCCACCCCCCAAACCACCCACCTTGGCCTCACCTTTGAAATGGGGAAACTGAGGCACGGCAAGGGGATGCTCAAGGTGGGGTGGTGCCAAAGGCAGGGGGGGAGCGATGCTGGGGAAAGGGAGTGGCTGGAAACACCCCCCCCAGTCCACCCATATCCCCCACCATCCCTATACATAGAGGGACTGGGGGTACACCATATGAGCAGTGTGGGACAAAGCTGAGGGATGGAGATACTCAGAGATGGGGCTGGCAGAACCTGCTCCCCCTCACCCCCCCCCCAAGAAAGGCCAGTCCTGCCTTTCAAGCCAAGCTGTTTCTCTGTCTGTGAACCTGCGTTGCTGAGTGAGCAGCGGCTGTTGCGGAGGGCAGGACAGGTTTGCAAGGCTAATGGTAACCCCCCCCCTGCTCCCCAGCTGTTGTGCAAACACCGGGCTGCTTGTTTCCAAGCACCCAAGCAGGTGAGGAACCGCAGAGAGGGAGGGCAGGCAGGCTGCGGGCAGGGCTGTGCTGCCTGCATGGGGCTCAGGGCATGGAGGGGGGGAAAGGCGAGGCTGTTTATTGAAGGCTGCAGAAAATAAATTGTATCCAAGATTAAAAATATATTTGTTTTTTCTTTACAGCATGAAGAGGGGCTCAGCCATGAAATGACAAGGGGTAAGGGGTAGCCCTGGCCACTGCAGGGCCAGGGACCAACAGGGCTGTACTTCATGCCAGGGCAGGGCAGGGACCAGCCAGCACCTCTTCTAGGGGCCAACACGGTGACAGGGTCAGGGCTGTCAGAAAATGGGTGTAGGGGTAGATACAGCCCCATGTGAGGGTGTAGTTACCACCTACACCACCTTGACTGGGCACTTGCCCCAGTTCAGTGGAGGGATGCAGGGGGGCACTGGCCAGCCCCCACCTGGGGACACAGTGCAGACAGGGTGGGAGAGGTACAGTACATGGCCGAAAGGGTTTCATCAAGACATCGCTGTGCCGCTGCCAGATCAGCAGCCCTGATCAGCCCCTGTGCTGCTTTATCTCCTGCTGGCGTGGGCCAAACAGATGAAGCAGCTTTCCCCCTACACAGCCCCCTTCCAAACACCCCCCAAATCTCTATGTACAAACTCAGTGTGCCATATAAGTACAAAAATATACACATAAACTCTACAGATCCCAGATCAGTAGATCAAAACATAGCTATAAATCACAGTGCACAGAACAGCATCAGGCCTAGGGAGCGATGGGGTCCCTCCAGGAGCATGGCACGCCACCAGCGCACCCCTGCATGGTGGGGGGGCAGATCATCCTCCTGCCTCGTGGGGTCATTTCTGATCCAGCTGGCAGTACAGGTACATGGAAACCGTCATGGCCGCAATCTGTGGGCAGGAAGAGGCGAGTCAGCCCCCCTACGTGTCCCACCCCAACGTGGGTTTGGGCCACAGCCTGTAGCATCCACCCCCAGCGCACACAAGAAGAGCCAGGTGTACCCAGGGAAGAAGGTGCAGTAGCCACCCTGGGGCAGATGGTGGTCCATAGGGCTGCACCACCTCCTTGTGGCCCCTTGGCCACCCAGGCTGGTCCCAGCCCCACCGCTCACCTCCAGGTACAAGGAGGAGGCAGCACAGCAGTGCTCAGGCACTCACCTCCAAGGCAGCGATGCCAGCTGCCACGCCACCCACCACTCCTGCGTTAGTCTTGATTTCTTCCAAGATCTGATCAAAACAACCCTGCAGGAGGCAACCGCACAGGTGAGGACGAGCAAAGGGTAGTGATTCCCCAAGCACTGGGGCACAACATCCCCGAAAAGGGAGGTACAGTTCTCCAGCCTAGAGCTGCATGGCCATGGAGAAGGTCCAAGAGCTTCAGAGGGCAACTCATCTCAGTCACTTCTCAGGCCAAAGCACAGTATTGTGGGGGGAGGAGGGGAAAAGGCAGGAAAGTCGCTCAAAAAGGCAGCATGGTGCCTGGGTTCGTGCTCAGCTCCAGGCATGCTCCCTGCTGCAGAGCTCCCTTTAGGACCAGAGCAATGGCAGCAGCTTTGCTTGTCTCCACCACGGACAAACCAAGGCCACCACAGCATCTTCCAGGACATAAAGCCCATGGGACCACCATGTCCAGAGCTGGGGCTGAAGCTACAGAACAGGTTTCCCTCCCCATGCCAGGGCACACCCCAAACCAGGCTCTGCCAGAAGGGAAGAGCCGCTGGTACGTCCATACCGGGACATTGCTTTGTGCAGCAACCGTGATGTTGCAGGGCTCCATGTTCTTACAGCAGGGCGCTGGGTAGGTTTGATGTTCCTCAAGCCAGTAGGAATTGGTGAAGTCTGTGTAGTTATTCAGGCCACAGCAATGGACCTAAGAGGGAGAGAGATGAAGCGATGGGGAAATCATCCCGCAGGTCTCCCTCCTGGGTCAGACATGGTCTGGACCCCACTGCCCCATGGAGGGGGTGCTGCAGCTAAACCAAGCTCTAGGGGAAATGCTCAATGGCTTTCTTGGGACCAGGATTTTTCCCCACACTCCAGCATGTACAGCTCTCCCCACAGCCATGGGACCACTGTATCCCAAGCTAGTAGGTCCCAGGCACCCGGGAAGCTGACAGGGTGGCAGCAGCTCAGCACATCCAGGATTGCAATGGTGTCCCCATTCCCATCCTGCTGGCCCACCCGGGTGTGCACCACCAAGCCTGTACTGGGAGCATCCTGACCCACAGGTGGGGGCCCCAGGGCTCAGCACACCTCTGTCATGGTGACATTCCAGATGTGTGTGAGACTCTTATCCATCCCGTACTTCTCCTTCAGGAGAGGGGTCACCACGGCTGTCAGCAGCGTCTCTGCCTGGAAGAAGAGGCAGAGAAACACCATCAGAGAAGGTCCTGGGGAGCACCACAGAGCCAAGAGCCCCCACACTTGTCTCAGTCTATAAGGGAGGAGACCAACCAGACACAGCATGGTCAGGAACACATCACACCATGTCCCTTTGGCCTGAGGACAGCTTGGCCCCTTCCCCACTAACCAGTGCTTTATGGCACCAAAGCCACTTATGACCAGTGAGTCATCTGATAAGCGGCATAACTGAGGGAGCCAGGAATGACGTTTGCCCTGCGGTTGACTTCTCCCGTGCCTAATGAGGCAGTCACCTTTCTCCCCAGGTGGTTTCTCAGGTGCCTAATAAGGGGTTGAGTTTGCTCAGCATGAAGCCTTAGGAACTTCCTCTCCTATGTGGCTCCTACCATCAGAGGTGGAGAGGTGTCAAGCCTAGGCTGGTACTGGACTAAGGGGTTTGAAAGAAAGAAGTGGGCAAAACTTGTACCATAACCCTCATTTCTTTAGGGCATTGGGAATCTCTGGTCCCACCATGCTCACCCTGGCCAGGCCACCCCAGCCTGCCCACGTAGCTGGTGCTGGTAGGGACTGGCATCCCTTCCTCCTGTAGCAGTGCCCACCTCTCAGCTTCCCCATCCACAGGCAGCACTGCCAGCCCCAGTGTCTCCTGTTTTCCCAAGGGGTAGAGCAGGTCCCACATTAGCCCAACCCAAGACTTAGATATGCCACTCACAAGTCCTGTGTAGACCAGAGCCACCACAGCAGCAGCAATTTCGGCAATGAAGATGATCAGCACCACCGAGAAGAACTAGGATACAACAAGGGGAGGGAGGTCAGAGCAACAGCCAGAGTCCACCAGGCCCCCAGGAACCCATCTGCTTCCCAAGGACCAGCAGGATCCTCCCTCAAGGTTCCAGCCCTGTCTCATTGCCTTCAGCTCTGCTCCAAGGGAGAAACAGCACAACCTTGGGGTCCTCCAGCCCTCCGTCTGCATGGGGCTGACCTCTCCAGACATGCCCCAAGAGAACCTCTGCTCAGCACCAGCTTCTGCTCCCTTTCACCCTTGCCCAGGGCAGACTTTGGGTCAAGCACTCTTTCCAAGGTTCACCCAGCCTTCCACCACATGGAAACATCCAAGGAGCACATCTCCACAGAGAAATCTGTCCCTCAGATCTCCCCCACCACAGACCCAGCTCAAATGAGGCTTGATAAGGAGATGTCAGGTCCATACCATCATCAGGAGACACTTGCTCTCCTTCTGGGCGCCACAGCACCCGAGGAAGCCGATCGCCAGCAGGATGGCACCAATGACGATGAGGAAGTAGCTCACATTCACAACCTGCAGGACGCTAGAGGAGAGCGCCCCAAATATATCCAGGAATGACTTTCCATCTACTGTGACCCAGATGCCAACTCCCAGGAGGGTCCCACCACCGAGCTGGGAGGAGAAAGACAATGTCAGCTACCAGGCAGGCAGAGATCTGGGATTTGGGAAAGGTCCTAGGACAGGTATTTCTCCCCTCTGCAAGTTTTTGCTGTACCAAAGCAAGACTTTATGGCCACTGAGGGCAGCTCAGGGTGTTGCAGTCACACAGGTCACTACCCTCAAACACACCCCACCACCAGCACATCCCCGGCTGAGGTGTTGCAGCTGCCCCCTTCCCCAGCCCAAGGGGTTTTGGTGCCAGCAGCAGGGCAGAAACCCCCATGCAGGGCAGTCAAGCCAGCAGCGCCACCAGCTACCCCCTGACCCCAGACGGACCCACACGGCCAGCTCAGACACTGGCCATCATCACACTGCCACAAGTTCCTCTGTCTGGGGAAGCTGCCCACTCACCCAGGGAAGCAGCTGAGCAGTCCCCAGCCCTGCCCCAGTCCTGCCCTCCACCCGCTCGACCTTTCCCACCAGCCCCAAGTCCTGGCAGGAGCTTTAAGGAGTGTTTCACCAGGGCGAGCCTGGGGGCTCTGCAACCCCCCCCTTCCCAAGGCTACATCCCACCACACCCCCTTCCAGGTGGCTCCACTGCTTCTGCAGAGCCAGGGTAGCTCTCAGGAGCCCCACTACCCTTTGCCCTGGGTGGAAGCAGAGGGTGTGTGTGCTCTGGAGACCCCCAAAGCCCCAACACCTCAGGTCACTATCACGCACATGGGCTGCTCCCCTACAGAGATGGGGCCCCCCAGGCAGGGACCCAGCAAACCCCACTACTCTGGGGCACCCACCACCCTCCACTAGACCTTCAGCACAGGGAGGGACATTGGTGGCTGATGCAACAGTCACCGTCCCCAGAGCCCAGGACAGTCCCCCGGGCTTTGGCCAGAGCTGGAGAGCGACAGACCCCCCCCCACAAGGTTAAGTCCTCAGCTTGGGGCCAGAAACCAGATCTCGCACCCCACCGGGGTCTCAGGAGCATGAGTCCCACCAACAGCCAACATCCCCCTCTCCATCTCCCACAGAAGGGACACGGAGGGGCAGGAGAGCCCACACGGGTGGGTACCCCCCAGGAGCCGCTCCCGCAGACTCCAGCCCCTCACCCCAGTTTCCCGGGGCAGCGGGGGGACACTGCCAGGCTCGGATCCCCCGGCAAAGACAGCAGCTGGGGTGCACTTACGAATATGGCCAGGTTGAAGAGGATCATCATGACCTTGATAAAGGTGAAGCACCCCATTTTTGCACCTGGGGAGAGCAGAGAGGTTATTAGTGGGAGCCCCCACCCCGGCACAGCCACTGCACTCCCGCGAGCGGGGCTTAGACCCCTCCAGGGGAGTCTGGGGGCTCCCCACGGGCAGAGGGGGGGAACCCACAGCACCCACTCCCCGAAACGCCGAGCCCAGCCTACCTGAGCGGAGAGCAGGTCCCAGCACCCCGACCCAGCCCGCCCTGACCGCACTGCTGCCCCCACCCCGCCGCCGCCGCCCTTTAAGCGGGAGTGGCCCGGGGGCCGCCCCCACCGCCGGAGCCCCCCCCGCCCCATCCGGCCGCCGGGGCCACCCCCCGGGGGTGGCGAAGCCACGCGTGTCCCTGGGTGCCTGGGAGCTTGCTGCCCTCTGCCGCCAGCGCCGCCCGCCCCGGGGGACACGGGTAGCCCGGCCGGCTGCTGCCCGCGGCCATCGCCGTGGCCTCTTGGCGAGGGGGGGGGCGGGATAGTATGTCCCGGTCCCGCTGCTGCTGGGAGCCGACAGCCCTCCCGGGGCCCACACACGTGCCTGTGTTCCCCTCGAGTCCCCACCCGACAGAGCCCCGCGGAGCAGGAGGCTGGGACCCCTGGGATGGGGACTTCGGGGGGCAACGTTATTGGTCCTGGAACAGGGGGGTTTCACCCCGTGGTGGTCGTGCCACCCCCCTGCCCTCCTCCACAGGCGCTGGGCAGCGGTGCTGAGCACTGTGTTTGGGATTTTCCAGCCATGGGCAGCCCCACGGGTCACCACCCCCCTCTGCCACCCACTGCCGGCACGACCACGGTTGAGTCACCCCGTCTCTTCGCAGGCTGGGGCTGTGGGTGCGCTGCTGGCCCCGCTGCTCGGAGCGGCTCAGGCAGGGATCTCTCCAAAACCCCGATCTCCAGCCTTCTGGGCCAAAACAGAAGCAGGCAGAGGAGGCCACCGGGGAACGGCCATGCAAGCCAAAGGAGAAGCCAAAGCTGTATGGGCCGTCCCTAACTCTTGTGAAGGGAGGCAGATTACTGCCGGCGGAGACACAGCAGGGTGATGGCAGGAGAGGACAGTGAGAGCCATAACAGATGCCAGCGCTGGAGCAGGTCAGCAGAGACCTGCTATTGCCTAAGGGCTGCCAAAAGTGGTTTTCTTTGGAAAGATGTTTTGAAACAGGGCTGGTTTCCCAAGGAGTGGGGCTGCAGCAGAGAGCCAAAGAGCACATGGGGGGATGCTGCGTCCCCAGGCCTGACTGTGGGGGTGGTCCTTGGCCATCCAGAGCACCTTTGGGGCAGGGGCTCATGTTGGTCCCCTCCCCAGCACCCACAGTGTCCCTTCAGCTTGTCATCAAGCTGAGGAGTGATGCAGGAGCCCTTGTCCTGCAACAGCAGGCAGGAAACGCAGGCTCTGGGTGCTCATCACACTCTGCCCCACACCCGGCTCCCCCAGAACCCCACAGCAAATTCCCTGCCTGGCCATAATGATACATTTCAGCAGGATGAAGTCAGCCCTGTTGAGCTCCAGCCAAAGCCCAGAGGTATTTGGGGGAAGCCTTCAACCCCCCCAGGCACCCTGGGTATTAATGCAACCTGTACTGGAACTGGGGGCTTTAACCCTTTTCCCCTCACTGCCTGCAGCCTCAGCCCTTCCCTGCAGCAGCTGCCCACCCACTGCTGCCACGAAGCAGCTCAGAGTGAGGGGGTAAGCCTTCACCCCTCTCCCAGAGGGGCACCGATGCTCCCTAAATACAAATGAAGGCCCCCATCCTATCGCCCCTCTCCCAAAAGTTGCTCCCTCCCAGTCTGACCCTATTCACTGCATGTAATCCCCTCACCCTAAAAATAATTTTTGGCAAATACATAAATACTCGCTCTCATTCCCAATCGTTCCCAGCCATGGGGAAAACCAAAGGACAAGCTATGGGCTCCTCCACTCACCTCCCCAGAGCCTGGCGCCGCAGCCTGGGGTTTGGCCGCTCCCCAGCGGCACCCATCTGAGCCCCATTAGGGAGCCAGGGCTGGACTTTCTGGCTCTCCAGGAAGGCCTGGCCTGACCACGGCAGGACAAGCCCAGTGACATTCCCATATCCCTCCTGCCTGGCAGGGCCCTGTCAACTCCCCGCTGTTCTCATCCCTGCACGCAGCCCGGCTGGACCCTGAGCATCCCTTTCCCCGGAGCGTGGGGATGCCTCTCACGGGGTGTGGGTTGCATGGCTCCTGTGACCTGGTCCTGGGAGGCTGAGAGCAGGAAAGTGGCCATAAGCCACATAAGTCCTCTGTCCCCAGTCCAGCGTCTAGTCCCTGCCTGGGGGAACGCAGGAGCCAGACACATGCCTGGTGTCAGGATCCAGCCATGGTGTCTGCACCGAGCACCCATCCCTGGGCTTTTCTTCAAGGAAAAGCTGCAAGCTTTGCTCCCAGCCTCACACCTCTTCCCACTCCTGTTCTCATTTTGAGTGTTCAAGTGCTGAATTTCCACCCTGCTGATAATCCTGGGCCTTGGCACCCTCAGTTAACAGCCAGGCTCACTGCGGGCACGGCCTCCCCTGCATCAGGGCCTTCTTACCCAGGGCTCCAGCTTGGCCGTGCAGGCAGCTGCTGGATGCTTCAAGGAGGAGGCATTTTGGAGCAGCCATCCATTGCTCTCTACAGGCAAATTAGTCTGGGATGCTAAGAAAGCATCTGCTTGGGAATAGGTGGGGGGAACTCTAAACCAACATCTCACACCCAGTGGGGCATGGGGCACCCTCCTACCAGCAGGGCTTACTGGAGCCTGCTCAGCCTTCTGTATTAATTAGCAAATGCTAACTAGCCTGAGCAATCTGCCAGTGAGGAGGCCAGGTGGGTGCTGAGCTGGGCTTGCTTGGCTTAATGCCATCCACAGGGACTCAACCGGGCACAGGGGACATCCCCCCTGTGCCTCAGTTTCCTTCCTGGTAAAGCATCAGGTAACAAGCCCCAAGAAGGCCCAACCATGGAGACGAGCACAGCCCAGGATTAGTGGGATTTCAGGGTAGCCCCAGCCAGGTGAGCCCCTTGCAAGGGCTTTCATGTGTGTGTTTTGGGCTGACAGCATCTGTCCAGCTGTCTGTTCAGTGTCCAGTCACCTGGGGAGTGGTGGATGGATGGACGCACTGCAGTGTGCCAGAGGTGAACCTGGCTTTGGATTTGCAGATGGGACTTACTGAATGTTTCAAATTTGTGCTGTTCCCACCTCCTGCTGGGGAGAAATAAAAATCTACAGGAGCCATGTTTTTGACATCTTGAAAATGAAATATTGCAGTTCTCAGCTTTGAAAGGACTCAAAGCATTTTGACCGGAGAACTGGGGAAATCACCAATTCTGCCACCCTGGGAGGGACCAGGCAGTGGGATCGCACCGATTTCCCCACAGCTGCAGCTCCTGCTTCAGGGGAATCCTCCCCATTTCTGTGGCCATGTGCAAAACCACAACTTGAGTCCAAAAAACAGGAGCTGCCCCACCTGGTGCCATGATCTGTGCCATGTGGGGCCCAGGGTGTAAATTTGGGAGTGATAAGTGGGGGCTGCAAGTATGTCCCAGCAGTGCATCACCCCGGTGTGAGTCCCTCAGGGTAATGATCCGACCCTGCACCTTACGTAGCTGATTTTAATCGTGATGCTGTTTCTAGCTGTGTGTTAATAATGCAATTAAAGAGGGGCTCGATGACATCTCCCTGCCTGTGTATCAGGCTGAACTTCTTGTGGTGCATTTACCCCCCGCAGTGAGTCCCCCCATGCCTGCCCTGCTGCTGGCTGCCTGCCCGCATCCGCCCCTCCAGATAGCATTTTCTTGTTTCTCACATGTGTCCAGGCCGGCAAATCCCTCCCAAATTAATTAACAAGAGCCATGCCGAGGCACCAGCTGCTGTAAAGCCAAGCCGGGTGGATTTGGGAATGCGGAGGGTTGCACTGCAGGGTCACGTCAGGACAACCTTGTGTTTGAGCGCTGATGCTCTGGGGAGAGCAGGCAAGAGCCAGGCTGCAAAGCCTTTGCCGTTGTCTTGCCAGCGAGGATGGCCAGGGCCGCCTGGTTGATGGAGCTTTCTCCTGCCATGGGAAGGGTGTGGGACCTGGCCCAGCTCGGGGCTCGGTGCCCAGGGAAGCGATATTGAGGGGCCGTTGGTCCCCGGTGCTGTGCTGGAATGCCCTGCTGGCACAGCTGTGTCTCTGCCAGCACCCGTTCTGGCAGCTCCCGGCACCTGCGGTGCTGTGAAGCTTCAACCCTCCAGAGAGGTGCAAGAAAGCCCCAGTGCCAGCCCCAGACAGTGCCCCAAGCCTTCCCTTATGTTCCTCAGCATCTCCCTCCCCAGGCTGGGGGTACCCCCAGCCCAGCCGGGCAGCTCGACTGCGGTGGCAGAGCTTGGCTGTGAGAGCGAGCGGCTCCCAGCTGCCCACAAGCACTGTGCTGGGAGGTTGTTTGAAGAAGCACTTGGCTCTTCCTAAACCAAAACCTACAGAGACCAGAGCTCACTCCTTGGCACCCTGGGAGAAAACCAAGAGAGAGGGAGTTTTTCTGCTCCTGAAGAGAAGAGAAAGCAAAGCATGGCCCTCTCCTAAGGGGAAAACAGAGATGAAACCAAAAAAGCCGACTCCTAAATATCATCAGAAATCAAACATCGTTTCTCTCTGATTTCTCCAGCTGGGAAGGGCTCAGCCTGGTTTCACAGCCTCACTTACTCCAGCCGGGCACATTAACAACTCTATTTATGCTCTATTTATTCACAGCCGTGTGGCTAACTTGCCACGGTTGCTACCGGGAAGCATGAGGCGAGTGCAGCCAGCACACCCTGGGGCTGGGTGGGATGGCGCTGGGCAGCCCCCGAAGAAAAGTGGGGAGCAGTGGGGCTACCCCTGTTGCTTTGAGAAGGCTGGGATGGGCAGCCAAGGTGGGTGCCTGCCGAGCACACCCCAGTCATGCTCCCACCAAGAGCTGTCCCTTCAGACAGGAGAGAAGAGGGGCTTGCAGCAGGGCAGGGGGACCCTGGCAAGGAAATGTGTTGCTTTCCCCACCGTAGCCCCATCCTGGGCTGTACGGATGGTGAGCAAAGGGGGACTTGAAGGGGAATGTGGGGTGCAAGGATGCCTCCTTCTGCACATCCTGCAGAAAAGCAAAGGCCAGTCAAGTCAAAGGCAACACTCTCATTGCAATGAGTGCTGCTCATTAAGCAAACGAGGAAGGATCTGTAACTAATCAGGACCTGACAGGCAGCTCCTCCGCTTGCTCAAAAAATAGCTGTGAAGACCTGAAGCACCTTTACTTATTCATAGGGTGCTTCATGAGGACTCCCTGCTTGTCTTGGGGATGTGCCCACCTCCGGGCTGGAGTGAGGTTGGGATTTAAATTAACACTGTAGGGATGACACAGGGTGAGGGGCAGCCCAGGGTGGGGGAGTTTTGGAAAAGTTCCTGCTGCAGTACAGCTGGTGTGGGGGGTGAGGGCTGCTCTGGGGGGGATGTCTGGAGGCAAGCAATGAGGAGGAGCCCTGGGACAGGAGCTGGCCATGCTGGGGAGGGCTGGGGTGATGCTCAGCCCTGTCTGGGGATGAGGGGCAAAGGGCTCCAGCAGGAGATGGTGAGGACCCTCAGGAGGAGAAAATGCCTACTCCTGGGAAGGAGGGATCCCACTCAGCAGTCTGGGAAAGGGAGATGGTGGGTGTCATGCCAGGGTGTTTCCCCACCCCAGAGCCCTGGGACTGTGTTAATTCCTGGCCTGTATATAAGATTGATCCTAGGATAGGATGGGTGATAATGTGAGATGGTAATGTACCCACCAGCCTTGACAGCTCTAATCCTTTCCCCAGGCAGCCCCTAGAGCGCTGGCACTGTGCTCAGCCCTGTTTGCCTTGACAGCCCTCATGGGACAGGCTGGGGGATCAAGCAGGGCTTTAGGCACCCAGCAAAACCCCTTTGTCCCCAATGGGGCACAGGGGACATGACTGGGGCAGCCCCAGGCAGGGAAGCACAACTCAGGAGGGCAGCATCTGGCTGTTTACAGCCGACTCTGACTCTGTCCCAGCAGCTGTGGCCGCAGCACAGTGCCAGCAAAAACGGGATAAGGGAGAGAAAAAGCCCTTTTAGTCCCTGAAGGCCAGCAGCTGGGCTGGATCCGGGGTGGGGAGCGGGGCAGCGGGGGATGCGTGCTGCCCAGGGAAATGCAGCTGGGGTGAAATCCCCCAGGATTCTGCTGCTGCCCTGCACAGTCAGACCATGTGCTGCAGGGAAAGGAGAGGGGAGTTTGCTTAAATTATGGGTGAGAAGGGCCACACATCTGCAATGCTCTGCTGGCCTTTGTGCCTCAGTTTCCTCAGCCCCTTCCCTGCACCTGGGGTGCCCCCTTGGACCTCGTGCCACCCCTGTGCTGCTCCAGTGCTGGCCCGGATTCAGCCAGCGTGCATTTCCCAGAGCCTGTGTTTTAGGTACCATCTATTTTTAGGATGCCCAAACTGCAGCAAAGATGGCACCCCCAGCACGGGTGTCCCCCAGCTGGAAGTGAGATGAGAACTGATGCTCTTTTTGCATGCAACAGCACTGTTGTTGTCACGGGCTGGTGATGTCTGCGTGTCCCTGCTGTGGCAGAGTTTGGCCTTTTCCCCGTGAGCCCTACCAGCCCCCTTCAAGTTCTGCCCCATTATATTTTAATTGCTGCCTCGTTAATTTTTAGGGACCCTCACTGCATGCGGGAGCTCTCGCAGCATCGCCCAGCATTGTTTTACGGGGTGCCCAGCCCTTACCCCGGGTCTGGGGGATGTTTCTAGGGAAATGCTCAGGAGGAGAGTGAGAAACCGGAGCATCCCTGGGCTGGGATTCTCCATGGCAGCTTCTGCCTGTCCAGTGGGTGTTTTCTAGCCTGGCTAAGGGATGGGGTCCTCTGGGGTTGGGCAGGGTGCTGTGGAGGTGCTGGTCCATGGGATGCTGGTCCTCCCCTGTCCTTTCGCATCCCTAAAGATGGATGAAGGCGTCGCCCCCCAGCCCCCCCCATCTGTGGCTCCCCAACCCACAGAGGAGGCAATTTGGGAGCAGAGATGCTGCATCTGGGGATGAAATCATCCACCTACTCCTACAATTCCCCACCTCCCCGGTAGCCGGGCGCCCCCCCCCCCCCGCCGCGTTGCGGCGGGGGGGGGCGCCCGGCTACCGGGGAGGGGGAGGAGGGACGCTGACATCACCGCCGGAGCGCGGCTCGGCGGAGCCGGGGCGGCCGGACCGGCTCCGCTCCGCTCTCGTTCTCCGCTCCGGGGGAGCCACCGAGCCCGGTAAGGCTGGAGAGGCAGTGGGAGGGTTGTGGAAGGCGGGTGGATGGATGGACAGACGGATGGCCCCGCGGCTGCTGCTCATCATCCATCCCTCCATCCCTCTTCCGTGGGGTCCTGCGGGAAGATGGGGGGCAGCGGGTCGGCAGCAGCACAGCCTTTCCCCCCTTCCCCCGAGGAAGATGTCTCTCTCAGAGGAATATTTAAAAATGCACAAAAAAAAAAAAAAAAAAAAGAAGAAAGAAAAAAACCAAACCTCAAACCACCCAAAAATCCTACGTCTTCATCCGCCAGCTCCGTGCAGCAATGCCAGGCTGGAGCTGCCGGAGGGGAGCTGTGTGCAGCAGGAGGTTCCTCAGCACATATGTCTATTTTAAAAGCCCGTGGTGTGATCTCTTGCCCTACTTTCCAGACTCTTGCCGGTACTTTCCTTGCGTGCAGCAGCCGAGTCCTGCTGGCGGGAGCTCCCCGGGAAGCCAGAGCTGAGCGAGCAGCTGGGCTCTCCCCGCTGGCGAGAGACTGGGATGGGGGGACAGGGCAGTGGGGTTGGGGTCAAGACAGTGGTTTAGTCACTAACGTGCTGCCTTTCTCTCCAGCAGAGAGAAGAAGGTCCCCAGCGCCGTGTGGATGAGACCGGGCTGAGAAGAGGACAGCACGTTTGTACCCAGCACCCCAATTAGCTTCATTTTCTCCCCTCCATTTTCCCTGGTGATGAAAAGGCTCCCTACCCACACCTGAGCCAGTCCTGCCGAGCCCTGGGGCATCGGTGTGGCTCTGCAGTGATTTTGGGACTGGAAGGGTCAGGAGCTGCTCTCCAACACGGAGATTTTCCAACACTGAGATTTTTATTCTGAGTGCGCAGGGAAAGGAACGCTCCCCTACCCCGCTGCATTGCCCCAGCCCAGCCATACTTGCCCCGTGAGGGCACCCCAGGCCCCCGATGCCCAGTGGGATTTGGGCAGCGTGACCCACACCACGCCATCGCCATGGCCTCCTCGGACGGGCTGCAGTACCGGGCTCTCTATGAGTACCAGAAGGACCGGGAGGAGGACCTGGCGCTGTGCCCTGGGGACGTGCTGACGGTCAGCAGGGCCGGGCTGCTCAGCAGCCCCGACTACAAGGACGGGGACGAGCGCAGCCCCCAGGGTTGGCTCCACGGCCTCAACGAGCGCACCAAGGAGCGCGGCGACTTCCCTGGCACCTACGTGGAATACCTGGGTCCTGCGCGTGTCGTCACCGCCACCGCCAAGGCCAGGCCACGGCCCTTGCCCCCACCGCCCGCTGGAACCCCCACACCCTGGGGTGAGTACTGAGGGCATGGGAAGGTGGTAGCCCATGGGTGGGTGACCCCTGCAAGATGGCGAGGGTGGTGTGGAGCCCGGGTGGATGCTTGCATTTGGGGTGGCTTGGTGGGGGTCCACTGGGATGGGGATCCAGCCCCAGAAGGAGGAGCTGCCCCAGGAATTATTCACCCTCGTGCATCGAGGCAGCCGCAAGTGGGGCATGGGATGCCCAGGGTACCGCTCCCCTCCAGCCAAACATACCGCAGAGATTGTTCCTCGCCAGCATCCCGGGCTGACTGTTGTGCTGGCATGGGGTGTTCAAGGGGATCTGTGTCTGTGAGAGCATGGGAGAAGATGCAGGAGCCCTTTGGCCCCCTAGGGAGGAGCAGAAAACCCCATGGTGGTCCCTGGGGATGTTTTTTTCTAACTGCTCTTCTCCCCACCACTGCGGCACCCGATTCCAGCTGCTCTCAGTGCCTGGGCAAGCGCTGGCCCCCGGCCAGCTCACGGCCTCAGTGTCACTTTGTGCAAGCTGGGATGGGGAACGATCTTGGAAGGTGGTGGGGTTGGTCCCTGTGGGGCTCCTCCATCCCCAGGGGCTGCAGCACAGGGCTGTGGGGGGGGATATTCAGCAGAGCTCTTCCTGGCATGGGGGCCTCCAGCCATTTCTCTGCTGGGATCTGCCAAGCTCATGAAGCCGGCTCTGCCCTCGCCACTTACCGTGGCCAAGTGCGTTGGGGCTGGGAGGGATTTCACAGCAGTTGCATAATGTACCCAAGTTAAAAAAAAAAAGACGCAAAGTAAGAAAGCCCCCTTCCAGCCAGGATGACCCAGAGACCCTGGCCAAAGCCATGTTGCTCTCCTTCTCTGGGATGTGACGGAGGAGAAATGGCTGTCCATGTGGGCCTGGAGCTGGGAGAGTGGCACTGCATTTAGCCGCCGCTGCCCAAAACCTGCCTGGCTGCTGGCCCGGTGCCTTCGGCACACTCCTCACCCAGTTTGGGACCAAGGTACAGATGTGGTAACCGGAAAAGCTGTTTCCCTCCTGGGCTGGCTAGGCATTGGAGATACCTCGGTCCTGGGTTTAGAGGAGCACCCACTGATGAGGAGTCTGTCTCCCTCCAAAATATGGCTCAGGGCCCCCTTACCACTGTGATTTAAGAGGGCAGGGACCACCTGGCCCCTGGGCTGAGCATGGGAGGACTCAGCTGGCGTGGGGCAACTCCTTCCCCCAACACCATCCACCGCTGCGTGTTGCCATGCACATCCTGCGGCTCAGCCCCCCCCAGCAGCATGAGAAGGATACTGGGACCCCTTTCTGTCTCCCCTCATCCAAAGATGTTCCTCCCCAGCCAATGCTCTGAGTGCAACCAGGCAGCCACAGTCCCAGCAGCGCTGGTGAGGATCAGTGAGCAACTATATGCTGCTTTTGCAGGAGGGAGGAGTCCATTTTTTTGGGGTGCTTACCCTGCCAGAAAGGGCTTTGAGCCCCCTTCCCAGTCAAACTCACCAGTGTGTGAGGAGCCCTCTGCCCCTGGCTGTTTGGCAGGCAGAGCCCTAGAAAACTCGGTGCTTAGTGGGGACAACTCAGATCAGAAAGGAGAAGACCCAAGGGCTCTCCAGCCCCCTTCACGACGGAGAAGCGTGAAGCCACCTTCTTGCTTCTGCCCTTGCTGCCCATCATCATTGCCTTGTGCCTGCCCCATGCAGGGGGTGGTACGTGCTCCTCTCCGAGGGGCTGGGAGATGTGCCCAGGGACCCCTGCCCACAAGTGTTGGGGACATGGTGACACCCCACAGATCGAGGGACGTCCCCAGCAGCAAGCACAGCCTGGTTGGAGAGCCTGGCCCCTGTGGAAGGTCTCAGCGTAGGATCCCCAGCCCTGCGTGTGCCTGCATGAGAGGATAACAACTTAAAATTTAAAAAAATATAAAACTGAGGGTTTTTTTTAATAGGGAAACACCCACTAAAACCACGTTTTGGGGGTAGACTGGGGAGGGTGCTGCCATCTGCAGGACATGGTCTGGCCATGGCCTTGTGTCCAGCACCACTGTCCAGGGGGACGCTGGGTGATGCCTCCCCAGTCCCGTGTAGTGGGGTCCCCCTCCGTGGGGTACCTTTGCTGGGGCGATGCCAGGGTGTGTGGGTGTCTCAGCAGGGGACACTGGTGGTCCATGACCACGTCTTTCTGCAGCAGCAGAGCAGCATGTATTGTTTTATGTTGGTTTAAACCCAAACCTCCCAGCTGGTGGCATTTCCCTTAGAGTAAAAATCTCCAGCATGCTCTTGAAAGAGAAGGGCCTTTTTTTCTTTTTTTGGAAAATTCTTCCCGTGCTGTTTCCATTCCCAGATGAAGGTTTTGAGGGACACTTGCTTTGGTTGGCCCAAATGCTTATTCTTCTGTGACAGTGGTGTACTGCCCTGCGTGCCCTCAGTGCCCACTGAGCCCCGATGCTGGCTGGGGACCCCAGGCACCCCGAGCAGGGTGAAGCCCTTGGGGGACCCCTGAATTGGAGAGAGACGGTGCGTTTCCCAGCCATGTCTCAGAGCCAGGGCTGGCTCTGTGGCGAGGAATGGTCTTTTTTTAATGAGATAATACCCTAAAAATGGTTCTGCAGTGGATCTGAGTCCCCAGGGGACTTCCCAGGAGTTCAGCGGCTGTTTTGCCCCTGCCTGGTTGTCCTGGGCAGGCAGCATCACCACTGCAAGGCATCACCTCCGCTTGACCTGGGGTCGGAGCCAAGCAGTGTCTCAGGATGCTGGGGTCCAGCCTGGCACCCTGAAGGGAGAGGATGGGCTAAAGCTCCAACCTGAGCTTGGGGCTATTCCTGCTGTTTTCAACAAGGAGAAACAGACAGATATTTTTCACCATTACCACCTTTACCCAAGCCATTGCCTTGGAGGCCAAAACCCAGTTTTCCATAATTAAAAAATGACCCATGTGGTGGGGAGATTTTCCATGGGCTCCCAACCACCTGCTTTGCTTTAAACCCGGAAATCTTCACCATTCCCACCCAACGCACCCACACATCTCCACTGGGCAGTGGGGGGGGACCCTGTTACCAGGCTCAGGGTTCTCAGCTATGCCTGGGGACCAGATCAGCCACCTATGAGCAGGAGGTTTGCATCCCTCCCTGCTCTCCAGGGAGCACTAGGGCATCACCGTGGCAAAGATGAGAGTCTACATCCACCTGTGGCAGCCAGGTTGTTTTTGCAAAAGGTCAAAGGTAGTGTGGCCTCATTATGGCCCTGCCCACAGCCCCGTTGTTTTTTTCTTTTTCATTCCTTAAAACCATTATGGGTTTATCTGCTTCACATGTGGGTTCCCTGCCTTCCACCAGGCAGCAAAAACCAATGACAGAACGAACCTTATGCTGGAGTTAACGAGGCTGGAGTGCACCTCACTGGGAAGAAAAGTCACACTTAGGCTTTATTTAATTTGCTGTAATTTTAAAAAATAGATTTCCATCAGAACAGATCCACTCACCACATAAAACAGGCAGAAAAGCTCTCGACACATCAGCCTTTCCAGATGCCATCTGCACCCCGGCGGTCACACACGGTTCTGATGTGTTGCGGCTGGTAGTGGCCCCTGACTGTCCCCTGCTCCTGCCTGCCCACTGCTTTCCCAGGGGAGAGTTCTAGACTAATGAGAGAGTGTGGGAGGACATCCCAACACTGTCAGGGTCTCTGTCAGGTATAACCCACATAGATGGAGGGGTTTATCAGCCAAGGTGATAAGGAGGGAGAGAGGGATGGATGGATGGATGGATGGATGGAGGGATGGATGGATGGATGGATGGAGGGATGGATGGATGGATGGATGGATGGACAGACTGAGCATTCCCTGGGGTAAGGAGAGCCTCTCTCACCCCTGTCAAGGGGTTTGCTCCCCTCTGGTAGGGCCTGCGGTGAGGTGTCCTTGTTATAAAACCCAGGAGCCAGCAGCACCTGGGGATTTGTGCTGTTGGAAGCCTAGCCCATGTTTGGCTGAAGGGCTCCTCAAGGGCTGGGGGTGGCTGAGTCCTCCCTGGGCTTGTGCTCAGCCCTGTTGTAGACACCAGAAAATCCAAGTGGGTGAGAGCTGCAGGGAGCCATGTCCATGCCGGGTACAGACTTCCCCTCCAGCTCCTGCCTGGTGCCACTAAGGGCTGTGGGTGATGAGAGGGGCCAGTCTCAGTGCCATGGGAGGAGAAGTGGGGAAGGGATTTTGGCTTGAAGGGTCTCCACGCTCAGGGCGGGATGCTCCCCGGGGACAGGGCGCATGCCTGAGCACATCTTTGCATCTCAGCAAGCAGCTGAGCCCCCAACGGTGACTCTTACTGCAAAAAGAGGATAAAATAAGAGAGAAGTTCTCCAAAATTGGACACACATGAGCTGAAGTGTTGGTTGTGGCTGTGCCAGCTTGATCCTGTCCTGAAGCAGACGATGAAAGAGACAGGAATTGGTGCAGGCAAGCATTTCCAAGCCCCTTCTTCCCATCTTTCCATCACAGGGATCCCTGGGCAGGCAGAGCTCACCGAGCACCCCACTCTCCCTGAGCAGGCACTGCCGACTGTGGCCAGGCTCATCGAGGCGCTGGAAAAACAAGGTACGGGCAGCCATGGCATCTGTCTGCAGGGCATATGTGGGTGCACATGCAACCACCTGCTCTGCTTGTGTTTGGAGATGCCCCAAGAGCATCACTAGAGCCAAAGCTCTCCCCACACACCCTGGTACCTACGCAGTGTGGGCAGGGTGAGGGAGCTTGGCGGTCTCGGTCGCTGCCTGCTTCCGTTACATTGGAGGGGAGGATGTGGGGCTCAGGACTGACCCCTCTCTCCTGACTGCTCCCCAGGTCTCGACAGCGAGGTGCTCTACAGATCCAGTCCAGGTGGGCTGGGGGATGCTGAGCTGAAGCAGGCTCTTCTGGCGGGTAAGTCCCAGAGCCACATCCCTCCCCATGTCTCTGGCAGGAAGGGGGCTGTGGAGGTGATGCTTCCAGGCAAGGCACAGTGGGGATAGGTTACTGGTTCTGACCTCGTTATGGCCCTAATTACAGCTCTGTAAGGCCCTGCCTGCTTGTGAGACCCCCTCTCTGCTCCCCCAATATCCCAGTGTGATGCTGCCAAGAGGGATGCAGGCATGGGGCTGGGTCTCTTCACTAGAAGCTCTATTTTTGTTAGGGAGAAAAATATTTTATTTTGCAAACCTTTAGGGTTTCTATTTGAGAATCGGGGCAAGGAGAAAGCCTCTTGTGGGTGCAATACGGAAAATGAAAGGCAGAAGAAAAAGTTCATTTTTTAGGAGAATGGGAAGCATTTTTCGGGGCGGGGGGGGGGGGGGGGGGATGAGCAGGCTGGGGAGGAGGGAAAAACCATCTCCCCACCCCTGTTCCTAAATTCACGGCTGGGGTGGCACGGAGGCGTTGGGGACGTGATGGATCCAGAGTGCCGCTCAAATCTGCCGGGGGGGCTGCGTCGAGCATCTCCATCCTCCCGGCCGCGCTGCCCAGAGGGCGGCACTGTGGGACCAGGCACGGTCCAGCCCCCCACAGCCCGAGTCTGGCACCGCGTCCCCCGTCCCCCCACCCCCGTCCCCCCACCCCCCGGCCTGCCCTTGGACCCGGCATCCCGGGAGCTGGTGGGGTGGCGGGGGGGGGACACGGCGGGGAGGGGCACGGCGGCTCTGCCAGCGCCGGGAGCCGGCGGCAGCCGGGCCGTGTTGCCGGGGAGAAGGGCTGTGATGAAATCGCTATATTAAGCAACATGACCTCATCGCTTCCCCCGCGCACCGGGAGCCGAGTCCCCGCCGGGCGGAGGACGAGGCTGCGGGGAAGGAAGAGGTGAAGGAGAGGAGATGGAGGGGGTCCCAGGGCTGCTCCGTCCCCGCTGCCCAAGGAGGGCTCTGCTCCCCCGGGCATGATGGTAGGGCACGGTGCACCCCACCACCCCCTGGGGAAGCCCCCGCTGCAGGCTGGGGAAGGCAGGAGTAGCGGGGTGCCCTTTCGCAAGGCCTTGTCCCCCGGCCCAGATTTCCCGGCTGAAGCCATCCCGAGATGGATCCCCACGGCCCCAGCTGCCCTGGGCATTGATGCCCAGGCTGGGCAGGGGCAGCAGTAACAGCATGGAAGGATGTTTTGCTTTCCAAGCACGCAGGAGTTACGAGTCCTCCATCCTCCCCGCGCAGCCAGTGCAGCATCCCCGGCAGGCACAGGGCTTCCCGGCAGCACCGCAGAGGTCACTACTGAAATCCTGCCCAGCCTCTGGAGACTCCCCCAAACCCAGGGGCAAACCCCACTGGCCTTGCCGAAGCTTGGGCTGGAGCTGCAGAGCAGCTGCTGGGTCCATCCAGGTTTTCATATCCCACTGCAGGAGCCAGCAGCAGGCAGGGAAATGCCGTCATTATTTTTCAAACCATTTGAAAGCCCTGAAAAATCCTCAACAGCCCCAAGTGACCCCCATCTCCTCTAGGAGCTAAATAACCTCTTTTATTTGGCAATTTAGGGGACTGCCCTGTGCGCCCACACCAGGGCTGGGAAAAGCCAGAACTCCCCGGAGCTGGCTGGAGGGGGTAGGACATGTCATGCGTTTGCTAGCTCTCAGCTGGAGGGGCTGGTGCTCAGCCCTGCCAGAGGGATGCTCTGCAAACAGGATGGGGAAGATGTTCCTGCCAGGGCCAAGCATCCCGGCAGAGCCCAGGCTTGGCAGCCTGCTCCCCCCACAGCCTCCTGTGCACCAGAGACCCAGTGGTGCTTCCCCAGGGCCCTGCTGGAGCCCAAACTGGGAAGGAGAGCAACTCTGCTTTGGCCCCCATACAAGTCCTTTCATTGCATTTGGTGGGGTAAACATCTCTGTCAAAAAATGGGAGTTTGCATATGCCCCATGAGCAAGTGGGCAGAGGTGAGGGTCGTGTTTCTCTTCCTCCCACACTCATGATGGTCCATCCTTCCAGCACTCCATCTCTGCCATCAGCCTGCCTGCAAAAGTCAAACTCCATCTTGGGGAACTGGGAGAAATCGGACCCAAGGCTGGTGGCAGCAGGAACCAAACTGTGTCTCAGCTGGGGAGAAAACCAGGTTCCCACCGGGGGTTTCAGCTTCCCTGCAACTACCCAAATTATGCTGGTGTTTGGCAGCAGTGGCAGAAAAACCTCTAGAGAATGCAAGGAAAAGGGAGCATGGGCTGGAAAAGTTCAGGTGTTGGTTTTCTCAATGTGTCAGAGAAAACAGGGATTCTGAACTTCCAGTGGGGAGGAGGAGGAGGCTTCTCTGGGAGTCACACAAGTCAGAGCACTGCTGGCTGTGCCGGGGAGCCCAGGGGCATCGTGTCCCTGGGGCCAGGCAGCGCAGGCACCCGTCTGAGTTGTGCTGGTCAGACCCTCTCCCTATCCCCTTCAGAGCCCTTACCCGTGGGGGACCTAGCCTGAGGGGGCAGCCCCCAAGCCAAACATCACCCAGGCTTTGGGATGAAGGTTTTCTATCCTCATGGGGCTGTGGCAGCGTTAGGCACAGCTGACTTGGATACAGCACAGCTCCATGTGGCTCTGCAGCCTGGGCTGACCCTGTCCCCATCCTGGCACTGGTGACGTCCTGCAGGATGGTGGCATCTGACCGCTGGCTACAGCCTGTGCACCGAACTTGGTATTTCCATGTTGGATGATGCAAGAGAAATTATTTATAGGGGGAAAAAAAAAAAGAAAGAAAAGACAGGACTCACTGATAAAGGGGGGGATCAGTGAACTGAGAGCCTCTGCTGCCACACAGCTGAGATGCCAATGGGGCTGGTGAGAGAAGCACGGGCCGAAGGGTGGTTGGGCTTATGCTGGCTCCAGAGAAGAATTAATTGTTTTGGGACACTTGGTGTTTAATTCAGACCCTTATGCCCTGAGAGGTGAGCAGGGCTGTGGGACGCCACTGAACATGGGAGTTGGAGTCACATGGCAGCACCAAAAAAGGACTTAACAAAAAGCTGCAGCCCTGCACGGGGCTGGGGGAACTCGCTGAAGGGCTGCAGGTGATGAGACAGCCAGGAGCCCTGCTGCAGCCACAGGGAAAGAGTTATGGGCAGAAAAAGAAGAAGAAAGTAGAGCTTTAAATGGCAGCAGCATAGTGCAGCACTTGGCCCAGCTACCCCCAGTGCTCCCTGCAGTGCCCAGCTGCAGGGCTGCTTCATGGCCTGGGGGCATCTCTGTGCCCATCGTGCCAGGGGCCACACGCTGACCCCCAGTGTTTCCAGCCCCCAGCACTCCTGCTGTCCCCTGTGTGTGGCTCAGGAGCTGCTTGGCACGTAGGGGATGGGGCAAATCACCTGCAAAGTCACCGGTGCCTGTGGACACGAGGTGTACGAGCCCCTCCGGTGCCCAGGGGTGATGTATTCTCACCCCATCTCTGGGGTCCAGCTGCAAACGCAAATACTGAGACACTTCCCCAGATGCACAGGCAGCACTGAGAAAAACCTCCATCACTGGCAGGGCCAGGCAGGAGCTGCCTGCACCCTGGGGTGCCGGGGCGAATCCGGTGGCAGCGTGAGGCGGATTGGAGCGGGTGTCTCCAGGCGTGCCATGCCTGAGCTGCCATCCTGCGTGCTTTGATCAGGGGCCTCGGCACAGAGCAGTCTGCCTAGAGACACACTCACGTGCCCAAGAATTAGGTCAGGGCTCAGTGGGGATTAGCAAGCGGTGATGGGCCCCGGGACTTCACTGGGGCTGCCGGGAGCTGCTGCTGGGCAGAAAGGGCTGGGCTGGGGTGAAGAGCAGCCTGGGGGGGCCTCACACTGCCTGGATGCCCAGGGTGGGATCGCATCCCCATCCTCATCCCTGGGATGCCAGAGGGGGTTGGAGGCCCCCGAGGACTCTGTTTTCCCCTGGCCAAGCTATTAACCCCACCACAATGACTTTACTCCTGAATCCAAGGCGCCCTGGTGCCTGCCACGCTGCTTTTTATTTATACATGCAGTAGAAATAAACCCCGCGTTGTCAGAGCCTGGCAAGAAGCATGAGCTCATCTCTTATATTTGGTGGTGACGAAAGAAGGGTAAATAAACAGCAGCAGCATAGATGTCCCTCCCAGACCCATCGGGGTGAACTGGGGGTGAGCTTTTGCCATCCCCTCATGTAGCTGCTGGGGAAACTGAGGAAGGGAACTGCCCTTGGGAAGCTGAGGTGGGGGAAGGCAACCTCACTGGGCACCCTTGAAAGGGGGTGCCAGCACCCCTGCCCTGGCTGAGTGCAAGCTGGGGGTATGCTGAGGTGAAACCCAGCTGGCAGGGTGTTTGGGGCTGACAAGAGCATGGGCAGGCAGTGTCCTGGCAGCTTCCAAGTCCCCACCACAAGGTACCAGTGGGCTGGCTGAGAGACATTACAATGATGCTGCATCAAAGCTGGGGAAATACTCCCTGATTCGGTGCACAGTTCCCCAGTAAACCTCCACTGTGGGATGCCCAGGAGCCTCAAATCAGGACCCCTGGTTGGGTCTGGGGGCTGTATAGGTCCTTGTGCAGGCAGCATCTGTGCAGGTGGGAAGCTATAGCCCCCAGAACTGGAGAAGGACACCCCTGCAGCACCAGCTGACTGTCTGGAAGGGGTAGGGGAACTCCCCAGTCAGTATTTAAGTCAGCCCCAGGTATGGGTGGTTTGGGTGCCCCTCTACCAGAGGGACCATGCACCCAAGAGCATCACGCTGCGGCAGCACTTGGCGGCCAAGGTCCAGCTTAGCCTGTAGGACACCCTGCGGCACCTTGCTGTGAGAGGGGCTGTGGGTGCTGGGCAGGGTCTGCACGCTGTCACCCACATGCTGGCTGGGGATGTGGGTGCAGCCGTCACCTGTGGCCACATGCAGGGGACAGCTGGTTACCAGGACCCACTCAAGCTTCTCCTTCAAAGCAAACCCCACCACCTCCTCCTCACCACCTCTTGACTAAACATCCTCTACATTTACCGAAACTCTGGGCTTACTCACGCCTCCCTGGCTGGCTGCAGCTGCCGGGAGAGGTCCTGGGGTTTCCTGTCGAGCCTGACTCAGCCCAAAGCCCCGGCACCCCTCTGCCTGGGCTAGGATGTGGGGTCTGGCATCCCCGTGGGAGGAGGCTGGGAGCACCCATTGCTTTTCTCTCTGGGCCTGTGGTCATCCCATATACCCCTTCCCCAGCCCCAAATTTATTCCTGCTTTTCATCCCCCATGGACAAGGGATGCTCTCTGCTGGTCCCTGGCTGCTCGCTTGCTCTGCCAGCGGGTCAGCGAGCAGGTTGTGTGCTGGAGAGGTCGGTATGGGGTTGACATTGGGGTTTTGGGGTGTTCTCCTTCTGTTTGTGGCAGGCGGATGGAATCCCTCTGTCATTCCCCCGGGGAAGGGATGGGAACATCTGGAGAGCAGCGGGAGAGCACTGACTCATCCTGCAGCATCATTAACTTCTTATAGCTGGTTATCATCTCTCTCTGATAAGGAGAGAGCAGCATCAGTGGGGTCAGGCTGGCAGTAATTGTCTGGGAAGGCTCCAGAGTTAACCCTTCCCCAGCTGCTGGCTGAGCCTCCCTGAGGTGCTGGGGTGCAGCCAGTGCTGGGGAGCAACCTGGAGCACCCCCCAGCTTGTGCTCTCAGCCTAAAGGGGAGCCTAACTCACCACGGCAGTGCCAGGGGAAGAAGGGGAGCTGGGGCAGGAGAAGGCCACTGCATCTCCAGGAGGATGGGGGGCAACAGGCTAATGGCTATTTCTAGCCAACGTGCCAAGGAAAATGGTGCCATCAGCAATCAGTCCTTATTAGCAGGGTGTGAATCCCCCTCGTCTCCCCATCACGCTTCTCTCTGAGTGTAAAGATGTTTTTGAGTCTTGCTTTGAAACCAGCTGAGCCTTCCCTTTGAACACCCCCCCAAGCCCATGCCTAATGATGCAAACGAGCTAATTAGGCCACGGTGGAGCCTGGGGCTGATCGCCTGGGGCCAGCGCCTGGCAGCAGCCCCTTCCCTGCACAGAAACAGCTTGGGGCTGCTCTCCCCAATCCCCGCCAGCATCCTTAAGGCGAGTGACAGGTCACTGCAGAAACCTCCGCAGTGGGCAGGGGAGAGCAGCCAGGCTCACCCTGGGTGAAAAGGAGTTTGGGGTTTGCCCAGTGCATCCTACTGATGGGAGCAGCTGTCTGCAATGCAGCCGCTTGTCCAAGCAACAAGATTCTGGGAACCCCCAGCAGCATCCCTGGGTTTTAGCCATATACTGCAGGGTTTCAGACCAAAAGAGGGGTTAGAGCATCCTGTGGGATCCCTGACCCCGCTCGCCTCCCCCTGCCCAGCTGGAGCCAACCTGCCAGCTCATTTCTCCAGGGCAAGTGCTAGCAAAAATGGAGAACTGGTTGCCATCCCCCTGCAAACCCTGGTAGAAATAACCCTTCTGGCCAGCTGAGAAGGTCCAGAAGTGTGGCTGGGAGATGTGAGCATCAGCATGGACCAGAGTGGGGCTGGGGTGCAGCAGGCGAGAGCTGGCACAGCCCTGCCCACCTTGAGCATGCCAAGGGCAGAGTGGCCCATGGGGTGATGCAGTGACATTGGGGGGTGCTAGAAAGACAGCATCCACCTTTGTCCCAGGTCGTGTTTGGGCCACACTGGATGGCTGCCCACCCCGACATGGTGGCATCTCTCCCAGCTGTCCCCATGCTGCCCTGGAGCACAGTTCCCGGGCCAGCCGCGTGCTTACTCCTGAAAATGAGGTAGTGTCTCCAACAGCTGGGTTAAAGGCTTCACTTGGGGCATTGGTCAATCTGTTTTCTCTGCGGTCTCCGAGCCAAATGGCAGGCACTGGCCATGAGGGACACACCACAGCTTCTTGTCCCTGATCAGGCAAAGGAGGAGGCGGGTAGGCTCTTGCGTTCCCTGGCCCACAGCAGGGACACCCCAAGGAGAGGAGATCAAGGTCAAGGTGCCCAAAACCAGCCTTTGCCAGGAGTCGGGGAGCTCCCCATCCTAGCCCCGCTGGCCAGGCACCAACCAAAGCCTTGCCCTAGGAAGTAGTTTTTCTCCACTCTTTTGGGTTTATTGCTCCAGAAGGGAGCGCGACCACACGCAGTCAGCTGAAATGGTTGGAGACTGAAGGCATTTTCTTCTGGAAAATTCTGGGCTGGGAGATGGAGCATCTCCCAGTATGGCACCGATTTCAGTAAAGCTGCATTTGGGGGTAAAGACCCAGAGAGGGGAGGGGAAGGGGGCTCAGAGCAGGGCAAGCCCACCATCTTCTTCTCAGTCAGCACACACCAGGCCATTTGGGGCCTGACACATAGTCTTTAAGAAAGTGCAAAATTAGCTCTTTTTTCAATATTCTCATTTAGAAGAAGTGAGAAATTTAGTTTCTACAAACGAACCACTTCAAATGATCCCAAATATCTTGGGCTTTTTTATAATCCCCCTGCCGCCCCAAGATTTCTCCTATGAGGAGAATTTCAAAATATTGCGTTTGGCTCCAGTTCGAATCAAAGCCAGATTTTGAAACCTCCAGATCTTTGCAAAAGGGACCGTCACCCTCCGGGCAGCCACCTCCCGGCCTGGCTCAGCTAAGAGACCTCCAAGAAAAACGCATGAGGCAATACCAAAGGATGCAGAAAGGGCTCTTCGCCCTGGACCCGGTGAAGCAATGTCCCTGCACTGGCCCAGCCGCAGGGCTCAGATGGATGTGTCCCACCCTTTGGCTCCTGCTGGACCGTGGGACATTTCTGCTCAGAGCACTGCCCCCATCCCAAGCCCAGGCTGGGTAGGCCCAACCTGCCCCCGGCACTTTGCCCATCCCTGGAGCATCTTTCACTGCCTTTCCTGGGGTAGCTGCCTTTCGGGGTGCACTCACAGCAATTTGGGCTCTCTGGGGGTGACTGGGCCTTCAGCAACATGCATTGCCTGGGGACCATAACCCCATTCCATGAATGTATTTTTCCAAGCAGTTCCTCCAGGGCTGGGGTTGGCACATGGCGCCTGGCCCTTGATGGCCCGAGGATGCCTGGGGCAGCCACTCAACCCATCCCATGGGTGCTATCCTGCAGTGGGACCCTGATGGGATGGTGAGAGCCCCTGCCCCACGCACTGGATGTATAGTGCACACAAGGCAGAGACGCTGCCTCGTGCTCTCCATGGGCACAAGGAACTCAGGGTCAGTGGAAACTGGGACAGGAATAATTGCTGGGGGGAGGGGTTGGCAGTGAAATCATGGGCTGCCACACCTGGGAGATGGGGGCATGGGCAAAGAAATTGCCACCCATGTCCTGAGGAAGACCTGTGGGGATGGAAGAGTTCCACACTCCGTGCTGGAGGCGCAATACCATGGGCTAAGGGTTCCCGCTGGGTCTCTCCCTGCAGACGCCTCGGCTGTGGACATGGACCTGTACGATGCCCAGACGCTGGCAGAGGCCCTGAAGTGGTACCTCCAGGAGCTCCCATCACCCCTGATCCCTCCAGCTCTCTACAGCGACTTGGTCCACATGGCTCAAGGTAAGCACGGCCGGGCTCCCCCTGCACCCAGGACCTTTGAGGGGCTGGAGGAGCTTTGGGAAGCTCCTAGAAAGGCTCCACAGCATCTCCAGGGTGGCTCCTGTCCCCATCCCCTGCCTGATGCTGCACTAAGGGCAGATCCTGAGAAGGACCGTGGGGAGCACCCCTCTGCACTGGAGCAGCATGGCAGCTTTGGGGAGATGCTTCAGGAAAGTGGCAGCTTTGCCCTGGGCACAGCATGGCCCTCTCCCACTGCAGTGCCTGGAGGAGGAGGTGCTGCCTGCTGGGATGAGTGGCTGTCAAGGCTGGGTGATGCTGGCCCCAGAAGAAAGCATTATTATAATACTTTGGCTCTGCTGCCTGGGAAATTTTTACTGTAATCTCATTAACTCTTGGCTTTATATGGGCATAGAAAATTCTCTGCTTTTTCAGCTTAGTGCTGCTAGGAAGTGCCTTTAGGTCCCTGCAAGCTTTCCAGCCACTGTGCAAATGTATGAGACTGTCAAAGTTTTGGTTTTACTTGAATTTTTTCAAATAAACAGGACAGGCCTCATACCCATGTCAGTAGAGTCACGGTCCATCCCAGTGGGCAGCCTGGACCAAACCCATTTCAAATGAGTCCTCACAGAGCCACTCAGCCCCTCCCAGCCTGAAGGCCTCATGGGGATTGCCAGGCACACACCAAGCCCTCCCCCACCATCTTAGCTAGGACCTGAACCTCTCACCACCTTCAAAACCAGGATTTCCCCTTTTGCAGCAGCTCTTGTCTAGCTGCTGGTTGCTGCAGTATCTGCCATCCCCATGCATCACCTCCCTGTTCTAAGCCAGATTAGCGCTTGGGCAGATCATGCTCTTGGCTGCCTTATGAGGCACCAAAAGATCACCTGTGGCCAGACCAGAGTGGCCTTTTCCTACTATGTCCTTGTGGGAAAAGGCCACAGGCTCTTTGTGGCCTCCAACAAGGCAGGAGGGACACACAAAGAAGATGAAGGATAACTCACACCCCATCCTCCCTGCCCTGCGCAGAGACACAGAGCCAGGAGAAATACACCCGGGGCCAGTGGCACCAACACTGCCTTCCCCTCACCCATTGGGGAGAGGAGAAATCAAAGGCTGCCTCTCTTCCAAGGATAAAAATGCAATTAGGAAGCAATTAGCTGGGTTGCCTCGTTAAGCAACTTCAAAGGGAAGTGCCTTTCCCCACAGCCTGCACCAGAGCAGGCTCTGCTCCTGGCACGATGGGTGCAGGAGGAGGAGGAGGCAGGAATGGAGGCAAAACCAACGGGGATTTCTCTGGGGCTTTAAAAAAAATAAATAAAAATACAAGTCTTTCAGGAGACAGCGCTGGTTTTTGGCAGTCTGCCCTGCAAGCAGGCTCCTTCTGCCCTGCTCGAGGCTGCAGGCTGGAAAAAAGGCGAGCTGACCACCTGCAAAAAGAGGTGGAAAACATCCCCAAATTCACCCTTTGGCTGTGGACTTTCCCCCAGCGGCAATCCCTGGGTGAAAAAACGTGCAAAAAGCAGTCGATCAGGTTAGGGGAGGTCTGGAGTGAAGCCGAACATCCTGTGGGAGCAGCTTGTTGGATACGGGGGCACACAAACACCCCATCACTATCCCAGCTGGGTTGCAGACTTGCTCGGGAGGGTACCCCAGACCCGCCACCTCTCCGGTTCTGGTGCACCTCAGCCCTGAGGATGGATGCCGGGAGCTTGCTGGGCATCGGCCAAGCCTCAGCCCTGGTGCAAAGAGCCATGGGGAGCTGAGTCAGCCCTGGGCCGAGCCGGGCTTTGAAGACGGCTGAGAGCAACACAGCCCTGGGGACCTCTCCGTCCCCCGCAGATGAAAAGGCCAGGCCAAGGAGGGATGGAGGATGGCTGGAGAGCAGCTGTTTCTCGTGCCCGGGGCAGGACCATGGTCCCAGGCCGCTGAGCTCACAGCTCACAAGACTGGGGAGCCCTGGCCAAGGCTGCCAGAGGGCACCAGGGACATGGGGGGGATGCTGGTGAGAACACTGTGAGGCTGTGGGACTGCTCAGAGTGCCCATGACAGGGGTCCCGGCAGCACCTCCATCATGTGCAACACAATTAGGTGCCTGCTTGTATTCACATGGGCAATTCCATCATCGCTGGAAGTAGCTGCCCCCTGATCAGCCCTCCCTGCTGCTGCATTTCAGGGGGCAAGAGAGGCCACACTGGGAGGACTGCAGGGACCTTGCTGCAGCCATGACTGTAGCTCTCAGCCCAGGGGCAGCTTTTTTTCTCCTAAAAAGCCTTTTCCCTCCCAGCTTGCTTTTACTGCAGGGGAGGGCTGAGCCTTTAAATTCAGCAGATCTTCCAGCTGGTGGCTGTTTCCCCCCTCTGCTTTGCTTTGCTTTTTCCATGGTTTTGCAGGGCAGAGCTCTCACTGTTCTCTGTTGGAGCAGCAGCAGCAGCAAGGAGTGTTTAGGTGCAGACCCTCCAGATGAGCAGCCCAGCTCCCCATGCTCCCTCCCTGGCTGTGCTGAGAGGAAGAATGTGCTCATGTCACCCTACAATCTAATCTGGGGTGGTGTGAGAGGCTAAATGGGGCTGGCAAGAGGTGGCTGAGACCCCCAGGGCATCACCTCCGAGTGCCCTGTGCTCTCTGGAGTAACCCTGTGTCCCACAGCCTGTCTGTGGAAATGGATGGCTTGCAAAGAAACAGTCAGGGGTTTTGGAGAAGAGGTTGAGTTCAGGTCTTTTGTGGGGCTCTGTGTGTAGTAGACACCTGTCACAGCTTGTGCCACATGTGCTGGCAGGTGCCGGACTTCCGTGAGAGGCAAGGGGATGCCCCCACCTCCCAAATTGACTTTTCTTCTCCTGTTTCCCCTCTGCTGCAGAGACCCCGGGCCTGGAGGAGTGTGGCCAGCGAGCCAGAGCCCTGCTGGCCCCCCCAGCCCTGCCGCAGCCCCAGGCACTGCTCCTGCGCCAGCTCGCCCGCCACTTCTGCCGCCTCTGCCAGGGCACCCGCCGGAGCCGCCTCTCGCCCCGGCTCCTTGGGGAGCTCTTTGGGGAGCTGCTTCTCCACCCTGCGGCAGCCAGGTGAGGTGCCCCTGCCATGCATGGGACAGGGTGGGTGAGAGAAGGCTGCCCACAGCCAGGCACGGGCACACTAGCCCCCAACAAAGCTGGGCTCAGCCCCAGGGTGTTCCGAAGGAGGAGGCTGGAGCTGGGAGCCCCCATCCCAACTGTGATGCTCTGACATCACACCACAAGACATCCATCGGGGTGGCTGGCTCTTGTCCCAGGGGTGTGGGGTTCTCTGGGGAGGCTGAGCTGCTGGCACCCTCACGGACCCCCCCTTTCTCCCCACAGCACTGAGGCGAGCCCCGAGCTCCGTGCAAGGATCCTTGAGTCCCTCATTGTGGCCAGTGAGGCGGCGGAGGTGCCAGCAGCCCCTGGTAAGAGATGTGTGGCTGGTGGCAGAAGGGGAGCAGTGGGAGTGACATTTGGGGAGGTGATAGCAGCAGGTCGCGGGGCAGTTTCAGAGGCGGGTGTGGTGACAGGAAGGTCCCCACATTCCTGTGGTGCTGCGCGGGCTGTGCTGGCTCCCTGGCCAGGCACATTGTTCCCATTTCCCTCCCTTCTTTCTCCTCAAAGATACTGGTTTTGGGGCACTTCTTTGCAGCCCCTCAAAAGGTTTGCAGCTGTTTTCTTGCTTAATGTCCGTGTCGCTGCTCTTTGGTCCCAGTGTGGTGCAAGCAGGTCCCGCTCCCCCATTTTGGGGGCTCGGTAGGTGTGGGTGCTCTTGGTTGGGGACTGCTGCGCAGCTTGTTTTGGTGAACAGTGATCTGGATGCAGTCTGGGAGGAAAAAAATACCAACATAACCATAAAATGGCAGGATGGTGCTTGCTACAGGATCAAATCCAGGTTTATGATTTTTGACTTGCATTTAGTTTTCATACGTGCAGAATCGCACTGTGTCCAATGATGCACTGCTCTTCCCCCATGGGGCATCCCCAGGATGGGGATGAGGATGGGCACTTGTTCCCAACCTCTCCATGTGTGGGAAAGGACCCAGGAGCGTGTGTTTTTCTGCAGATGGTAACGACCCCACCCAGCCTTCACCCCCCAGGACTGCAGTTCTGCCCCTTTTATTACCAACACATGCATTTGCCTCCAGCACCTCTTTGCTCTTTACTTGTGCTCTGGTTGTTGAAGTCCCAGGTCTCTGCTGGCCACCTTCTCCTCGCTTCTTGGTGGTATCTCATGTCCCATCCGTGTCCAAAACCAAAGTGCATGCCCCTTGTGCCCTCTGCAGCACTCCAAGGATGGGAGGCAAGCAGTCCATTCAGTCAGGGACATACATGGGAGGGAGGAAGGGTGCTCAGTGAGCAGAAACCGCAGACCTTGAGGACCACAGAGATCCATCCCTGTGGGATCCCATCTCCAGGCAGCCACCGAGATCCGGCTGTGTCTCCACACAGAGCTGGCCAGACCCCCAGGAGGCACAATTGCTTCCAGCCCTCCTGCTTGGAGATATGTCAGCGCTGGTCCCAGTGAATCCTGTCTCCTTGTGATGTATCTGGGTCCTTGTCATCACCCTGCCTCCCTGGGGGGTGGCCGGGCCAGGCAGGATTACGATTCTTAATATTCCTCGTAAATCAGCCCTTTCAGACCTGTCATCTTATTTATTGCTCTCCCCCGAGCTCTCGCCCACGAGTTTGTTGAGATCCGTATGTCTCTTCCACCCGCTGATCCAGATGTTGGGCAGCTGCAGCCCGGCAGTCCCCGGGGTCCCCACTATCGTCCCCAGATGCTGTGTTGTCACCGGTTGCCCCCACCCCAAACTGAGCAGAGGGGTTGGGCAGGATCCCAGGGTCCTTATTCCCTTTCTGGGCTAAAATCTCCCCCATGGGCATGTCCCCACGTGGGTACCCCACAAGTGTGGGGCAGGGCATGGGGCACCTGGGCTTGCTGCCCCACAAGCTGCTTCACTGCAGGACTTCAGACAAGTCCTGCCACCTCCCCTCTCTTCATACCTAAAAGCAAGGATATTACTACTTGGCTGTCATCACATTAGGATGTTGGGAAGCTTAATTAAATGCCTGCAAAGCGTTTTTGAGAGCTGTGGATGAAAGGGGCTATATATAAAGTGGAAAGAATTATTATTAGCGGTGGGGTCTATGTCCCAGCCCCACTCCCATCGCCCTGGCCCCGCTCTGCCGCATCCCGGCACCGTGATTATTTTCGTGCATGTGTGGAGTTGTGGTTTTATAATTATACATGTAAAATAGCTATAAATACCCTGCAATAACACGGCGGGTGTGTGCACATAGCACAGTAATAGGAGTCGGTAGCTGACATGGAGGAAACTGCGGTGTGACCTCATTCTGACTCAGGCATAAATATACCTCATGTGAGCGGGCGGCTGGGGGGGTTTGGGGCATTTGGGGGGTTTTTGGGGCCACTTGCGGGCTGCAAGGACAGCGGCTGCCTTGGCAGCAAGGGTCATGTTTTGGGTGAGGTCTGAAGCTGGCTGTTAACCCCGGGGAGGCTCCTGCAGTGTTGGGGTCCTCCCTCTCCTATGTGTTCTGGGGCTGGTGGTGGAGGCTTGGATGTGAAAATCATCAAGAATAAAAATGTAAATTATGAAATCTGGTTTCTGGAGGGGCTGTCTTGGGTGGATTTGCTGTTGTTGAGTTTGTGGCATCCCTTCCCACAGGCACTGCTCCTGGGGGGTCTCTGCAGCCACCCGTAGATGGGATGTGAAGGGGAATGGCATGGGATGGGTCCATGATGGCTCCTGAAAGCTCTTCCTGGTGACTGTGATACAG